>NC_025994.2:120290605-120633105 GCF_000442705.2 Elaeis guineensis | reverse complement strand
AGCAGGAGCTTCTTGGTGGCAAGGTGGTCTCAAAAATGGAGCTTCCGCATTGGTTTGTCTCCATTTGACACTTGGATGAAATTTTTTTTTTACCATGTAGAGTGAAATCGTGGAAGGATTGGAGCGAGTTTTCATTTGGTTTTCTCTCCGACACTCGAAGAAGAGCCTTATCGAACAAAACTCTCGATGTGCATATCGAAAAAGGAGGCGAAAGACTCTCGATGAGAAAAAATATACATTGCATGGGGTCGATGGGGTTATTTAGATACTGATTACAATTTCATGTGGAGGATTATATCAGATTTGCATCGTTTGTTCTTTTTGATAAAGTTGCTCAACGGTTAATAGGCAAATCAGCTAAAGAATTATGTATGGATAAGGTATATGCAGTATATATTTCATATTTTATTTATCCAATAAATTACTTAATGATATTAAATCATGTATTTTTTTTAATGCAAAAAGATGATGATTCTATTGCTCCCCTAGAAATAAAAAAAGTTATAGAAAAAAGTTATATCTTCCAAATTAAAGTTGGTGAATACAATCTCAAAAAAGGAGGACTAAATTATACTATTTTTAAAATAATTTCAAATAATGCATGCAACGAATCAGAAAACAAGAAAAATAAAAAAAAATCTATTATGAGTGATGTATTTCTATTCTTTTACATATGAATGATTATATTTATATATTTTATTTTAATAATTGATAATTAAATCTTTTTTTTACAGAATGAAGTAGATGAGGACGAAATTCCTGTTATTGATATAACTATGAAGAAAAGAAATGTGTCTGGGATGCAAATAGGTGGTCATACTCTGCTTAATGATGAGGATTCTGAAACAACTGATGCTGAAAATATTGATTCAAAGAATGATGTCTATCAACAAAAGATAGAAATGATTATGTTACTTTTTACCATTATATTATTTAAGCAATATGAATTTATATTTTTATTTAGAATATTTGATATCATCTATGATATCTTTTTATATTATATTAAATTTTTAATTTATAAAAATATTATTTAAAAAAATAATTATATGCTGTGCATTGCACAGGTTCTAAGCTAGTTCTTTATTAATAATGCAAGCAAGTGGATATAGTTATTAACTCTCGACTACTTATATACAAAAATAATATAATTTAAAAATGCCATTCTGATCCTACCAAGTAATGGAGAAGAGTCATACATCTCTCGTTGAAGATCTTTTAAAGGTGGTTAATGTCTATTAAGATCATGGCCATAATCTCAATGATGATTTTGCCAACTCAACCATTATTGTACGATTAGAATAGTTGTTGCCATATGCATATCATGAAAGCTGTTATCGTACAGTAGAGGGTTCCCCACTAGATAAATTCTGGCACAATTTTTTTTTTGTTTTCAGGTTAGCATGGGATCACCAAGTAAATCTCAACCCAAGTGTTGCGGCCAATCCCCTCATCGCCTGGTCGCTGGGAACGAGCACCTGTAAAGGAAAGTCCACACTGATCAGAGATGCCTCCGACGGGGACCCTCCGACGGTCAAGTCAGAGAGGAGACTGGGCAATAGTAGAGAGAAATCAGGGGACTCAGCGATGGAGAAAGCGAGAGCCAGAGAGAGAAAGGACCCCCCTTCCAGCTGCTGCCTTACCTCGTCTTATAGTAGGAGGTGGTATGGTCCCACCATTGGTGATGTAGACAACTGAAGAGTTGTCAAATCGTCGGAGGCTGTCAGAGTCACCGCGGACTGACAAGTCGTCATGGGCTGTCAAATCACTTGGGTTGGCCTATGCTTTGACAAGACGATGCCCCCAGGGCGGCCACACCGCATGTCCTTATCAGGACAGTAGCCCATAGCAGTCGTACGGTATTTGGGGGAGCCGACCGACCATACGTCGGTATTCGGCCGTGGGACGTTGGGTGAAGACCCAGGGACACCGTCGGCTGGTCTGGTGCCTTGCTTAAGTTGGACGTCGGCTGCCACCCCCGACAGTGAGTCAGTAATATGGGTTCGGCCGCTCGGTCGGTCGAGAACAGCATGGGTCGGTTCGGCCGACACACCTTCGGTCGGATATTGTCGGCAGCCATCTGTCGGGGTCATCCGTCGGGGTCGTCCGTCGGGGTCGTCTGTCGGGGTCGTCGGTCGGGATCGTCCGTCGGGATCGTCTGTCGGGGTCGTCGGTCGGTATATCCCAATAGTTGCCCCCCACTCCTGAGTCCGATGTCGTGTTGACTCACGTGAACACATGGGCGACGGCTTCGGACGAAAGGAGTGGTTTTCCATCACGTCTTGCCCCGACTTTGGCGATCGCATCAACGAACGATCCGATGTCGGTCGTCCCGACTGTAGGTCGGGTTATGCACGTCGGGTCGGAGGTCGGCCAACCTCCGAACGTCGCTCGTCGACACGATCATTCCGTAGAGTCTGATAGTCGAGTAGCGTCCGACGTATTCGGATAGGATAACGAAGGCAAGTCGAATACCCATTGTCTGGCCCTTGATCGGGCGTGCACGTCGGGTCGTATGATAAACGGTGGCAAGCCGAATATTCTTCGACCGATCGTGATCGGGTCGGTCCGTCGCAAGTCGAATACCCGTTGCCCAAACCTTGGTCAGGCGGGTACATCATGGTTGTCTTGGAATTTTGCCCTTTCTTAGTCGAAAGTTTGGCAAGTTAGTCAACGGCGTTGGTCGAGACCCTTTGCCTTCAGAGGCGGAGGCTGCCGTGGATTCGACAATCGACGATCGAGCCGTAGGTTCGGTGATCGATGATCGAGTTGTTGATTCGACGACCGACGATCAAGCCGTTGGTTCGACGATCGGGCCGCGTTGGTCGAGGCCTTTGCCTTCAGAGGTGGAGGCTGTCGTAGATTCAGCAATCGACGATCGAGCCGTTGGTTCAGCGATCGGTGATGGAGCTGCATTCGTCGAGGCCTTTTGCCTTCAGAGGCGAAGGCTGTCGTAGATTCGGCAATCGGCGACCGAGCCGTTGGTTCAACGATCGGCGATGGAGCTGCATTCGTCGAGGTCTTTTGCCTTCAGAAGCGGAGGCTGTCATAGATTCGACAATCGACGATCGAGCCGTTGGTTCAGCGATCGGCGATGGAGCCGCATTCGTCGAGGCCTTTTGCCTTCAGAGGCGGAGGCCGTCGTAGATTCGACAATCGACGATCGAGCCGTTGGTTCGACGATCGATGATCGAGCCGTTGATTCGACGATCGACGATCGAGCCGTGGATTCAACGATCGGCGATCGAGCTGTGTTGGTCGGGGTCTTTTTGCCTTCAGAGGCCGATGCCGTCGGTTCGGCGATCGAACTGCTTCGGTCGAGGTCTTTTGCCTTTAGAGGCCGAGGCCGTCGTAGATACTCCGCTCCTTCGATCTCTATCAGGATCTGCACACGAGGAGCGGAGAGAGGGGTGTAGGAGTCATACCTACGATGCATCTGTCTCGGACTCCGTTGTCAGGATGAGACCCGTCTATCGGTGGGGCCCGCTGGGTTCAGCAGGAGCTCGATTTTTCTTCCGCTTCTCCTTCTGACCCGTGCCCTCGATCAGGCGTCGGTCGAAAGCTCCTTCGTCTGCGCGCATATATTTGTACGCATGCTCCAGCAGTTCGGCGTATGTCCAGGGGAGGGTCTTGTCCAAGGAGTAGGTGAACCGAGACCCCCCTAGTCCCCCCTTCATGGCCGAGATAGCCATGTCTTCGTTGAGGTTCCGGACCTCAAGTGTGGCCGCATTGAACCAGGCCACAAAGTGTCGTAGAGTCTCATTTTCTCCCTGCTTGAGGGAGAAAAGACTGTCTGAGGTTCGCGGCGGCTTCCGACTAGTGTTGAAATGAGCCACGAAAGAATGTTCGAGCTGCTCGAAGGAGTGGATACTTTTCGAGCGGAGGTCGGAGTACCAGGCCCTGGCAGCTCTGCAGAGTGTGACGGGGAAGCCGACGCAAAGGAGGGCATCGGTTGCCCCTTGGATTGTCATGAGAGCCTTGTAGCTCTCCAAGTGGTCGACAGAGTCGGTAAAGCCATCGTAAGGCTCCACGTGCGGCATCTTGAACCGACTAGGGATCGGTTCGTCGAGGATGAGTCGGGAGAGAGGTTGGATGGTCTGGAAGTCGACGTCGTTCGAAGACTTCTGACCGTCCACCATGAGCTGGGCGAACCGACGGTCGATTTCTTCGAACCTGCGTTCGTAGTCGTCGACCCGTCAGTGCCGAGAGACCCCAGAGGTGGAGTCTCCTGACGAATTCGAGAGGGAGGCGGACGGTGTTCGCGGCCGCTTCTCCTTCCTTGCTCGTTCCAGCTGGGAAGGGGTCAGTCGTCGAGATCGGCGGGCATCATGTCGTGGCCGCCTCTCTTTCTCTCGATGGGAGTGCTGCGACAGCCGCTCCTGAGGAGGAGACGGAGACCGACGCGGGCGTCGGCGGCTGCTCCTGGAGGGCATCGAACGCACCGCCAATTGCTCCGCCGGCGAGCGCGGCAACCGGATGGGTTGAAGGCTTTTGACCGCATCCATCAACACGGTCATCTGCCGCACGATCGCTGCGATCTGCGCCTCCGTGGTCACCACGGGACGAGGAGAGCTTGGCTCCGCGGTGGGGAGTGGTGGAGAGGCCTCTTCCGGGCGGGAAGAGTGTCTCACCGACCCGGTGGCTCTCGACCGCTGAGCCCTGGTCCTCGTCATCTTGGAAAGGCTCTTCGAACTCCATGGAGGTCGTATGCCGGTCGTACCCCCCTTCCTGACGCGCCAAACCTGTTGCGGCCAATCTCCTCATCGTCTGGTCGTCGGGAATGAGCACCTGCAAAAGAAAGTCCACACTGACCAGAGATGCCTCCGGCGGGGACCCTCCGACGGTCAAGTCAGAGAGGAGACTAGGCAACAGTAGAGAGGAATCAGGGGACTCAGCGGTGGAGAAAGCGAGAGCCAGAGAGAGAAAGGACCCCCTCTTCCAGCTGCTGCCTTACCTCATCTTATAGTAGGAGGTGGTATGGTCCCACCGTTGGTGATGTAGACAACTGAAGAGTTGTCAAATCGTCGGAGGCTGTCAGAGTCGCCACGGACTTTCAAGTCGCCGTGGGCTGTCAAATCACAGGGGTTGGCCTATATCCTTGGCAGGACGATGCCCCCAGGACGGCCACGCCGCATGTCCTTGTCAGGACAGTAGCCCATAGCAGTCGTACGGCGTTTGGGGGAGCCGACCGACCATACGTCGGTATTCGGCTGCGGGACGTCGGGTGAAGATTCGGAGACACCGTCGGCTGGTCTGGTGCCTTGCTTAAGTTGGACGTCGGCTGCCACCCCCGACAGTGAGTCGGTAATATGGGTTCGGCCGCTCGGTCGGTCGAGAACAGCATGGGTCGGTTCGGCCGACACACCTTCGATCGGATATTATCGGCAGCCATCTGTCGGAGTCATCCGTCGGGGTCGTCGGTCAGTATATCCCAACACCAAGTTTAGTCAAAATCGTGATCCATGCTCCATTCATCAGTCCAACAATCCAACCCTTCAATTTGGAGTGCAACCAACCTCACCTATTCATCTTAGTCTTCTACCAATCTCAACTTTTAGGGAGTCAATTAACATCATACATTTAAACCCCACGATTGAAGGTTTTGGATTTACATAAAAAATAACCCCTCTGTCTATCTATCTAGGTCCGTCTTCTGTATGCTAGGAAAATGCCTAATAGCTAACAAGTCTATGTAAGATTGGCCTGCACGTGTATGAACCAAGATCTTTTCCTCTTGAATCTTGAGCAGCGAGCATATCTAAAGATTATACGTACTTGCTTCAGAGTGCCTGTGATGCAGGCCATATTGAAAATTCACAGTTCAACAGTAGAGATGATATATAATCGAACTTTAACATTTTCATATTTTTTGGGTACAGTAAGAAAGAGAAATTACGGTCTAAAAAAATCCATATTCTCTCGTAAAGAGAAATTATGATCTAAGAAATCTGCATCTCCTCATGTCAGCATTGATCAAGTCCAAAATGATAAAGCTCCTTCCAAAAAGGACACGAAGGATGCTGAGGGAAGCCTTCTTAGAAATGATGCTAGGAGATAGATTAGCCAAGTACGGTGTCATGCCCTCGTAGACAAGGATTTGTATATTAAGCTCAAACTGGTTCTGGCATTTGTATTTTTCTTTTTTTTTTTTTTGTAGAAAAAAATATTGCTGATACTGGTTTTCTTTTCTTTTCTTTTTCCAATAGATATTGCCAGTGTTAGTCAAATTAATACATGAGCGATTTTTAGAATTCTCACAATGTATAAGGATTCATATAAAATCTTTTTTTTTTTTTTTTTTTTTTTTTTTTTTTTTTTTTTTTGAGTTTGATCTAGTACCACTGCACTTGCAGGGACTAGCTCAAATAAATATGTGAAACTTATTTGCAATTTATATATTAGATAATTGGTTACATAATTACTCTTAAGTTAACTATGAGCTAGTCTCAGCTCCTTGACCACCAGATCTAGTGCAGACTAATCTCAATAAATCTTATCCTTGATCCTTATATCTTATGGGGGCATTATCTAATAATACATTAAGTTTGAAATAAGCACCGATGAGCCACCTGCCAAGATTGATTCAAAACTTCAAACACGATATGTATAGTATAGATCTTCTTAGTAATTGTATTAATTAATGGTAATATAAGTCTGCATTTATTAGTTGATAATTTTTTTTTTTGAAAAAAATTCTTGAATTTCATTAAACTTAGAAAATTGCAAACAATTATAGAGAAAGTAATGATGAGATGAGTTGGTTTTTTAGTGTGTTAATTAACCATGCTATGCTTTAATACTCGAGCTCATAAAGAGAAAATATGAAAATAATGATTTTGGAGGAAAGGCTACACCATAACGGTGTAACCACCGCAAGTCGAGCTTCCATTGGCTTTACTTTTCTTCTGTACATTCTTTGGATATATAAAATAGGATACAGGCCATGATGTAATTAGGAGATATGTTTCCTTTTTTATGAAGAGAAGTAATCTTCTACACAATCCTTTCAAATCTTATATGAAATACGTTAATGTAGATGGTATACGTAAAGATATTTATGGTGTATGGATTTTACTATATATGGAATATGTAAATTTTGCCAAGCCTAATATACATCATTAACCATTGTTTCAGTGATTTAAGGTTTTGGGTCAGTTGATTATTTGACATGGGATCAAAGATTAGATTTTCTGGATGTTACGACATCTAACCCCCTCGATACTAGTTATTTATTAGTATACAAAGTTATTTAACATAATCTATGAGTCAAATCCTCTTCATACTAGTTATTTATTAATATACAAAGTTACTTAACATAGCACATGAGCAGCGAGAGCATGGGTATTAACTTTGATGTACATTGATAACCATTTTCCCAATAGCTAGAGCTTTGATCACTCCATGCTGATTAATATTTATCTTGATTATTGTGTTGACTCATTTTAATTATTATTATCTCTCCATATGCATGGTGTGACTTGGACATAAAAGGTGCCAAGTTTAATATGCGCTGTTGATCCTTTCCCTAATAATTAAAGTTTTTGAAGTTATTTTGTTATTCAACAAATCTTTGAATGTGGACTTTAATAAAGGCTCTCCTTCTATTATTGCATCTATTATTCATGTGGATATATTATCAACACTGAGCATTCTCTCATAGTTATACAATTGATTTGTCAATCCTCATCCTCTCAACTTGGGTCAATGAGACCCTGATCACAAGTTTTGTAAATCCTTCCAGTAAATGTGGGAGATATTGGAATGAAGGATCTTTGTTCCTCCTAACCGGGTCTTGTAGTGCGCTCCTACCAAACAGTGAGAATGACCATTACTAGCTGCCGGAAGTCTTTAGAACCTAACGGTAGTGCCGGTAGGAACAAATCACTAAACTTGTATTTATTATTAAATGAAAGGGCCTCGAATTCACCGCAAGCACCAGTGGTCTAGTGGTAGAATAGTACCCTGCCACGGTACAGACCCGGGTTCGATTCCCGGCTGGTGCAGCCTATTTGTAGTTTTAACCTTTTTTTGTGTCTTGTGGAATATTCGGAGCATATTCTAGTCTCCTTCCGCCCACCATGGGAGTCCTCTTCTTTCTTGTTCCGGTCCTTTTTGTAATTTCCTTTCATAATATTTCCAACATTAAATCCAAGTCTAAACAGATCCTCCCTGCGATCTTTTTCCTTAATTCTGCCATACAATTCTAATCTGAGTCGGTCAGTCTTCGTGATCTCTCCTTCTCTCTCAATCCATCCTTTTTACCGCAAAGATCCAATTTTTTTCATCTCTAGTTCCACAACCTGCCGAGAAGTAATTAATACCCAAAGAGAGAATAGAATTGAAAGGTCTCCTCACCCACCTGCCTCTTCCTCCAAAACCCAACACCAACCCAAACCGAGGCAGCACCGGCAACAGCGGAGATCGTTTGATCCCTTCCGAACAGCGGTCCGATGGAAGAACAGCATCAAGCCGCCGCGGGGGAAGAGACCGAACAGGCCGAAGCCGTCGAACTCGTCCTGTTCCACGTCAACGAGTGCTACGTCTATTTGGTTCCCACTCTTTCACTAATCACATCACCGGTTCTTCCATATTGTTATTGTTTTGCCAGTAGAAATCATCCCCTTTGTTGAAAAGTTTAATCCCACTTCTTGATTCATTGGGTCTTAGATTTGATTGGTTTTGAACAGATACCTCCGAGGAAGACCGCAGCTTCCTACAGGTTTTGCTTCCGCTAATTCATCACCCGTTTTCTCGAATTTATTTTCTTGAATTGTAGTTATTACTCGATGTTTTGATTGCAATAAAGATACAATCTTGAGGAATCTTGGAGTTGGTGAGACCATCCGTGGAGAAATTAGGGTTTTGGATAGTTTGGATTGTGCCCCGATTTTAATGCTTCTTTGGAATTGTGACTATTCGCAGACGAATATAATGTTTCCTTTGATGTACTTAACTTCGTACTGTATCTTTCATGCTTGGACTGTCTTAATTAGCCATGATTCTGAACCATACAACGTTACAAGCTCTAGCACTGTCTTAGGAAATTCGGCTGCAGTCTTAGATCAGTGCTTATATACTCTAATGCCACTATATCTCAAAATTGACTGTAGGTTGAAATAATGTATCACAAGGGACTGGTAATGCAACTGCAACTGCTTTGGAAGCCTCTCTTGATTGTTTGATACATAAGCTATATATGCTTAAAGATAAAGTTAATTCCCTTTTTGGGAAAGCATATTGGGGTACCTGAAGTCCATAGGCAGCAAATTGTTGTCTATATCTTGTTTTCAACAATGCTTTTTTTTTTTTTTTTTCAAACTGTAAAAAGGTAAATGTGCGAATGCCCTCCTGCTATGAGGATCAAGATGCTCTGCGTACAACTGATATTGATAGCATTTGTCTCAGCTTTGTATTGAAACCAGAAAATATTGGCAATAGTGGTTACTGAACGTTTCTTTTGCTATGTTTAAACCAGGGTTTTTGTCTTTGATTTAAATGTGCTGACACTCCATAAAGGCTTCAACTCTGTTTTGATCTCTTGGTCCACACTTAGATATATTCTCATTTAAGATATGTTCACATTATGTGAGTTTACTCACAAAAAAAAAAATCCTTTGGCTGAGTGAATCTGAACTCATGTTGTTGTTTTAGGGCTGATGAATGGAATGTCAACAAATGGAATTGGGAAGGGGCATTAAAAGTTGTTAGCAAGGGGGAGGAGTGTATTATTAGACTGGAAGACAAGACTACAGGTGTGGCTGTCTTTTTAGTTAGTACCATAGCATCAAAAAGTTGGGGGTGTGTTCTTAGATATTGCTTATAGTTCTTATTTTAACTGTTCTTCTGAAACATTTGACTCAGGAGAACTATATGCTAGAGCATTTCTGAGAGAGGGTGAGCCACATCCAGTGGAGCCTGTAATTGACAGCAGCAGGTTCATTATTTTATTTTTCTGTTTGATCTAATAAAATGTTGTAACCTGGTTCTGATTCCATTTGGTTTAAATCTTTGAATGTTACAAGCTGTGTTCTCTGAGTTGTTTCACAGACAATACATGTACAATCATTTCTATTCGCATTTGAACTTTTTTGTCACTAAATCATCATTCCTTGTTTCGCCAGATACTTTGTGCTTCGAGTTGAAGAGGATATAGGTTAGTTTTTTCTCCTTCCTTTGGATGCTAAAATATTTAGTTCAGTTTATAGGATTCTTTTTAACTTTCCTTGCAAGTTTTAGGCATGTGATGGTGCAAAAGGGCAATTCTAAGTTGAGCCAGTGAATCGTGTATTGGTTATATTAGAGAATAAAGTGATGGAAAAAGGAATCAATGTTGTACAGAATAATAATAACTCAGCTCTCTGTGAATGCGTCAGAAAATGAGCCCCCGCTCACCCCCCCTCTCTCTCAAGAGATCTAGATGGAAGTTAGTAGCAGGATGTAGGGAACTTTTTTAAGGAATCTTCTTAAAGTTGACTCCAACTAAATTTAATAAGGCTGATGGATCGTAATTTACAGGAGCATCAAAATTTGTGGGATATGTCCTGTGATCTGACATTTAATTTGAACTCAGAAAGCATTCTGAGAAACCTTTAAAAGCCTGCTACTTTTGATTTATATTTTCTTTATATAGATATTGCTGAACTGAAGTTTTGTGGAACCATGTTTAAAACCCAAAATCATTCCAATGTGTCTGTTGGAATTTTATAAATTTTTGCTAAGTGAGATGTGCTTGCTTTGTATTTGATCTATTCCTAACACTGCCATTGATATCATGTCACTTTGGTGTCATTGCTGAAATAATTGAGAAAATCAGTGCTTTTTCTTAACCTATAGTGCTATATCCATTCGTTAGCTTTTATGCAACACCGACCCATAACTTCGGCGAGCATTTAGTTTCTTTGTGAATTTGTTGAATTTTGTGGATGTGATCACAAACACAAAATTAAAAATTTGAAACATAAAAACTTGCAGGTGGTCGCCGACGGCATGCGTTCATTGGTATAGGTTTCCGAGAAAGGCCACAAGCTTATGACTTTCAAGCTGCTCTCTATGACCACATGAAGTATCCTTATGCCTACTCTACCTGTCCCCCACCATGTGGCTCAGAAAAATAACCTTTTTCATCCAAGCATCCAAAAATATTTTGGCCTTGAGCTCCAGCTTCCCGTAGGGGTGCATACTTTCAGTAGTCCATTTCAACAAATGTTTGCTCCTTTATAATCTCACAGATATTTAAACAAAAAGAAAACAGCTGAAGAGATGGAACAGCATTATCAGACTACATCATCAGTTGATTATAGTCTAAAAGAAGGAGAAACTCTGGTGCTCCAGATCAAAAATGTAAGTCTACTCTGCCTAAGTTGTTCTGACATATCACTTTCAGCTGAGAACAAGACTATGGCCAGTAATTTTACTGATATCAAGATGGTACAGTGCTGGTGCAGGTTTGTGCTTCTTGTGAGGCGTCGATGGTTACATTTTACACCATGTCTTTTATGTATTATACATACACGGATACACCTCTCCTGGTTCTTATTAGATATAATATAAGGAGTTGCATAATAAAAGAATTATCAACTTGAAAACTAAGAAATATCATTCAAAACCTCTTAATATCGTTTAGAAACATGGGTCAAAATATACCACCTGCACAAGAATCATCTCTTATTATGTATAATGGGAACTCTAAAGCATCTGTGATCCATTGGTCGGACATTCCATGGTATTCTCATGGGAAAAGAAGAAAATAAAGTCTCTTTTAACTTAATCTCTTTTTTAGAGTCCCAACATACAATCTATTTCTGAGAGACACACTACTTAATTTGTTCTAACCAATCTCTTTCTTACAGTCCCAATGCAGAAGCCTATTGAGTGTTTCTAGAAATAGTTTCTAAATGCATATCCCTAATCCCTCTGTCAGTTTGAAAATAATCAGATCTCAGTGCCTCTGTCTTTCTCTCTTACTCTGTTAAAAAAATTGTATTTTTGAGAGTATATACAAAAAAAGAAAACTATTCGGTGCTGTTCAGATGCATTGTTGTGTGCCACGATCTAGTCAATAGATATGCATGGAGTGAATCATGGTTCATGTTTTACATGGATGCTGTAGGCCATAGAACAATTACCACAGCCCTAACTAATAAGGATTGGCTTTTGTGGATCTGGTAGGTTGACTTTTTTCTTCAACTGAAACTTTTTAGTTTTTGCTAATTAGTTCCATTTAATGATATCATGCACACTCCCCAGTCTCAGAGTGCTGAGTTCCTTCTTACTTGAGCCCTAGATTTAGGTTGAACATGCCCTTACTGGTCTTAATCTGTTAGATCACTCTATTTTCAGTTGATACAAACTCCAAGTTTTCCTGTTTTACGTTTCGTGGTGTATGACCATAGCCATGACCAATTATCGGTTGCCCTAGCTAATTGGGTTTGGCTTTTGTGGATATGATAAGGTGACATTTTTCGACTGATTTTTTTTAGTTTCTGCTAATCGTTTCCATTTAATGATTATCATGCACATCCCCCTGTTTCAGAAAGCTGAGTTTTTTCTCACTTGGGTCCTAGATTTAAGTTGAACACGTCTTTAATGTTGCATCTTTTATGGAGTCCTTTTGTTCTGGATTTTCTACATTTACCTCAACATGTTGATCCATGAAGCAGTTATAAGGTGCATGATCTCTCCATTTGCCCAATTATGATCTATACAACTTGGCAAGCTTTTTTATGTCATCAAAATTTTTCTTGAAGCGCGTTTTTCATAGATATTACCCAGTATGCACCTCATTCCATTCACCCTGCTCCTACCTATTACATATTTCATCAAGAAGATCTCCGTTCTTCCATGCAATGGTTTTGATATGGAAAAAGAAGAACATCAAATTAGACTATTGCTTATTAGATTAAATCATTCTCATGCCCATTTTCGTAACCATTTTCATTACAATTTTCGTTCAGATAGCTTTTGGCATATGTTGCTTAATGTGCATTGACTTTTTAACCCTGTTCCAATATAGTACCACTTCTCATAACAAGCAGTATGCCAGTTGTGGCTAGAAATGCGTGATGTAGCCTGCGCTGCAACATAAGCTGATGGATATATAATGTACCAGTGATGTAAGACATGGATGCTTTGTGGATGGACCGAGTATTTGTTTGTTTCTAAATAACACAGATGCAATTTTAATGAGATGAAATTTGGCTCCCATTACATGTCTATATTTTTTCAATCTTATTGCATTCTCTTCTACATCAACATCCTGATGGGCAAATTTAGCTGGTCAATTTGTGGGACTAATCCTTGTTTATGCTGCAGAAAGGAGGCCACCGAGGAAAGCCTGCGTCTGTTGAGGAAGGCCTCAGCAATCTTTCATTAAATGAGAATGCAGCCAACAAAGAGGTTCCGATCTGCCTTAAACCTCCTCCTCCCCCGCCTGCACCCCTTTCTCCTGTCGGTTGTCCTCAGAGATCACCAACCAGCGGTGCTGGTGTGCATTCTAAATTAGAATTTCCATCCGAATCTGAAGAATCATCTTCTACCACAGAAAAGAGTGCTGAGGATTTCACAGAAGATGACTTTGGGGATTTTCAGGCAGCTGTCTGAATTTTATATATTCACTTCCTTTTTGCTGATATGCTTACGCCGTTTTCTTTTTCAATTTGTTATGTTTGGTTGATGCACAAAAAGTTATACGACACTACAATCCTTTTGTGGCCATTTTAGATATCTGTGCTATAATTTGCTATGAGAATTATTGTTTTATTGAAGTATTCATAATTTTTCTTTCCTTAAAGAAGAACAGAGGCTCCAGCTATTTAAAATTTGTAAGTTTGTTTGGAGGCACAGTGGAGTCATCAGCCATATGCCAGGCTTCAGAGTACGGCTTAGGGTTGTGGTTTTGTCAGGAAGGTATATGAAGCAATAACAGCATGTGTGTATTTTGTCTCGGTTTGTCTTGCGTGTGTTCCATCTATCGATTTGAAATGAGGAACTTTGGCTGGTGGTGCTTGGTGGTCTCGAGGTGCTTTGGCTGCATGAGCCTAAGAGTGGTGTGGTCTTCTTACAAGCACTGCGAAGCCCGGAACCCTTGGAGGCGCTTGGCACCATAACAACTCAAATTTGTGCTGGAAAGCAATTCTGTTTTGGCGTAGTATGTTACCTGTTCCTACCTGTGTGAATTATGTTCAGGTATTTCAACTGCATTATGGCGTGCAAAGGTCTAGGTGTTGTCAAGCTAAATCATGGAAGAAATATGTTAATATATGTTAGTATAAAATAGTTTCTTTCAAGGATCGATCGTGATCTAAATGAACTAACAATTAAAACTTACTAGTAAGTAAATATTAAACTAAATTAATTTTACAATCGGAAGCATGCAGTGTACTGTCCTAAGGCAACTTTCGATCCTCGTGGGGGTTTCAAATCGAAAACTCTATCTTAAGATATAACTGGCAACTCTTTTTGCGGGTATGATCGTGGAGAAAATGATAGTGTTTCGATCCAGCAGCAGGTGAAAAAAATATAAAAATAAAAGAAACTTGGATAGGAAGTCTTTTAGGGATTAATTAAGAACAGAACAGATGGGAATAGAAGGGGAAGAGTATGAATTACTTTGGCGTGTTCAGACCTCAACGTGCAAAAAAAAAAGAGTACCATCCTATAAATGCTAGCGCGGCATGATCGTCCGTGTACTGAGCCAGGCCGGGCCGTACGCGCATGTTCATAGGTTCGAGAAAAGGGTCTTCTACATAAATCCTTTTCTCATTTACTCTTTTTTCAATGTGGGACTAAACATTACAAAGACTAGAGAAAAAGGTTAGAGAGGGTTGGAGGGAATTTTAAGTTTTCATCTTCCCTCCAAAATCAATAATCTCCCTTAAAACTTAAAATTCTCGAAATAATTAAAAATTAATAATGTAGAATAATTTTTTGATGGGTATATATATGCTGTGTAATAGGTGAAGTGTCTTTCATCACTAAACTTCACTTAGTATTTATTAATAGGATTAATCTAAAGGAAATGGAGTAAACTAGGTCTTGAATTGCGTTTCTTTGACTCAGATTTTTACTATCACATATATAATATAGAAGCTTATATCACAGGTTCGCACATTAATGATCGTGTGCAAGAATCTTAATTATTTTATGAGAGTTTCTAGAAATTGCCTATGTCCCTAGCCACGGTCAAATACGGATACTCTCACATAGGTGAGCCCCTTCAGGGATGTGTGTAGTATTACATCTCGAGAAATACTTCTTGGGTCTCATTCAGAGATAAACTCTTCCTAACCACTACATAAGAGCACTAATCATTATAGGGATGCGCTGGAGTCTAAGACTCCTATATCTAATAAATCACGAGCGTTCTCTGACCAACCAATCAACTTGTTATTATCACATTGAACCTCCTTCAAGGGATCTCCTATCACAGAGGTTGGGTTCTCACTGCTGGAAGGTTTTTTACAGATTAAACTCTATCTCCCTCGATGACTCTAGGACCTTAGTTCTATTTAAGCCTTTTGTAAGACAATTTGCCAGGTTCAAATTAGTTGCAACATGATTCAAAGAAACAATTTGAAGTTTCTCTTTTTTTTTTACAAACTTTTGTCTTAGTTTAATATATCTATTTATTTTAGTATTTACAAGGTTTTTTTTTACAAAAAATTATTGCAGCTCTTGAATCACAATAAATTGATATGGGAGGAATAGGAGAAGATACTGAAGGAATCTCGGATATAAGTTCTTTTAGCCATTCGACTTCGGAACAAGTAGAATCAAGGGCCATGAGTTCAGCTTCCATAGTACTTCTAGTTAAAATAGTTTGTTTGAATAATTGTCAAGAAACATCACTTCCTCCTAGAAGAAACACAGCCAGAAATGCATTTAACATCTAATGTATTAGAAATCTAATTTGAGTCACTATAACCTTTAAGTACATCTAGATAACCTACAAAATGTAAGGGACAATCTGTAGAACCTTTAAGATATCAAAATACTTTCTCTAAAGTAGTCCAATGAACTAGACTAGGATTATTAGTATATATACTGAGTCTAGAGATAGCATAAGTAATATCATATCTAGTTCGATTAGATAAATACATTAAAGAATCAATGATCTGAGCATATCTCTCTTGGTTCATAGATTTTCTAAATTTTTCAAGAGATGGATGGATGGATTATATGGAGTAGATACAACAGAAAAGTCAGAATATCCAAATTTAGTAATAATCATTTGAGCATAATGAGATTGAGAAAGGCAAATTAAGTCAGAGATACGAATGATCTTCATATCGAGAATTAAGTCAGCTTCACCTAAGTCTTTTATATCAAAATGATATGATAGAAAATTCTTGATGCCATCGACTAAATCAAGACTAGGAGCAAGAATCAAAATATCATCTACATAGAGACACAGAAGAATATATCGATCATCAATTCGTTTATAATAAAGATAATTATCTGATTCATTGATTTGAAATCCATAGAAAAAGATTACATGATCAAATTTTTCGTATCATTGTTTAGGAGCTTGCTTTAATCCATAAAGGGATCGAACAAGCCTACAGACTTTGTATTCCTTGTCTGGCATAGAAAAATTCTCAAGCTACTGCATGTAGATCTCTTCTTTAAGATCTTCATGCAAGAAGGCAGTCTTAACATCCATCTGATGAACAATAAGCTTATGAATAGAAGCTAAAGCAAGTAGAACTCGAATAGTGATAATTGAGCCACAGATGAATAGGTATCGAAGAAATCAATACCGGCTTTTTGCCCAAATCCTTGAGCGACAAGCTTCATCTTGAATTTCTTAATTGTACCGTCAATTCTTATTTTTTTCTTAAAGATCCACTTGCACTCTAAAGGTTTAATTCCAAGAGATAAATCAGTTAAAATCTAAGTATTGTTTCCAATAATAAATTCAATTTCACTGTTAATTGCCTTCTTCCAAAATAGAGCATCAAGAGAGTTCATGGCTTCTAAATATGTGGTAGAAGTATCTTCTATTAAGAATGTAAAGAAGTCTTCATCGAAATATTTTTCAACTCTAGTTCTCTTGCTTCTTTTAAGCTTAGGTTCAAGAATAGAAATAGATGATGATTGAATATTTGAAGAGGATGGATAATCAATGGTTGATCTAGAAATTTTAGTTTTAAAAGAAAAGATATTTTTAAAAAAGGTTGCATCTCTAGATTCAATGATGATATTATTTGATATTGATGGTATTTCAGAGTTAACAACAAAAAATTTATAGGTATTATTATCTAAAGAGTAGCCAACAAAAATAGCATTAACAGTTTTAGATCCTATTTTAACTCTCTTAGGTTTAGAAATTCCTACTTTAGCCAGGCACCCCCAAACTTGAAAGTAACTAAGTCTAGTAAGATGTCTTTTCCAAAGTTCAAAGGGAGTTTTTTCTCTATCCTTAGGAGAAACTCTATTTAGGATATAGCAGGCTGATAGAAGAACCTCTCTCCATAAGTTCTAAGATACACTAGAACTTATAATCATGGCATTGACCATATTCAGTAGGGTCCGATTCTTATGCTTAGCTACGCCATTCAATTGAGGAGAATAAAGAGCAGTGACTTCATGAATTATCATTTTTTTCATAGAAAAGAGTTAATTCATTTGAAGTATATTCACCTCTTCGATTAGACCTTAAAATTTTAATCCTTTTTTCAAGTTGGTTTTCTACTTTTGCTTTATAAACCTTAAACTTACTTAAGATTTCATCTTTGGTCTTTAAAAGATAGATATAACAAAACCTAAAGAAGTCATCAATAAAAGTCACAAAATATCGATTACCTCCATGGGTTGGCTCTCTATTAGAATCACAAACATCACTATGAATAAGCTAGAGAATTTTAGTATCTCTAAAGTTTATAAACTTAAAAGATTTCTTAGGTTGTTTGGATTGAACACAAACTTCACACTTTTGATGTTGAATTTTGGAATTAGATTAAGATTAGATATTTTCTTGATTTATTTAAGATTTATATGACCCAGTCTACCATGCCATGTTTCACAAGATTCTGAATTTAACACAAAAGATGCAGAAGAATTAACTGAATTTCATTAATATTGGAAGGACAGATTACATTCAATTTAAACAATCCCTCAGATATAAAATTCTTTCCAATGAAAATATCTCCTCTAGAAATTACAACTTATTGGACTCTAAAACAACTTTAAAACCTAACTGAATAAGTAGAGAATCACTTAACAAGTTTTTTTTTATTACTAAAATATGCTGCACATCTCGAAGAGTTAAGATTTTTTTTGAAGTAAACTTCAGATTGATCGTTCCTCATTTTAGTACCTTGACAGCTGTCCCATCACCCATGGTCACACTTCCTCCACCTATCCCTGATATGAGGAAAATCAAGATCTATCAGAACAAACATGGATGTTGGCTCTTATATCAAGCCACCATTTAGAATCTAAGTAGGTTAGATTGATAGATGGAGTAAAAGAAACTGACCTAAAAGAAGATGATTCTCCTTCGACCATATTCACCTGAGGTCTAAGTGGATGTTGGTTCTTCATATTCTTTTTGTTGTAGATAATTTTCTGTCTTTTTCTATAGTAACACTGAGGTTCAAGATGATTATCTCGACCACAGACAAAGCAGAATCTCTCACCATCTTGTTTCTTAGGTTTTTGGATTTGATGGTTAGTGATCGCTGTCGTAGGCGGTCAAGAATAAAAACCAACTCAAACTATATAGATAGGATGAGTCGGGATCGTTTCTACGGAGATGTAAATCTGATTAATCATTCAGTATTTAGTTGGACTTTAGATAGGGTTGGTAAAAATTATGGACTCCTAATATTGCATCTTATGACCATATAAAATTGGGATGACTTTCTGACCCTGGGTTATAGATTGGTGCATAAGGTTCATTTATGTAGCTTCATTGAATGCAATCTCCTGTATGAATTCAGTTTAGGTTAGGTTCATCAAATAAGGATACTCCTCCATAACATGATCTGATGCATCGCATCCAATGCACATAGATGCTAGCACTTAGTTAAATTGGATATGTCTTTCATATTCTAAGGCTTCAATTCTGTTCGTATTCTGAGAAAGAAGTCAACACATTAGAAAAGAATCTAGATGTCTTAGCGTAATCAACTTCAAACGTTAAAAATACTCTTAATAATTTTATGCAAATCACTGACTAATTATTTAAATAATGGGGCCAATCAACTATAGCGGATAGTAAACTAGAAGAGGGTAGATTATCAAGCCAACTAAAGGATGACCCGAGAGCTCATAATGGTCTAGAACTTAAAGACTAGTTCAATCAGTTGAGAATATTCAGGTCTGAGGAACTAGAGGAGATACCCGAAGTTGATAAAAATAATGAGGTATCCACACCTAGTGACCATTACACTAATTAAACCCAAAATTAATTACTGAACCCTCATAACACTAGTTGAACCTCTGCTTAAAAAGAAAAAGGCAACAATAGGAGATCCAAAAATACTCCCTCAGCACATCGAGTATATAGATCTAGGTCTCTTAAAACTCCGACTAGCACTTAAGTTATACCTAGATCTAATTATAGAGGAAGAATTGTTAGTTATCAGGAGAATGAGTCACATAATGGTCCCAAGTAGAAAATACCTTGAGGAAAAGCCTGAATCATGTAGAGAATTACAGACCCATGTTAAGATTTGGACAGGAATAGGATAGGTACTCTTTTAGCGTCTGGCTGAAGACGTTAAACTTAGCACTTTTTGAGAGGCAACCCAATTTTTTTTTTATTTTAACTGATCTTCATTTCTTTTAAGAATAAAGGACCGCTCTATGTGGAAGCACCTGTCGATAATTTGGTCTGACTGAAGATAATAAACTTAGTATTTTTTGGGAGGCAACCCAGTTTTAGCTTCTGCTTTTGTTTTCTTTTGCATTTTATTTAGGTTAATCAAGGCTTGCTTCGTATCTTTTGTAGAGATTTGAAGACAAAATTGGTTAAGTTGGGAGGATAACTAATTTTGAAAAGATATCTAGATCAGATAACATCTCTTTTTTTTCTTTCTCTTTTTATGCATCTTTTATTTTTTCTACTTTATTGAGGATAATGTCGATTAAGTTGAGGAGAAGAATAATAATTTTTTTTATTTTTTTTAAGTCCTCAAGTAAGTTAGAATTTAGTATTTAAGCACCTGATTACACTTAAGAATCGAGTTAAACTAAATATTTTTTTAAAAAAATTGATGTATAGATCAGAGAGTTTGTGAGATATTGAGAGATCGAGTATTAAGAGAACTCAATAAAGAGTTAAGTTTAGAATTTAAATAATTTTTTTTGAGCATTTCTAAATTTTTTTATCAACATCAAAGAAGAGTTTACTTCCTATAGATTTATGTAGGATAACTATATGTTTCTTCATATTTAAAAAAAAAAAGAAAGAGTTTTCAAGTATTTCATGCTGAGTAATCAGGCCTCTTTGCTTAAGCAAGTATTGAGTTTCGTATCAAAAGGTACGAAAGGCAAAGAAACTTATTGTAAAGCTAGTTTTAACTCGTAGCCTGTTTGATTCGAGTAAGTAGGTTCGATGGATATTCTATACTTAGTACTCTAAAGCCATCTAGTTTGAGAGTTATTGGCTGAAAACTCACTACATGGATCAAACAGAAAGCTTAAGAGATTAAGACACTCAATAGCAGTACAATGTTAAAAAAAAAAAATAATCAATAAATGAAAGACAGAAGTAACAATATACTTGTCCATATGTAGGTTAATGATTTAGAAATAAAGATAAAAATAATTTAGAAAAGTTTAAAAAAAATTTAGTATTTTTAGCTTGACTCTTATATTAATTAGTATTAATATCCTAATGACATATCTCACTCACACTCTACTGAACATCAATGATTCTTTTTAAAAATTATTTGATGAAATTCAAAACTTTAAGTTAAACGGTACTTAATTCTAAATTCTTTCTTTACTTGAGAACGAGTAAAATTCAAGTTGGAAGGTGTAATAAGTGATATATTTTTATATTTATTGAAGATATTTTTGATAATTTATTGTGCTAACATCTTCTTAAAAACTTAATTTCATGAATAAATTAGATTTTTTTATAAAAATAAATAATTTTTTAAAAAATAAAATTAGAGTATATTTATGAAAAATAGATATTGATTTAATTGAAAATTTAAGCACCAAAATATTAAGAAATTAATAAAAATTTTTATATATATATATTTTAATTTTTCAGACAAAAATCAGAGCAAAAATCGAGTAAAAATATCTTAAAAAATAAATTTTATTATCTTCAATGCACGGTGGACCCACCGCTCGGTCCACAGATTTAGGGATGCGGTTCACAAAATAGTTTCGTGGTCTACAGCATGGTCCACGGTGGGTGGAAGCCTCTTTGCATGATCCGACAGTCAAAAATGAATCTGAAGTCTGATCCAACGGCCAGCATCGATCCCGACTTTAAATAGGAGATAAAGGATGCTGATCGACGACCTAAATCTCATCCGAAGCATGATCGGATGGTTGTGGTAGAATCCGACCATGATAAAAAGATTAACGTTGATTTTTGGAGCGATCTGGATGGTTCAAAGGCAATCCGATGATCAATAATTAATGTAATGGTTATAATACGAATTCTAAGGGTTTTAGGACTCCTTTTGTAATCAGAAAAAGGTAAAAAATTTATCTATAAATAGAAGATCCAGGAATAAGAGTAGAAAAGAAAAAAAATTAGAGAAAAAATAAGAAAAAATAAAAAAAAAATAGAAAAGCTTTAAGGATCAAAAAGAGGAAGAATATAGAGCTAGAGATCTTGATGCGTGGCTAAATCCTTTCAATCCAGGAATACGATGAAGTTTGTAAATGAATTTTTATTTTTTTTTATATTTAATTTTTATGTAATAAAATTATGCTTTTATTTCATATCTTTTTATTTTTGAGGTATTGATCTAGCCTACATGAACTATACCCTTCACTGACGTGCCGTGATCCCTGGATACGGTACGTGCCTAGGAGAGATAGATCGTGGTATGTTAGATTAAATTTTATATCTTATAATTAAATTTAGATAGTTTATACTCTGATAGGATGAGCTGTGATCTACTGATACAGTCTGTACCTCTTAAAAATAAGCTATACTAATACCTTAATCACAAGAATTAATATTACAACATAAAAAAAGAAAAAAATAAATCTAATTTGTATGGTAGATTTAAAAATTTTGAATTATTTTTCTGACTTATTTTTTTCATAAATTAATTATATTTTTAATTTAATTTTTACTATTCTATTTTTTTTAATCATTCTATAATCAATTCTCTTTTATTACTTCTTAAAAAAAAAAAGAAAAAATCATCCTAGATCCCCATGAAAACGATCTCGACTCATCCTATCTATATAGTTTGAGTTAGTTTTTATTCTTGACTGCCTACGACAGCGATCAAATTTTGATATTCATCTTTTCTCTTGGATCTCTAAACCTCTCTTATATTTTTCTCTAATTTTTTTTACTTTTCTACTAATTTTTTCTCCTCCTTACTCTTATTCTCAGATTCTCTATTTATAAGTAAATTTTTCATCTTTTTCTGATCACAAAAGAAGTTCTAAAATCCTTAGAATTTATATTATAACTGTTACATTAATTTTTGACCATCGGATTGCCTTTGGACCATCCAGATCGCTCCAAAAATCAACGTTAATCTCCTTATCAGGGTCGGATTCCACCACAACCGTCCGATCGTGCTTCGGATGAGATCTGATCGTCGATCAGTGCCCTTTATCTTCTATTCAAAGTCGGGACGATGTTGGCCATTGGATCAGACTTCAGATTTGTTTTCGACCGTCGGATCGCATAAAGAGGCTTCCACCCATCATGGACCGTGTTGTGGATCGTAAAACTGTTCTGTGGACCGCACCGCTGAATCTATGGACCGAGCGGTCGGTCCACCGTGCACCGAAAATAATAAAATTTATTTTTTAAGATATTTTTACTCGATTTTCGCTCTGATTTTTGCTTGAAAAATTAAAAAAAATATGTATTAAAATTTTTATTAATTTATCAACATTTTGATACTTAAATTCTCAATTAAATTAACATCTATTTTTCATAAATATACTCTAATTTTATATTTTTTTAAAATTAATTATTTTTACAAGAAAATCTAATTTATTCGTGAAATTAGATTTTTAAGAAGATGTTAGCACAATAAATTATAAAAAATATCTCCAATAAATATAAAGATATACCACCTATCAGTTAGGTTTAGGCTTTTGGTTTTGATACCTAGGTTTATTTTTCCCTTTAAAGTTCTTTTCTTTGGGTTTGAAATTTGGATTTTGAGTTCTAAAGTTTTGACTCTTAAGGTTTAGACTCGGGTTTTGAGATTCAGTAAGATTGACTTTGCATTTAAGCTAATTTTCTTCAATTTTTTTAAATTTTCTAAGTTTGAATTGATTTTTTATCCTAATGGATTGAAGGACAAATCTAAGAGTGAGAGAAGATTGAGATCTTCTAAGGTTATGAGCAAATTGAGACCAAGAGGGTGGAAGTTTGTCTATCAAGCATGAAACTTAATAGGTTTCATCAAAAGTGGATTCTTTTCTATGGATTTCTTGGATTAGATTTTGGAATTAATGAATTTGATTATTGATGGGTATGTTGTCCACCATTTTAAACTTATGAAAGTCTGAAATGGTGAACCTCATAGCCCCCTTATTGTCTCTGGTATAGGTTTCTTCTAAAGTTTGTAAAAGTTTTTTTGAGATTTTAAATTTTTTATATATTTCATAAAGTTTGTTGGGTACAAAATACCCACAGCTGAAACCCTCAGCGGGGCCGACATCAGAATGGCTCCGTCCGGACTCCTACGGGAGCCGGGCTCCACCGCCGACATCAGAATGGCTCCGCCCGGACTCCTACGGGAGCCGGGCTCCACTGCCGACATCAGAATGGCTCCGCCCGGACTCCTACGGGAGCCGGGCTCCACCGCCGACATCAGAATGGTTCCGCCCCAACTCCTACGGGAGCCGGGCTCCACCGCCGACATCAGAATGGCTCCGCCCGGACTCCTACGGGAGCCGGGCTCCACCACCGACATAAGAATGGTTCCGCCCCGACTCCTACGGGAGCCGGACTCCACCGCCAACATCAGAATGGTTCCGCCCCGACTCCTACGGGAGTCAGGCTCCACCGTCGATATCAGAATGGCTCCGCCCGGACTCATACGGGAGCCGAGCTCCACCGCCAATATCAGAATGGCTCCGCCCGGACTCCTACGGGAGCCGGGCTCCACCGCCGACATCAGAATGGTTCCGCCCCGACTCCTACGGGAGCCGGGGGTGACTACAAAAGAACTCTAAGGAGGTCCTGCTCCCTCTAACCTAGGGTGATCACCTCCATCCCCCAACCAGGACTGCCTCAGGCTCTCCACCATTTCCTCTAGTTCTTCTTTCTTTTGCAGCATATCCTGAAGCGCCTGACGAAGTCACCGGCTCTCAGCCTCCGCTTCCCGATGCCACTTCCGCAAAACTTTGGACTCCGCCTCTGCGTCCGCGACGGCCTTCCTCTCAAGCCCCAGTTGGATTTTTACTTGTTGCAGCTCGGCTGTCTTCTCCCCAAGGGAGACGGAAATCCCTTCGACAGTGCCTCTCAAGGCTAGGAGCTCTTCGGTATCTTGGGCGTTAGCAAGCCGTGCCCTAGTAACCAACTGCTGCTGGAGACGAACAATCTCGTCCGCCGCCTGACGGAATCTCCCTTTGTACTCTTCTACCTGCCGGCGCCAGCTGGCCCGCTGCACATCATGGCTCATCTCAGCGTCTTGAAGCTGCTTCTGGAGGTCGGAGACCTTCTGCGACCATTTTTGCTCATCAACCCGCACCAGGGCCCGGGACGAGTTTCCTTCCAGCTGGCCGATCCTCCTCTTCGCAGCCGACAGCTCCACCTTAAGGGCGCTGATCCTGGCTTCTTGAGCCCAAGTTCGATCGCTGGCGCTCTTCTTACATTCCTCAAGCTCCTTCGTGAAGTTCGCCTTCCTGCGACTATAGTCCATGATTGCCTTCACTTGGAGACTCCTAAAGTGGGCGGCCTCAGCGGCGGCCTCAGAATAGCATTTTTTTGCCTGACGGAGCTCGCCCTCCGACTTCTTCAACTTCTTCGTCAATTGGAGGACCTCCTTTTTCAGCCGCTGGATAGTTGACTTCAGCGGAACCCCCAGGGGCAAAGGGAGTGCTTTGGCGGGGCACTGCCATCGGAAGATGCAAACGTCAAAGACCGACTCATTACAAGAAGAAAGGCGGAAAAGGAGGAGCGGAGGGAAGAAAAGACCATCTACAATAAGAAATTCAACTTTATTGATTGATTTTGATGACAAATGGAAAGTATGGCGACAAAGGAAAAGTACAAGATCGGAGGCCTCAGACCTCGGGGGCAGGGGGCGGAGAGCCCGGCGCGGGGGGTGCGACTGCAGTAGCGGCGGGCGAAGAAGGGGCGGCCTCGTCATCAGATTCCTCCAAAAAATCGAGACCAAGGTCGGGATATCTGCTGGCCACCTTCTCCCGGCAGAGCTCGAATCCCTTGGTGAATGCCTCCAGGCCGAACTGGACGCTCAGCTCCCTCATCTCCGCGGAGGCCTTAAACTCCTCCACCGCAAGGGCCCTGGCCTCCGAGACCAGAACCGGAGTTTGCTCGGCCAGATGGGCGACCTCGGCCTCCGCCTTCCTCACCGACTCCTCCAGGCTCCGTATCTCCTCCCCCCGGGCTTGTCTCTCCTCTTCCCGGTCTTGTCTCTCTCTCTCCAGGGCCTCTCGGAGGGCGGCCACCTCGGCCGTCTTCGCTTGAAGACGGGCAACCTCGTCCTGGCAGTGCTCCTCCGCCCGAAGAAGGTCCCTCCTCATGCGGTCCGATGCCTCGACATAGGCGAAGAGCTGGTGCCCGATCTGCAAGGACGGATAGAGAATTACAACAAAGACCAAACGACCATGCAAATAAACATCCGCTTACCTCGAGAAAGGACCCCAGAGTGTCCCAGGCCCGCTGCTCGGGATCGGCGCGGTCGATCCTCTCAACGACATCGGACAGAATGCAGCCGTCGAGTAGCCGCCTGATCAGAGCCTTGTCGTTGAAGGGGTTCTCCGATCCCCCCTCGGAGCAGACGGACTCGTCTGCAGCGGTTCGGTGGCCGCTCGCCCTGCGGGCCACCGATTTCCTCCTCTTCCCCGCGGCGGGCGCCTCCGTGGGGCGGACCTCCGGAATGGGGACCTCGGTCGGCGGAACCTGGGGAGCCGCTGGCTCAGCATCCGAAGGAATGTCGATGGCCGGGGTCGCCTGGACGGGCGCAGCCAAGCTCGTCTCCTCCACCCTGGCCCTCTTCGCCGAACCGGAGGTCGTCGCGCCCTTCCTCTTCTGAGCTCTCATAGACTTGGCGAGCATCCGCGTGGCTTCGGCGTCCATTGCTAAAAAAAAAAAAAAAAAGAAAAGAAAAAAGAGCGACACCGATCAGTCCAAAAAAAAAAAAAAAAGGGGAGAGAAGAGAAAAAGAGAAAGAAAGAGGAAGAAAAGAGGAGAAAGGAAAAAATAAATAAAAGAAGAAGAAGGCGAGAGAAAAAAGGTAAATACTTGCTGGATCCTGGGGGCTCAGGCCGATGTTGAAAAGGAGCGGCTCCTTCAGAAGGTTAGGAAGAGAAGGAGCGAGATAACTCAGAAGCTTCTGGGCAGCCTGGAGGTCGTCCTCTCCCAGGCTGGGAGCCCGGCGGACGGAATCCCTCAGAGCCCCCCAACGGGGCAGGCCTAGTTCCAGGGTCGGGCAGTAGACAAAAAGAAATTTCCCCTTCCAGTTGTGAATCGAAGAAGGGGCGCCCTTCAGCAACCCCTTCTTACCGAACTGGGGGGAGAAGTACCACCAGTCCTTCGCTGAGGATGGCGTTTGAAGGTGTAGAAATGTCTGAACAAGGAGAGGGATGGCTGGACCTCGGCTATATGGCAGAGAGAGAGAAATCCTATCAAAAACCTAAAGGAATTCGGGGCGACAGAGGCGAGTGAAATATCTAAGAAGCGAAAGAAGGCGGCAACAAAGACTGGAAGCGGAAGCCGAAGTCCGGCGCGAAATGCCTCCTGATACAAACAAAAGCGACCGGGAGGGGGAGCGCTGGCCCGGTCAGAGGGGCCGGGAAGCTCCAGGTCGTACTCCGAAGGAACCCCGTATCGAGCCCTTATCAGGAGAAGTTCGTCCGGAGTCGACGAACACGGAATGGCGCCCGGTGCGAAAACCGGGCGAGACCCTACCCCGAGCGCGGGTTCGTCCGCAGAAACGGGGGCCTGGGGGTTCGAAGCAGAAGAACTCCCAGAACTTACAGGGGTAGAAGATTCGGAAGATATTTTTTTTGGAGAGAACCTAAAGGGCCCTAGAAAGGCAAATCGAGAAGGGAGCGAAACGCCAAAGGTCAACCCAGAAAAAGACACGAAGAAAATAAAAAGAAGAGAGATCCCTAGGCGGCGAGAAGAAGGTGGGCACTAACCTATCTTGCTCTGGGGATCCAGAGAGCAAGAAATGGGAGGCGCCTACGGCTCAAGAGGGCGTTCGCTAGAGCAGACTCTCGGGAGATGACAGACGCCAGCAAAAAATCAGAAATGGAGTGGGACGCCTGAAGGGGGGAGGACGGGTTTAAATAGACCCTGGGATCCGGCGCTATAATGATCTCGAATCCCCCCAGGCCAGTCCGCGTTCGACGCGTGTCCCACTCCCCGTGGCAGACGGCTAAAGACGGCTGACGGTTGGCAGGGTCATAATTGCACCGTACCTAGGCCGGTGTACCTGCGGGATTCTCGAAGCGTCCCCTCGTACCGCTCCAACTCGAAAAAACCCCGGCACGCGCTCATTTAATGCCAAAATATCTGGGGACAGCAGCGCGCAGGATTCGAAGGGACGGTCTCAGCTGTGTCTCTCTCCCTCTCTGTACTTCCTTCATTTGAAATTCAAACTCAAAAGTAGGGGGACTGGTGTTGGGTACAAAATACCCACAGCTGAAACCCTCAGCGGGGCCGACATCAGAATGGCTCCGCCCGGACTCCTACGGGAGCCGGGCTCCACCGCCGACATCAGAATGGCTCCGCCCGGACTCCTACGGGAGCCGGGCTCCACCGCCGACATCAGAATGGTTCCGCCCCGACTCCTACGGGAGCCGGGCTCCACCGCCGACATCAGAATGGCTCCGCCCGGACTCCTACGGGAGCCGGGCTCCACCGCCGACATCAGAATGGTTCCGCCCCGACTCCTACGGGAGCCGGGCTCCACCGCCGACATCAGAATGGTTCCGCCCCGACTCCTACGGGAGCCGGGCTCCACCGCCGACATCAGAATGGCTCCGCCCGGACTCCTACGGGAGCCGGGCTCCACCGCCGATATCAGAATGGCTCCGCTCGGACTCCTACGGGAGCCGGGCTCCACCGCCGACATCAGAATGGTTCCGCCCCGACTCCTACGGGAGCCGGGCTCCACCGCCAGCACCGACATCGATGCAGCTCCGCCCGGGCTCCTACGGGAGCCGGGCTCCACCGCCGACAGCAAGTGCAGCCCCGCCCGGACTCCTACGGGAGCCGGGCTCCACCACCAACTGCAACGCATCTCCGCCCGGACTCCTACGGGAGCCGGGCTCCGTCTTCAACAGGAACTGCGGGTAAGCTCCGATCGGACTCCTACGGGAGCCGGACTTCACCTCTAACTTTGGTTGCAGCACGGCTCCGCCCGGACTCCTACGGGAGCCGGGCTCCGCCCTCAACATCAACCGCAACACGGCTCCGCCCGGACTCCTACGGGAGCCGGGCTCCGCCCTCAACATCAACCGCAACACGGCTCCGCCCGAACTCCTACGGGAGCCGGGCTCCGTCCTCGACACCAACTGCAACGCATCTCCGCCCGGACTCCTACGGGAGCCGGGCTCCGTCTTCAACATGAACTGCGGGTAAGCTCCGACCGGACTCCTACGGAAGCCGGACTTCACCTCTAACTTTCATTGCAGCGCATTTCCGCCCGGACTCCTACGGGAGCCGGGCTCCGCTGCCAACATCAGAACGGTTCCGCCCGGACTCCCCCAGAAGTCGGGCTCCGCTCACGACCCCTACCGCCAGGAGGACCTCACCCGGACCTCAGCAGAAATCGGGCTCCGGCCGTTGCCGAGCTTCAATCGACAGATCCACGCCCCCTGACAGGCCCCCAAAACGGCCACAACCCTGCTCCACTTCCTGTGGCGGACTCCGCGCAGTGCCATCATTCCCTGACAGGCCACAGTGACGGCCACGCACCTGCTCCACCTCCTGCGACGGATACCGCGCGATTCTCTTATCCGCTGACAACAGACGCTGCTCCACCCCTCATAACAGATTCCACGTGGCAAGCCTCCGTGATGGCCACGCGTCTACTCCACTATCCTTTGCAATCAATTTCCCTGACTACGGGCGGTCCACTACCAGACGGTTACAAACGTCGCCATCAATCCGTTGCCTCCTCCGCCTATAAAAGGGGGACCCAGATACGTTATTCTCTAAGCTCTTTTTTCTATCTCAAAACTCTGCTAAATTCTCCGTTCGAGCACTCCATTCTTGTTGAGGCAGAGTACTGACTTGAGCGTCGGAGGGTCTTGCCGGAGCAACCCCACCTCCGATTTAGACTTCCCTTGCAGGTCCCGACGGTGGCGACCGCAGCTTCTCCGACTCCAGCTTCTCCGGCGCGAACAGATTTCTGCACCAACAAAGTTCATCTAAAAGGCAGTTAAGTATTTTAAATTTACAATGATAGTCTATTTCTTCAAAAGATTTAGAATCTGAGTCAGATAAAGATGATTTAAAAGGAAGTGATTTTTCTAGGATAGATAATAAACCTAAAGATATTAACCAGGCTTCTAGTTGTTCTTGCCATCTAAGAAAGTCTTTTCTATTGAATCGATCGAGTTTAAGATTAGATAAGTCTTTTGAACCTATAGATCGAAACAAAAAACTAAGGAACAAAAAAGAGAGAGATAAGAGCTGCAAAAAGAATAAATTGAAGTCTTTGAGTGATTTCATTATATATATATATATATTTATATATATATATATAGACTAATATGTAAAAAATTCAGAGACTAAATAGAAATACTAATATGCAAAAAATTTAGGATCTAAACAGAAAATACTAGTATGCAGAAAATTAGGATTTAAACAGCAAATATCAGTATGCAGATATTACAAGGTCTAAAAAGTAAATATCAATATGCAGAAATGTCAGGGTCTAAACGGTAAATATTAGTATGCAGAAATTTCAGGGTCTAAATAGTAAATAAATTTATATAGAGTAATCTGTTGATTAATCAGAAAATATACAAAAATTCAATGATTAAACAGAAAAAGAATTTATATAGACTAATCTGTCGAGAATTTAGTGATTAATCAAAAATTCTGTAGAAATTCAATAGTTAAGTAGTAATCTAATTTCCAGAAAGTTCTGAGGTTAAACATGCATTTAGATAAAATTTAGAAAAATTTTAATAGAACTAATTGTATAAGAATTAAAGGTAATGCAATTTTAGATAAAATCACACTCAGAACGGTATTGGCCTTGGATTGTTAGTATAAAATAGTTTCTTTTAAGAGCCGATTGTGATCTAATTGAATTAACAATTAAAATTGACTAATAAGTAAATATTAAACTAAACTAATTTTACAATCGGAGGCATGCAGCGCACTGTCCTAAAACAATTTCAGACCCTCGTGCAGGCTTCAAATCGAGAACTTCATCCCAAGATACAACTGGCAACTCCTCCTGCGAGTATGACCGTAGAGAAGACGATAGAACTTCGACCCAATAGCAAGTGAAAAAAATATAAAAATAAAAGAAATTTGAAAAAGAAGTCTTTTGGGGATTAATTAAGAAGAGAACATATGGGATAGAATGGGAAGAGCGTGAATTACTTCGGCATGCTCAGACCCCTTCGATACAGGCCTAATTTAGGCCCACGGACTAGCAATCCAACGTTAAGAAACGTTGATCTTACAACAATCCCATCTCAACAGTTGGTAATAGCATAACAAATCTCAACGTGCAGAAAAAAAATGGATACAACGTCTAGAAATCCAACGAAAAAAAAAAAAACAAAAAAATAAAAATTGGAGAAACAAAATATAGAACACACCATGATTGTTCATATGCAGGCTGGGTCGGGCCGGGGCCCGTGCATATGCTCATAAGCTCAAGAAAAAAGTCTTCTACATAAATCCTTTCCTTTTTTTTTTCCATTTGTTCTTTTTTCAATGCGGGACTAAACGTCACAAAGACCAGAGAAAAAGATTAGAGAGGGTTGGAGGGAATTTTAAGTTTTCATCTTCCCTTCAAAACGAACAATATATTCCGGCGTTGACAGCGGTGTCATCTGAATTTGCATGTAGAAGTTGGATCTCGTTTGAGCGGTACCATCTTTCTTTTTCTTTATCTTTTTCATTGGGACGATGCTATCATTCAAATGTTCATATGTGATTTACTTTGCAACTACGTTTGTTGCCTCTCAAACACCTTCTTGTGAGTCTGACCATATGAACAGAGCTTCGTTGCAAGGGCACGACCATGTTCTGCTTACTAAAATTTATCCACTCCAGTATTATTGTGTTGGCCTCTGCACACGAGTTATCCCATCGCCCATCCTTGTGGCTTGTTAGCATATTGCTAACCAAGTGAGTCTTTTTGGTTGAGGTTGGAAATGTTTCCCCCTTCACTTGGTGTCATTAAACTGAATTTTGATGGAGCCAAATGAGGTCCAACAGCAATTGCAGGTTTTATCCTGCCGACGTAATCATGTTGGTGGCTGTTATGGATGGCTGGGTGTTCATTGCCTTCTTATTCTGTTGCCAATGCTGAGTTTTCCTGTTTACAGATCCTTCTTCTCTGTCAAGCCCACTTGTTCTTTTGGTACAAGATATTTTAAGGTGGTGGAGGTATGGTATGGTGTTCACATTTTCACATATACCATGCGCTGCTTTTTGTGCTTTCAATAACCTCTTTCAGTTTCGTATGCGGCATATTTTATCTTTGCTGCCTATCGGATCATTGGCAGCAGACATGGACTTCTCATCTGCTTCACTTCATAGGCCTATTTTGTTTAATTATGTGTCAGCTGTATGGATTTGTTTCTGCCTTCAGTTGTGTTGTGCTTGTGCCTTGTGTTGCCTTCGTTATTGTCAGGTTTCCGGGTTTTGGGGGGGGTCGTCCAACCGTGCTCGTTGAGTCCGTCCCAGTCCCGGATGATGGCCGGTGGACGTGAGATTTGTCAGCAACTGGTCGCGCTCAGGGCGTGCATCACGAACCCGAACCCCGATCGAACACCGTTAAGATGATTAATTCCGAAGGTTCATTAGAACACAACTCATCCCGCCGTATCGGAGTCTGTCTCTTGCTCTACGCTGTGCCTATCGGACTTGCCCTTCCAAGTAGCCAGTAACCCTTGCGAGTACCTCCTCTACTTCTCTCTCTTCTTTTTTTTTTTTTTTGTTTTGCACCATCTCATTTAATAATAAGATTCTCCTATCGTGAGCATTTTTTTTTTATTTTTTTGTTTTTCCACTACTCAGGGTATTGTCAAGATCTACTAGTCTTGGCCTTGTCTGAAATTCTTTAACGAGGATTTCGGCGTCATGTACATATATTTTACCGAATTTTTTGGAACCCAACAGCAGTACACGAGGAAACGAAATAAAATGGAACAGAATGGAATCACAAAAGTTCTAGACTTTTTTCCTTTTTCTTTCTTTTTATTTTTCTTCTTTTTGTCGGTTGTTCCCCCACCGAGGAAGGTGTGTTTTCCATGATGGCCTCTGTTGCGGTTCGTCTTCGATGGGATGGTCGAATCGTCGCACCTGAGTGCAGAATAGCAGAAAACTGATGGAGAAGGACTGTTTATCGAAGAGAAAGTACAGACAAGAAGGCCAAGAATGAGAGCGAGATCTTGCGGTGCGATGAACGGAAGCAAAATCAACTCGGATCGGATGAAAAAGTCAGCCGACGGCGTCCGATAGCAGCAAAGAGACCTGCAAGAAAGTCTGCGCCAGAGGTAGCTCCGACGAAGACACTCCGATACTCAAATCAATTTTTGACTCAAGAAGTAGAGGAGCGAGTAAGGCATATTTCAAGACTTAGAGTTCAAAAGCCCCAAATGGAGAAATAGTAGCTCTAGATTGAAGTAGTGAATCGGATCTAAAGAGTCTAAAAGTGTGATATTATAGGAAAGAAAAATAATTAGTTGGTCCCAAAAATAGTGAATCTCGTCATCATATTCTTGGTCACGTAATTCAAAATTTGGAGTCATTTAACTAGAGGCAAGTTATGATTTTGGCAGATACAGAGGAGCATTGTGAGAAAATGTGAGAAAAAATATTCTAGAAATTAATATAATTCAATCAGAGGAAAGGATTGAAGAAATTTAGGTAACTTTTAGGTATACATTCATCAAATTTGCTAAAATCTTGCAAAATGTTATTTTTGGACCATAAACTAGATACAATGAGAAGACTATAATCTGAGAATTCTTCTATTATTTGAAGGTCGTGGGGTCACTGTTTGATCTTTATATCATCAAAACTTCAAGCCAATGTTTTGTTGTGTCTATCAAACGTGACTCTCCTTTTCAGATACATATATTTATGTGATGATACCGTACAGTATGGTCTACGCTGTTGTGTTTTCTTCTTTGTAATAGCTTAGTCAAGTCATATTCAAAGGATTGTCTTTGGAGATGTAAACCATGTCCTGAATGGGTTTGCATACAGTGAACAATGGAGGGCTTCTATTTTGTTGAGTTTTAAGGTACCTGAAATGTCCAGCCTATTCCCTAATTTTTGATAGGAAAACAGTTACAATGGATGTACCATGTTATGTTTCATAGTCATGAAAATAAGTTCTTTCCCCTAAGAAAAAAAAAATTTACTCCTTGAGGCATTATCAAGAACAGATGTTTATTTAAATCAATCAAGTATCTTCTGTACATAAAGCAGTCCAATGGTGTAAAGTTTTAATATCAATGGCTTGCTTTGTATCACCTTTTAGAAAAAAAAAAAGGTTTTTTCTGCAAGAAAAATTGGCCTGCTGAAATCATACAAACACATATGGAATGTATGATGAGAGTTATATAGGTCCAAGTGAAGCATCAGATCAGTTGGTCCTACTGGTGAAAATATCAAACAACCTCACGTTATCTAGTGGCTTCTGTCGATACAACTTGGGGCAGTTTGGTTTTCAGTTAGCGCATAGCATAGAGACCTAAAATACCTCAAGTGATTGATATCCGTGTCTTTTTTTCTTTTTTGATTGAAAAGCAAGCATAAAGGGCATTTAGACATTGTCCAACTTATCTAGATGTAATAGGCTTGTCTATACATGTCTCTGTGAGAGAGAGAGAGAGAGAGAGAGAGAGAGAGAGAGAGAGGATGTTTTGGACATGTGCAGATTTGGATGAAATAGAATTTATAGATTTGACTGCCAAAATTTAGTTTAGGGCTTCTTGCTTTACTTTTAGAATGCATCAAATCATGTTTGCTTTTTAATGCAACTACTCAATAATAAATGTCTAAGGTTAATTTGGGTTTTGGCAGTGACATCTTCAATATGACATTTTCGGCTATCAGAATGCAAGTTGACATTTGGAAAGAACTTTGAGGATTTCATGAAGCCGAGTGCACCAGAGTTGGTGACAATCAGCAGTCTTTGTGAACTCTCTGCATGTTTCATATATGAGAAGAAGTTTGTTGTCTTTATGGTCTTTTCATGCCAGGAAATGCATGCCATGTTAATAATTCTTTTACCATGCAGGCAGAATTTCTTTGGGACCTGTATGCACTTGTATAATGAATAGTTTAGAGTTCCAGCAAGCACCAATGGTGCCAAAGGTTCAAATCTCTCCTCTCCATGCATCTCGAGCATTTATCCACATTCATTCCTTTCCAAAAGAGTCCTTTGATTGAGCATCGCAACTTGTCGAAGATGAAGAGTCATCTAAAATCAATCATCTGCAGTCGAATATGGAATTATTTACTAAGCAGTATAAACTTGTGAAGATTCCAGCAGATGGATGAAGAATGTCAATTGCATGAGTTAGACAATGATATATACAGGGAAGTTGATAGTGCTTCTAATTATGCAAAAGTGCTTTGAATATTTCTGACAAGGAATTCCAAAAAAGGTGGAAGTTTGGACAAGCACATAATGGTAGAACACCTTAGAACAAAGGGATGAAGCACAGCAAAGGTGTGATCTGTTTTCTCATTTGAGTGTGACCTAATTTATACGATTCTTATGCCATACAATAGAGACTTGGGAGCTTATCAAGAAGAGGACTATAGAGGCCTTTATTGATCCCAAGGTGATGTCATGCAAGCATCAATTTCATGCTGTTGTTCCATGGTCCTCAAGATCTATCAGTTGGTGTCTGTGGCTCTTCCTCATCTTGAATTTGCTAATTTCTTTTATTCTTTAGTCATGTTAGGAAGAAAATGCCTGAATACCCTCATTCTCACAGAACGATATTTGCTATTTAATAGTGTTATGGATAAGGACTCGGCTCATCAAGTGAGGTATTATTTTCTCTGATCCATGGGCCTCATGATTTTGCCTTTTAAAAGGTGCCTCACGTGGAAAGAATTGTTCTCTCCTTATAAGTATGAGTCCCCCTTGACTCACAACCGATGTGGAACTATTGATGCCTCCACATTATTAGAACCACAACAGAGCCCCTCAGTCAAGGGGGACTCCAATGTGTACAGTCTGAGGAGCCCCATAGTCAGTTGAGATGGATCTCAGCCCCAAAGAATCGAGGAGGACCTCGACCCCTACCTGGCCACCCGACTGTTTTCGTTGGAATCGGTCCTCGAATCAGCCCAGTGCAAAGGGAAGCCCCAGGGAAGAGAAAAAGCAACAAAGAAGAATTGATTTTTTCATTCGTGAATAGACGATGGAAGACCGGTGATGAAGGAAAGGCCTTTTCTTGGGTTGAAGAGCCATCAACCCTTGGCCTTTGGATGGGGACGGAGAACAAAGAAGGAACAGAAAAGAGAAGGATGAGGCTCGATCAGTATTAACCGACACAATAAAGCAAAGCTAATTATAAATCGGATCAAGTTCGATGCCAGCTGAGTGGGATAGAGACCATAATACTCCAGAAGATTTTGGACGAACTTCGGAATCGAAAATCGAAGATCCGTCTGAAGATTTTCGACATAGAAGGCCACCTGATCCGAAGGAAGGGAGTTCACCTGACCATCGGCACCAGGCGCAAAGAGTTGATATTGCTCTGGGATACGATATTGTTCCTGAAGCTGTTCAACATTGGATTCGGATAATGAAAAGGCCTCCACTTTCGGACCCGATGGAGAGTCATCGGTCGGATTCTCCGACCGACTATCTCGAGAAGAAGAAGCTCTAGCCATGGGAGAAGAAAACTAAAGAGAGCAAAAAGGAAATGGACCCAAGAAGGAAGGACAAAAACACTTACCCTGAAAGCTAAAAGCAAAAAGACGGAGAAGAAACCCTGATCTTCTAGCACTGGGGCAACCTTCCGGCAGAATTTCTGCAACAAAGGATGAGGATGAAATGTAAAGTAAAAGTCTAGTCGAAAGCGATTCTATATAAATAGGATTCCTCAACGGCTAGGATGGAAGCGATCAAATCGGAGTATCATCAGATGACGACACGTGATAATATTCGGACCGACCAATGATCGAACGGTTCGACACACCTGCTTATGATCGTGCCACCTCATTGTCATCCACGTGAAAAGCTCCGATCCAATATCATTCGGACACATGGCCAAAATCTATTAGTCAGAATCATATCGTCTGATGTCGAATTATCTTTCTAAAATGATGTCCGATACAGACGTCTGATACCAAATTGTTCTATCAAAATGATAGCTCAATAATGATTCTGCAGTCACTGAAACGACAAAACAGCTGAAAAACTCTCATACTCAAAAGTGACTACCAGCCAAGTCGGGGCTCGAGATGACATGTGACAACTCTCTCCGTCCAATGTGACAGGCCACGTGATGAAATACACGTCGAGCCACCTTAAACTTGGGAGTGGGGGGCAACTGTTGAGACAATACAACCGACCTCCGGATCCGACTTTACATCTACTGAATGAATATAATATGCTGACTCACAATCGGTTGACCGACTGAGAGTCGGCTATTATCGATCAATAACAGATGACTTAGTTAACTTCCGATCGAAGACCATCGGTATATCAGAGTTACCAGCCGATGGATATTCGGATCTTCTACCGACTTATCAGTGTTACTGACATACAGTCGGCTTATCTACTCAACATATCCTAACCATTATGAATGGTTATCAACTACGTATCACGGCTATTAGTGGGAATAAACGACCCACTAACTCCACAATTATAGCCCGATAATTTAGTGGCATAAAAAGTGGGACCACGTGCTCGAATGGTTACATCAGAATCATCTATAAAAAGAGAGGTAAACGAGCAATACGGATAAAACAATTCTAGGCTGAGACTTTGGCACACCAAATTTTTGATTAGCTGTTCACCAACCCCTCTCTGACTTAAGTATCGGAGGATCTTCACCAGATACAACTCCGATCTGTGAAGATTTTATCTTACAAGTACTCTTCACCGATGACAGGCGGCAGGGAGTTGACTACAACAAATGACATTAATCTTTATTCTTTACATAGCCCTTCTATGTGGACTGCCCATGCATGCAAAAGCCAACTGCGAAAGTTATAATTGAGCAAGTAAATTATTTCTTGCAGTGATCAGAGCAAGGCGAGAATTTAAGTTTTGGACTGAAAAGATTATGCGAAAAGCACTTGAAACATAGAAGATCACAAGAGAACCACTGTATCATATGGGCTGGAAGCACTGCAGAGGCAGCAAGACAAGGTGGTTATGACCAACAGGAATGGAATTGGGATAGTTATGAAAAAATTAAAGTTGATATTGAATATGAACACCTTCAGCAGAAAGCGGAAAAAGCAAGGGCCAGAGATTGTAAAGCGAAGGGCAGAGGGAGTGTCAGAAATTAGAGCAGAAAATGTTGCAAGGCTTGCTAAACAGAAGAAAGGCAGTCCAGAGAAGGCAAAAGCCAAAAAGGTTGAGGTATTGTCATGGAAGAGACCAGAGGATGAGAAAAAGAAGATAGCTTGGTCTAAGGGCTTAAAACTCAAGGCAGGATTGACTAAGGTAATGCTACAGATACTCTCCGTGCCTTCACACTTAAAATATCCTGTTTACAACTGTTGACCAGTACTTGCTTTTTATTTATTAGGATTTACTCTGTCTGCATTTTGGTCATCTTCCCAAGATCCAACAAAACTTATAAAGATGATCGTGTGGATCTCTTATCATATAGACATCAAAAATTAATACCATTAAGATATAGACATACAAAATTAACGTATTTACTTTTCCACTTCCTAAACATGTTCTGAAATTATCTTGTTTTAATTTTGCTGGTTGTCTGACTCCCTTGCAACTTCTCAGCCTGGTATATTTATGTTTTCCTCGTAGTGTTTCCATCAATGTTTTATATTTGTTGCTGAAGTTCCACCACCGTAAGAAACAGTCAGAGAGATTCGTAAGTCTTCAAAGCAAGAAAATAGTTGAGACTGAGCAACTAATTGAGGAATGGGATGTACAGCATATCCAGATGGAAAGAATGAGAAGAAAAATTTCACTTGCTGATCGAATTCAGGCTGTGAAGAGCAGAAAAGCAGAGTCTACCACCAAAGAAGTTCCACCCCCCGTATTGTTTGATTCTTCTATCAAAGACAAGGCAGGAGGCTGAAAGTTCTCTTGCATCTCTTGGCCACAAGTAATATATGCCAGGAATACATTATGACGTCTTTCTACATATGGTGCTTCTTTTAGTTCTCTATCCCATTTAGCATGTGTCTCTGATAAATTCTACCAATCATGAACATTATGTATTCCAGAACTGATCACCAATCAGAATGATCCAAATGAAGTTTCTTCTACTTGTCCCTTTGACACCATTTTTACGGTTCTTACGTTGGCTCTCATGACTGATTAACAATATCACCTGGCTCCTTGCTTTTTCTCTTAAGAAAATAGAAAAAAAAAAACATACTAACTTTCAAAAATAAATCGAAAAAATTTTTCTATCATGCAAATTCTAACTATTTTGAAAATATCAGCAGACTCCATAACATGACCCACGAGTGTCATAAGCGACAAAAAGTTCTTAAGAAGAAAGCAGGCCATGCTGAAGCTAGACTCCATAATGTAAAACCCATGGTTAAAATGAACCATCAATGCATCTCGCATACTAATTTTCAGAAGTAAATTATAATTTTTTTATGTCATACAAATTCTGGCTATTTTGAAAATCTCAACGGATTTAAACTTTATCCTTTATAAAATCAAATTTTAGTGATAATAAAAATGATCAATATATCACAATCATTCACAATTTGTAGAGGTTTAATGCATATGCTTTGATGTACATCCTAGATGTTATTACTATTATAGTTGTCACGCTCCCGATCCGAGATTGTGAATCGAGGGTCATGGTAACTGCCGCATACTCATAGAAAATTCTTTCCATAAGCATGCAAGGCATTTTATCATGCTATCCTAAAATAACAGCGAAATAATTAGTCAATAATTTAAATCCAAAATATAACAATCTAAATTTTAACTTTAATATCTCAATAAATTCAACAATGTTCAATACACCTTACATCAAATTCAATAAGATTTTCAGTCTAAAATAAAAGTATGGAGATTCTGCTTCTCATTACTCTTCTATTCATATCTTGTATCATCTTAATTCCTCAACATCTGTAAAAACAGTAAAATAGGAGGTAATGAGCTAGACAGCCCAGTAAGCAATGATCACTTTCAACAGATTTTATCAGGCATTAAAGTAAATAATCATTTATAGAAAATAAGCATATAAATTTCATCAATTCAAAATCAATTTCGATTATGCAACATAGTTTATGCCAAATTCATTTTTTTTTCGAAAATTCGAGTTTATTGCGAGATTTCAATTATTTTCATTCTTAAGTTCTTTTCATTAACCATGAGCTATAACCATATTTTTTTTGTGGCAGGGTCATAACACCACGTATCTTCTTGCGGTGAGCTGCGAATCATCTAGCAGCAAAGTCTTTCGAAATTGCTGGTCTCTCTGATAGTTTTTCGCTAGTCTCTCTGACGACATAAATCCTCAGGATAAATCAATTACCAACGTATATGCCTCCATTGGCGGGGTCCTTTATATAGTCAGGTTGTCAATTCATATTGTTCTTATATCAGAATTCTTCATAAATCATGTATCATATTCTAATTTCGATAAGAAAACATATAATCATATAGTATCAAAATCAATCAATATAATGCATCATGAAATCAATATGTTCAATCATGCTTCATCATAACATTTTGAATAAGATATTTTCATAACAAAATATCATTCATCCAATTCAAGCATCGTTTCCTAAATTATATCAAAAAAATACATTATAATTTATCGATAAATCTAGAAAAAGTGAAACATTACTTACCTCGAACACATTCCAATAATCCACATAATTCTATAAATTTTCTTTCAAAAATTTTGTTTGTAGATCATATCGCGATATCTCATGATCAAACATCCATAATCCTATATAGGATCAATTTCAATAATTAGAAAGGATATAAATACCATATTCAATAGTTTAGATTGGGTCCGATTATCTGATTTCATCTAATCAAAATCTAATTAGGACATAAATGATCTAAAGTTTGACTATCAGATCAAATCGGATTCGAAGTGATAGGATCGAAGTTTCTTTATTGGTTTCATAAAATCAAGTAGAGAGAGAAAATCAGAGGAGAGAGAATTCATGAGGTACAATTCGAATTGATCAGGTGACACAATCCATCATTACGATTGGTCCAATATCTCGATTTGTAAAATTAATATGATCTGATCAAGTCATGGCTAGATCGGGATCATGGATGATCAAATCTAATGATTCATGGTCTAATCAAGGTGCTGGCATACTACATGACAACCACGGATCAGGATGCTTTCACTAGAATCATTCAAACTTATCATCACTCAAACTCATCAAAATAAAATTTTTTTCTTGATAAATTCTAAAAAAATAAACTTCTAGAGAGATACAATTCTAGAGAGAGAAATTTATGAAGATAAATCTGTACTAATCAGATGATACGGTTCAACAAATTCGACTGATCAGATCAAGATTAATCAAATCATACTGAAATTATCACATGGATAATTCAATAAAATTATGGATGATAAAATCTAAAGATATTTGATCTGATCAAGATGGGTGCCAGTACGCTGCCCGACAATCATGGATCAGGATTCTTCATCAGATCAAAAATATTAAAAAAAAAATTTATTGATAAATCGATCAAGAGAGAGAAATAGTTTTAGAGAGAGAAAATTTTAGAGAAAAATTCATCTTGGACTCTTCAGACGATATGATTCAATAAATTCAATCGATTAGATCAAATCATGCTGAAATTATCATGTGGATAATTCAATAAAATCATGAAAAATAAAATCTAAAAATACCTGATCTGATCAAAGTGGGTACTGGTGTATCATCCAGCGATCACAAATCAAAAATCCATCACTAGGATCATTTAAATACATCATCATTCTTCTCAAAATTCTAAAAAATCTTAGGAGAGAGAAATAATTTAGAAAGAGAAAGTAGAGAGAGAAAGAAAAAGTAGAGAGAAAAAAAGAGGGAGAGAGAGAAAGCAGATAGAGAAAGTCTCTCTCTTTCTTCTTCTTTTTCTTTTTTTTTTTCTTTTTCTTCTTTTTCTTTTTTTTTCCTCCTCCTTCTTTTTCTTTTCTTCTTCCCATGGCTTACCTTGGGCCGAAACAGGGGACCTTATAGTCCCCTCAATTAGTCGGCCGATCGACGGTCGATCGGCACGAGACTGGCGACGACAAGAGGACGATGACGGGCGGCTCGGAGGGACCCAAACTGATGGCCGACGGCGATCACTGACGTCCGAAAAAAATCAAAAAAAATCGAATCCTCTATTTTGACAAAATTCAACAACTTCGATCGCCGACGAGCATGCACACCGGCACGAAAAGGAAGGGGGAGAAGAGAGGAAGGGGAGGAGGCTCACCTTCGATACCGACGAAGCTTTTTTGACGAGAAATCTCGATGGGTACAGGGACGGTCTTCCGTAGTGGCTTTCCGACGATTGCCACTGACGAACTTCGGGTTCTTTAGTGAGAGGGAGAGAGGAGGGATCCCCTCCTTAAATAGAGCCAGAGGGGGCCTCTTTCCAACTCCAGTTGGGAGTCGGTGAGAGGAGGAAGAAGACTCCCTTCAGGAGTCTTCTCCTCTGTTTCTTTTTTCCTTTTTTTTTCGTTTGTGTATTGGGCTGGGTTGAAGGCCCAATGGACCGGGCTATGACATTCTTCCTCTCTAAAAAAAATTTCATCCTCAAAATTTTTTTTATTTGAGTCTTCATAGTTTCTTACTTGAATCTCATTCTCAAATATTGTAATATTTTAATTTTTGATATAAATTCATTCTTAAATAATTTCATAAGACAAAAATCAATACATCAAATATCGATCTGAAACAGAACCATTCATTTCTTATTATCAAAATCAACATCTCAAAGATTTTCAATATTTTAAGATTTCAAAATCATGCTCTCATTTCCTATAAAATAATGTTCAATACCTCATGACTAGATCAAAATCAAACTTATCTCTTGTAAATAGAAAAAAATTAATATCTTAATTTTCTGAATAAAAATTTTATTTTTTTCAAAATACTAGCCGCTCTTAATTAATCAATCCATCATAAGATAGGAAAACATACTTTTATAATGTTGGGAATAGTGTCCCAAAGCCAATCGTCAGCCTGTTGACAGTTGTGCTCCTTTTGTATTAATACATGAATTATAAATAAATAAAAATTATTTTGATATTTTTTCATCACAAATATTTCATCTTCTAATGAACTCCTGTGTTGTGGTGAAGTCCTTAGGACTATTTAGACTCAACAAAGGAGGAATTGTCGCTTAGTCCTTAAACCTGTTCGCGACCAAATGATACGTTGTTACCAAAGACGACAATGTTTATCGAGCATAGGTCGTTGTGTGCCATATGGGTTGGTTGTCCTCATAACCAAGGAGTGTGGAGACACTGGTATAGCATACAGGTGAGATGTAATGGTACATCTGCACTGAACGTGACCGACTCCGGAGCTATTTCTGCTGTCAAGATTTGCTCCGATGGGATATGGGTATAAATGTCCCTCCGACCTGAGACCGCCACGGTGACTTGCAAGCAACTCACTGCACTTAGGCACTGGACTACCTGAATTTCTAATTCAGTGACGGAAGGCTGCTGGGTGTAGTCAAGTACTTGACTTGTCGGTGCGTGTGTCAAGATGGGATTGACCACTCCAGTTTAGGAGCTGTGTATAGTCGTATTTCAATTTAGCAAAACCTTGGCCAGGATAGTCCTAGTGAGGAGTCACAGGACTAATTGAGTTGAGCACGATTCGGATGATCTCATCAGGGTTGACAGTTTAATCCTGAGTCGTCCTAAACACAGGGGTCAAAAGGAATGAATTATACGATAACCATATTCACGTAGGTTCTGAGTATTGCAATTGCAACTATTCAACTTATCCGGATGTCGGGTACCATTGCTAGATGGTCACTTCGATTAGTACAGGAATTGGTTCCTGTGCTACCGGCTTAGGTTTGAACCTGCGGGGTCACACATATTAGAGGTTCCTTTCTGATCTGATGGCTGATTATGAGTCTTATGTGTCTGGGACTCTATGATTGAGAATTAAGATTCTCTGATCATGAGTTCCACACATTTTAGGTACCGGGGTCAAAATTTTGAATTTCAAATTTTGAATTTGAACTCTTCGATCAAGGTTTCATATTGATGGACTTTGATACCCGATTGCCCATCGGATTTGGACTCAATAATTATGAGAGATTTTATTAGTGATTTGATCGCTAATTAACTCAATTTGATTGAGTAATTATTTTTAGATCAAGTCCAATTGAATTGGATTCAGTTGGGTTTGACCCGATTAGGTTAAGAGTTGACCTAATCGTCGAGATGGTTTGATCTCTGATTTGATCAGGGATTGAGCTTAGTCAATTTTTGATTTGATTAGAATTTTATTGAGCCTAATTAAGCCTAATTAAGTTAGGTTTAATTTAGTCTAATTGTGCTTAACCTATTTTGATTAGGTTGGTTCAATTAAGATCAAACCACCATTCGAATTTCAATCCCTGCACCACCTTAAATCTCTGCGTCCATTTGAATTCACGAGAAGAAACTTCTCGTGAATTTTTTCTCACGCAAAGCCCTTCTCACGCCCACTTTTGTGCACCATATGGATGGATAAAGCTGATTAGTTAACCATTCAAATTCAAAGCGTGTTTGAATTTGAATGGATAACTTATCTCTTTTGCCTTCAAGCTTATCCATCTTATGCGCCACATAATTCACATGAGAAAGGGTTTCTCGTGAAACCTTTTCATGCACAAAGAGTCCACACCCTTCTCTTCTCATGCCACAAGTGGATAGGGATGAGTTGGTTTTCATTTGAATTCAAATTTGATTTGAATTCAAATGTGTAACCACTTATCTTTATCCTCTCACGCGGATAAGACACGTTTTGAACTGTTTTAAAAGAGATAGGGAGCTGGGGAGTGCATAGAAAAAAAATTGAGAAAGAAAGTGGGGCGTGAGGAAGCCTCGTGCGTGAGGTGAAGGTCCAAAATCTTCCGAGAGAAAAAAGAAAGAAAATTGGATGCAGAATTTTTGGTGTGTACCCTAGGGTCTCTACCTAGGGATCAGGAAGTGAGATTTGTGTGCCATGAGTGTCGTGAGTCCACCAAATTTCAGGGAGAGATCCATCAGCCTCTCAACCAACCGTGCAGACGATCCAGAGCATCCGAAAAGTCGGCACACATCGATCGAAGGAGTTCGATCAACATCAGCCATCAAAAGGGTGAAATCACGAACTAGCATTCGTGAGGAGCCGATCAGACGGGAGCTTCGTGTGGACGATCCACAGAGGTCAGACACTAGTATGGCTATGACGTGATGATCAGAGCCCCCCGACGGTGATCAGATTGCGATGATCGACTATCCGCAAAAGGTGATGTGTTCTGAACACAGTACAGTAAAAGTTTACTGTTTCAAATTTGAATTTCAAATTTAAATGCATGCTGTTGTATCATATTTAGATCCTAGTGTAGGATTAATTAGTATTAATTAATGAGATTAATTAATAATTTTGCTATAAAATAATAATTTTAAAAAATTTTTAAAATTATCATTTTGCCCCTGCACTGAATTTTCGCTTCATATGAATCATATGATGACATCCTAATCAATCAAAATTCAAAAATATTTTTTTTTATTTGTACTTTCAAAGGTTGAAGATTTATCATTTCAATCTCATTCTCGAACTTTTGATATTTTAATTCTCGATGCAACTTCATCATTAAGTCATTTCATAGGAAAAGATCAATATCACCGGTGTTGATTAGAATCAAAACCACTATTTCTAGTCATCGAAATTTTCTTACTCAAACCCTCAAACTCTTAAATATTCTAATTCTTGAAGTAAATTTTATCATTAAGTTATTCCATAAGAAAAATTAATAACTCAAAAGTTGGTCTAAATCAAAACTTTTTTTTTTATAATCAAAATCAATGTCTTTATTCTAAGTAAGTATATCAATTTTCTTTATCTAAACATTAACTACTCTTAATTAATCGATTCATTATCAATTAAATTATAAATAACTTCAATCCATCTTTTATAGAACAATCATCAATATCAATAGATAACCTCTATCTTTTCCATTCAGTCAGAAAAATAATAATGATCAAAAGAGTTCAAACTTCAAATTTTATTATACCCTGAAGATAAATATTTGAGTATAATAATCTAAGATCAAAATCATTATTCGATAAACAATCTCAAATTCTTTCTAATAAATAGAGAATTATAAAATTCAATTCTAGAATAGAAAAAATTTATCTTTAAATATTCTAAATCTAAAATTAAAAATCAAGGATCCACTCATCCTAGAATTAGGATGCTAAATATTTTTGTAGCATAGTAGGTGGAAGCACTACTTTTAAAAATCACATTAAGAATATCCAAAATAATCTAAAATTTTAAAATATTATTCTTTCTAATATCAATAATTTTTTTGTATCAAATAATATCATCTATCATAATTTTTTAACTCAAAAAGTCAACATTCCTGATTTACTCAAAATAATCCAGATCACCATGCTTCCGCTGTGCACTCTATTCTAGCAATCAAAATTTCTTAGGTTCATCAAAAAAAATTTTGATCAAATTATTTCTTTATCTTATCAACAGAAAAAATCTATAATTTTAAATTTAAATTAAAATCAAAGATTAACTTTCGATTGTCAATCTTACTTTTACTGGTATACAATAATCTTGATTAACCCTTGAGTCCAATATCACATTTAAAACTATCATATAGGTCTACTATAATCAATATGAATCAAATTTTAATTTTCATATCAATTTAATTCGATAATTCCAAATCAAAATTCTATAAGTAAAATCAATAAGAAAACCCTTCGATGCTTCACTAAATTAGGACATAATCAGAATATATAAGAATTTCATATCATTATCTTTTCTAAAATTTTTATCATCAGGATCTTCAATATCTATCAAGTATTCTTTTACAACAATCATACAAGTCTCAAAAAATCAAATCCCCACTTAATAGATTCAATCAGGGAACTCATTAACCAAAGTAAAGGAACTTCATATCAATTCCTAAATCCAAAATTTCTAACTGTAAATTCTTATGAGTCCCATAATCTTTAATAAATATAAATCGAATCTTTTATCTTAATCTAAAGATAGCAGTCTTTCATTAACAACCTCAACAATAATATCAAAAAATTCTTTGATCAATTTAGATACGAAATTTTTAAATTAAAATTTTATACACATCATATAGTCTCCAAGAGACACAAATAAGATCTATTATTTATATCCAAAGATGATAATTAAAAATTTCAGCATAATGAATATCTTACAATCTCATAATCGATTTCATCAATAAGAAATAGACTTCTTTGTAATATCTCCAAATATGCATTCATCCTAATATGTCACTTTATATATGATCTACATACGAAGTTCAATTTTGATAAATATTTCAATCAAGCATCATAAAAGACTTTCTTAGTCCATCTTGAAATAATATTTTATCATTAAATCTTTATCTTACCAATAATAGTCAACTTTTCAACTAGAAATAATATTATAGTATTATTCTCACATCGAATTTGAGCTTACGATTCACTTGAATAATCAATGATCAAATTAATAACCATAATACACAATAAAATTTTCATGTCAATCCTTTTGTAATTACTTTCGATCAAAATCTAACTAATCATATCATAATCTATAGATCATCCATCATATTTCAAACTCTATATGTCATAATCTCTTGTGATCCTTTTATATATAATCTCAATGTTTAACCAAAAGTTCATAAAAATTTCTTTCACTACAATCATCAAAGATCTACACCATGATGTCCCTAGTGTCTATCCACTGACACTCATTCTATACACATCTTAGTTCATGCACTAATGCTCTGATACCACTTTAATTGTCACATTCCCGATCTGAGATTGTGAATCGAGAGTCATGACAACCGCCGCATACTCATAGGAAACTCTTCCCATAAGCATGCAAAGCATCTTATCATGCTATCCTAAAATAACAGCGGAATAATTAGTCAATAATTTAAATCTAAAACATAACAATCTAAATTTTAACTTTAATATCTCAATAAATTCAATAATATTCAATACACCTTACATCAAATTCAATAAGACTTTCGGTCTAAAATAAAAGTATGAAGATTCTGCTTCTCATTACTCTTCTATTTATATCTTGTATCATCTTAATTTCTCAACATCTATAAAAATAGTAAAATAGGAGGTAATGAGCTGGATAGCCCAGTAAGCAATGATCACTTTCAACAGATTTCATCAGGTATTAAAGTAAATAAATATTTATAGAAAATAAGTATATAGATTTCATCAATTCGAAATCAATTTCGATTATGCAATATAGTTCATGTCAAATTCATTTCTTTTTCAAAAATTTAAATTTCTTTTGAGATTTTAATTTTTTTTATTCTTAAGTTCTTTTTATTAACCATGAGCTATGACCATATTTTTTTTGTGGCAGGATCATAACACCGCGTATCTTCTTACGGTGAGCTGCGAATCATCTGGCAGCAAAGTCCTTCGGAACCGCTGGTCTCTTTGGTAGTTTGTCGTTGGTCTCTCTGGTGACATAAACCCTCAGGACAAATCAATTGCCAACGTATATGCCCCCATTGGCGGGGTTCTTTACATAGTCAGGTTGTCAATTCATATTGTTCTTATATCAGAATTCTTCATAAATCATGTTTCATATTTTAATTTCGATAAGAAAATATATAATCATATAGTATCAAAATCAATCAATATAATGCATTATGAAATTAATATGTTCAATCATGCTTTATCATAACATTTCGAATAAGATATTTTCATAACAAAATATCATTCATCCAATTCATGCATCGTTTTACAAATCGTATCAGAAAAATATATTATAATTTATCGATAAATCTAGAAAAAGTGAAACATTACTTACCTCGAACGCATTCCAATAATTCACATAATTCTATAAATTTTCTTCCAAAAATTCTGTTCGTAGATCATATTGCGATATCCCATGATCAAACATCCATAATCCTATACAGGATCAATTTTAATAATTAGAAAGGATACGAATACCATATTCAATGGTTTAGATTGGATCCGATCATCTAATTTCATCTAATCAAAATCTAATTAGGACATAAATGATCCAAAGTTTGACTATCAGATCAAATCAGATTCGAAGTGATAGGATCGAGATTTTTTCATTGATTTCATAAAATCAAGTAGAGAGAGAAAATTAGAGGAGAAAAAATTTATGAGGTACAATTCGAATTAATCAGGTGACACAATCCATCATTACAATTGGTCCAATATCTCGATTTGTGAAATCAACACGATCTAATCAAGTCATGGCTAGATCGGCATCATGGATGATTAAATCTAATGATTCATGGTCTAATCAAGGTGCTGGCATACTACCTGACAACCACGGATCAGGATGCTTTCACTAAAATCATTCAAACTCATCATCACTCAAACTCATCAAAATAAATTTTTTTTTCTTGATAAATTCTAAAAAAATAAACTTCTAGAGAGATACAATTCTAGAGAGAGAAATTCATGAAGATAAATCTGTACTAATCAGATGATACGGTTCAACAAATTCGATTGATCAGATCAAGATTAATCAAATCATACTGAAATTATCATATGGATAATTCAATAGAATTATGGATGATAAAATCTAAAGATATTTGATCTGATCAAGATGGGTGCCAGTACGCTGCTCGACAATCATAGATCAGGATTCTTTATCAAAGCAAAAATATTAAAAGAAATTCTTCATTGATAAATCGATCAAGAGAGAGAAATAATTTTAGAGAGAGAAAATTTTAGAGAGAGAAAATTCTAGAGAGATTCATCTTGGACTCTTCAGACGATATGATTCAATAAATTCGATCAATCAGATCAAATCATGCTGAAATTATCATGTGGATAATTCAATAAAATCATGAAAAATAAAATCTAAAAATACCTGATTTGATCAAAGTGGGTGCTGGTGTATCGTCCGGCGATCACAGATCAAAAATTTATCACTAGGATCATTTAAATTCATCATCATTCTTCTCAAAATTTTAAAAAATCTTAGGAGAGAGAAATAATCTAGAGAGAGAAAGTAGAGAGAAAAAGTAGAGAGAGACTAGAGAGAGAAAGAGAAAGTAGAGAGAAGAAAAGAGGGAGAGAGAGAAAGCAGAGAGAGAAAGTCTCTCTCTTTCTTTTTCTTTTCTTTTCCTCCTTTTTCTTTTCTTCTTCCCATGGCTTGCCTTGGGCCGAAACAGGGGACCTCACAGTCCCCTCGATTAGTCGGCCGACCAACGATCGACGGCACGAAACTGGCCGGCGATAAGAGGATGATGACGGGTGGCTCGAAGGGACCCAAACTGGTGGCCAACGGCGACCACTGACACCCAAAAAAAAATCAAAAAAAATCGAATCCTCTATTTTGACAAAATTCAACGACTTCGGTTGCCGGCGAGCATGCACACCGACACGGAAAGGAAGGGGGAGAAGAGAAGAAGGGGAGGAGGCTCATCTTCGATGCCGGCGAAGCTTTTCTGACGAGAAATCTCGATGGGCACAGGGACGGCCTTCCGCAGTGGCTTTCTAACGATTGCCGCCGACGGACTTCGGGTTCTCCAGTGAGAGGAAGAGAGGAGGGATCCCCTCTTTAAATAGAGCTGGAGGGGGCCTCTTTCCAACTCCGGTTGGGAGTCGGTGAGAGGAGGAAGAAGACTCTCTCCCTTCGGGAGTCTTCTCCTCTGTTTCTTCTTTTTTTTTTTTTTTTGTTTGTGTATTGGGCTGGGTTGAAGGCCCAATGGGCCGGGCCATGACAATAGTATGAGGCACAAATGCAGGGACTGGCAGGAAACTTGAAGTCCAGCGTTCCTACAAAATTTTTGGTGTTAAGGAATGAAAGAGGCTTTGTTTGCCGAGTTCAGGTATGAGAATTATTCAAAGTGGCATACGAAAGGTATTTTAGAAAATATAAACAAATAGAACCTAACGAATCAAAGTATCAATGAGAGAAATACTCGAGAGTTTCTATTTAATAATAGTATGAATTTGGTGATTAGCTATTTTTTTTATACACAAAAGAGATTGCAAAAAAGTTTTAAAGAAAGTTTGTTTTTATAAAGTGCAAAATTACCAAGCTAGTAAATAAAGCCTCCGACAATTTACCGAATTGGCTCCCTACTTTTTACACGGGATCACGTAGACGATAGGCAAGCCCCGTGTACCAGCATTTCCCTTTACCGCAACCAGATAATTTGACGGCTGAGATTTCGCGGAACTGAGTTTCCGCTGTTAAGAACAAAACAGCATATTTTAGTCATACTTGTTTGCTATAAAACCACGAAAACCTGGACATTTTTCTCTCTCTCTCTCTCTTACCCTTCATCCATGGCGGCGGCGACATCCTTCAAGCCTTCTTCCATCGCCGCCGCTTCCCCAGCCAAAACTCTAAAGCCGGCCCCCAAAACCCTAGCTTTGGGGTTGGGATTCTCGTCGTCGTCCTCCAGATCCCTGAGGCTTCTCCTCTCCCGGATGCACATGGATGCGGCCGCGGCAGGGCGGGGTGGCGCCGCCGCCCTCGGAGCTCGAATGGTCTCCGTGCCATCCATCAGCAAGCCCGCTCCCTCTCTTGACTTCGAGACCTCCGTCTTTAAGAAGGAGAAGATCACCCTCGCCGGTCAAAATGAGGTCCTTGCAGCTCTCCTATTTCTCAAATCTTTCCCTTATTTTCTTAATTTTTAACCCCTTCTTTGTGGGGCTCTGATGTGTTTATTGTTTCCTTTTATTTTCAGTATATTGTTAGAGGTGGGAGGGATTTATTCCATTTGTTGCCAGATGCCTTCAAGGGGATCAAGCAAATTGGCGTGATTGGTTGGGGATCCCAGGTGAAAAATCCTTCCTTTCGCCTTTCTCGTTTCTCCTTATCTTCTCCTTTTCTTGATGTTTTTGGAATTTTCTTTTTTTTTTAAAAAAAAACAACTGGCTCTAAATTTACGTCCTTGTAGCTGTATTTATGACGTCTGAGTTTACCGATCGTGAACAGTGGTCATGGAATTTAGTGCACAATATTTTTGCAAACATTCTCTGTGAACAATTAGAAGACACACGGAACTGCATGAAATTTGTAGTGGATATATATGGGTTCCTTCAGCTTTGCATTCTCTTCTGTGTGCTATTCTAATCATTTTTAAGAAAATGAGACACCAAGCATAGACGGTTGATGAGAACTGATGCACACTATTTAAGGGGAAAACTGAGGTTATTATTCATATAACTTTTAATTTTAGGTCTTGATTCTGTGGATGTCCAAGGATGGTTCCCATGCTCATTAAGGTTGCTGGTCTTTTTACCCTTATCATTAAATCAGTTTACTGGTCCAAGCACAGTGTTACGTGTTTCTTTTTGGAAAATTATGGGTAGCTCCTTGAATAGCTTCTATTCTTTTGTTTTCTTTAACCCGAATGTGCCCTTCTTTGTCCCAGATTCTGTGGCAGTCTTGTGCAAACATTTCTTATTTTGGAAACAAATGATTTACCGTCATCATTCCTTACCTACGTTTAGTGTTAAATTTGATATTTGGTCTTTTGGCTATCAATCTCTTTTTCACATCCAATAGCAAAATTTCTCTGTTTGCTTTGCAGGGTCCTGCCCAAGCACAGAACTTGAGGGATTCACTTGCAGAGGCACAATCAGACATTGTGGTCAAGGTGAGTCTGCTTCTTATATTCTACACATTCTGGCATTTGTCTGAGCACTGGAAGATGACAACCTGCTCAATTGAGTTGTGCATGAGCGAATTCATATGTTCTATTCTCAATTGCTGAGTACAAGGGGGCTGTCATTGGAAGGAAGACATGCAAAAAGTTGTCAGTTTTCAATCTTCTAAATTAGTCAAACTGCCGTTATAAGATAATAGAGGCAGAAAAGCATCATATGCTAGTATAGCTACTAAATGAACCATCTCTTCTCTTTCTTGTCAATTTAGCCTGGGTTCGACCCCCATCCAGACTACAAACACAAAAATAAACTCTAATCATCACAGACACAAAATTTTCAGTGTCTATTGTTTGATTTGCCTGTCTTCTGTGTTTTTTCTCCGTGGTGGAATGTTCTGGTCGATAGCTTCTTTTCTTTTTTCCCCCTCAAGGGGAAAAAAAAAAGATCGTAGTACTCTGTTTTAGTTTTGAGGAGTCTATGATACTTGAAAGTGGGGTTGAATGAGTATGAGATTTTTCTCTATTTTCATCCCAGTCTATTGTGTTACACCATGCAAGTTCAATCCTTTATTTGAATGTTTATCCCATCTGAATGCTACCAACTCTGTGAAACATTGTTAGAAGAGGAACATTATAGGGAAACTGGTCAAGGCTTTTTAGAAGGGTAATCACTATAGAGAAAAATGTTTTCTTTGTTTAAGAGAAGATCAGACTTAAGACCTCTCACTGTTGCTGCCTGACTTTACATGGTCAATTTTGTTGAGGTTGGCTTGATTGCATCAAGCTTCCTAATATCTTCCAGACAATGTTGAGTTGTGAATATGAGCTTAGCCCTTACCCTTTTGATAGAAAAGAGTAAAGTTCTTGTGATATTCCTCCACATGTGAGATGGTCAGATGTTTGAGAAAAGAGGAATAGAGGTTGCTTGAGATGAAGAGAGTATTTGGATGAGTTGCTTTTTCAAAAAATCTACCTTTTCACTGTTGAGAAGACCTTTTTTTTTTTTTTGTTGTGGGGGGGGGGTCTAAATGCTCTTTTCTTCAGGAAAGAGTCTGAATGATCCTGATCCATTATTTTAAACATACATTGCTTGTCTTCTCTTCCTGATTATGAACAAACCTTTACTTTTAATATCATGCATTATTTTGTCTTATTACTGGAGAAACGGGGACCATTTTTGTCCCTTCAAATGTTTTGTTATTGACATGGCTGTGTACTCTGCAATGTTTATATCTACAGATTGGTCTGAGAAAAGGTTCTCGTTCCTTTGAGGAAGCACGTGCTGCTGGGTTTACTGAAGAAAATGGAACCTTGGGTGATATCTGGGAGACAATTTCAGGCAGTGACCTTGTCTTGTTGCTGATTTCGGATTCTGCACAGGTTCGCATATGTCATACACAAAAACTTCTAAACCATTTCTGATTTAATCTGTGCCTCTTTTCACATGGTATAATATATGCTTCTGAATTTCAGACCTATTTTTTCAGGGATTCTATAGATTTATGTACAACATTTAGGAATTGGTGCCATGAGTTCGTCCTGTTATAACTGTAGTTCTTTCATTCAGTCTTATGTTAAGATAGCCATTAATAATATCTACTCTCTGTTTTAGATCTGGACTTATCTGTATAATTGTCAAGGATTCGTAGCGCCTCAATGCCCAAAAATAATTGTAACCCTTGGGAATAAATACAACCTCATAATTAACAGGTTTAGCATTATTTCCATCTCAACTATCAGTTGAATGCCGTTCTGTTATATCCATGTGAGTAATTTTTGACCTGCTATTTTTCTGGAAGTTTGGATTTTATTAGATCAATTTTCTTTGTGAATATTCTTCTCAATTATTTGACTTGCATAAATTAATAATCTGGACTTTTTACTTTTACTATTAGAGACCGGAGAAGTTAGTTTTAATAGATTTCTGCTTAAATTTACTTTATATGGTACTTTTACCACTGCACTTCTGTATAAAGTTCTAATGTGCACCTTTTTTGGTACTAATACTGTGCTGCAGGCAGACAACTACGAGAAAGTATTCTCTCACATGAAACCAAACAGCATTCTGGGGCTGTCTCATGGTTTTCTTCTTGGGCATTTGCAATCCCTTGGCCTTGATTTCCCCAAAAACATCAGCGTGATTGCTGTATGTCCTAAGGGGATGGGTCCATCAGTGAGAAGGTTGTATGTTCAGGGAAAAGAGATAAATGGTGCAGGAATCAATTCCAGTTTTGCTGTCCATCAGGTATTTCTATAAATTTAAAGTTGGTTTTCAATAATTTGTGCCTCTTTGTTTATATAAATCTATTTATAAACCTGGTTATATAATGAGTTTCAATATTTAGCTGTGCAATGATGTGGTAGTGTAGTTTGTGTGAAGTGAATAATAGATCAGCATCTTTTCACAAATTTCTTGTTTTATGTCAACAGGATGTTGATGGCAGGGCCACAGATGTTGCTCTGGGGTGGTCAGTTGCTCTAGGATCTCCTTTTACATTTGCCACTACTTTAGAGCAGGAGTACAAGAGTGACATTTTTGGGGAGCGTGGTGAGTCTCTACACCTGTCAGTGTGTTGGTTAAATAATTTCATGAGTTTTCTGACTATCTTGTGGTGTTTAGGTATTTTGCTTGGTGCTGTGCATGGAATTGTGGAGGCCTTGTTTAGAAGGTACACTGAGAATGGAATGAGTGAAGAAAAGGCTTATAAAAACACAGTTGAGTGCATCACAGGAATTATGTCAAAGACCATTTCAACAAAGGTAGGTTTTTATAAGGTGCTGTATACTATTTTTGAGACTGTATGGATACTCATTGACTTGCACTACTAAATGCAGGGTATGCTCTCTGTATACAACTCTCTGACTGAAGAAGAGAAAAAGGAATTTAATGCTGCATATAGTGCATCATACTATCCTTGCATGGATATCTTGTATGAGTGTTATGAGGATGTTGCCTGTGGCAGTGAAATTCGCAGTGTTGTTTTAGCTGGACGACGCTTTTATGTAAGCTTATAACCGGTTTTGTGTTTTCAGTATTAATTAATCGAGAGTTGTGGTAATTACCTGTTTGAAGCATTCGAAAACATAAATATTTTCTTGTTAATGTATTTATCTTTACATGAGCCAAGAAAGGGATGTTAAAAAAAATGTGGTTTTTTTTTGCCCCTGTCCTGACAGGAAAAGGAAGGGCTTCCTGCTTTCCCAATGGGTAAAATCGATCAGACACGAATGTGGAAAGTTGGTGAGCGAGTCCGTGCGGCTCGACCTGAGGGTGACTTGGGCCCCTTGCACCCGTTTACTGCTGGGGTTTATGTGGCTCTAATGATGGCTCAGGTATCACATGCCCACCTGTTTCTTTTGATGCACCTTACAGTAATTGGAAAAATGTATTGTTGATGTAAATTTGCTGAAACTATCGACACCTTTATCTTCTATTAAATGTTTTGCAGATTGAGGTCCTAAGAAAGAAGGGACATTCTTACTCAGAGATCATTAATGAGAGTGTGATCGAGTCAGTGGATTCCCTAAATCCTTTCATGCATGCTCGCGGGGTGTCATTCATGGTGGACAACTGTTCCACAACCGCGCGCCTGGGGTCAAGAAAGTGGGCTCCGCGTTTTGATTATATCCTTACTCAGCAAGCATTAGTAGCTGTCGACAAGAACGCTCCTATCAATCAGGACCTACTCAGCAACTTCTTTTCCGATCCAGTGCATGGTGCTATTGAAGTCTGTGCAGAGTTGAGGCCAACTGTTGATATATCTGTGCCACCTGATGCAGATTTTGTGCGTCCAGAATTGCGACAAACTGGCAATTGAGAAATGGCAATAGATTTTGATAGATAGCCTACAGCCATTGTGATATTTTGAGAGGGTAATCTTAGCATGAAAGCTCTTTAAACATCTAGGTTGTATGTGCATGCGAACATTGTGCGGTCTCTGAGTGCGTAGTGTCTGAATAAATTGGTGCGTGGCTGGGCATCAGTTGTGTGTACGTTGCACTTGTTTGACGGTAATTGAGTAATCCCTGGGAGTCGTTTGTAGCTTTCTGAGATCTTTCCCTTTTTTTTTTTTTGTGTGTGTGTGTGTGTGTTTTGCCTTGATGATAACTCTCAGTTTTAGATGCAAATCACGCTTGCTGTATTGGTGCATAGCTGGGCATCCAGCTATGGAATATTGAACCAATCCATGTTCTCAAAGAAACTGTTTCTTTTGATCCCATTTGCATATGTAGATCCGTCATCGACAAGAACAAGCTGAACAGCTTGGAGTGCTCTTCTTATGGATGTTTAGTAGCAGCTTCTGATCATTATGTTGCAATGGCGAACATTCTATAAGGTTGTGACAGTAGCAATTTTCTATATCTTAGCACGCTTGTTAAAATTATTTTAAGTGGGGTTAATCTCCAAAAAGTGAAAATGAGCATGTTTCAGTGTAACAAAACAAAGAGAGACCGAGGGAAGGTGCACTTGAGGTGCGCATGCGGATGTGTTAATCGCTCCGATTATTGCTGGAAGTAGATACGGTCGCGATTCCAAATGAGAGCCTTGGGTTCCCTCGCTACGATTATTGCTGGAATTAGATACGGTCGCGATTCCAAATGAGAGCCTTGGGTTCCCTCGTGCATTATATATTAACGAGGACGCATGGTAAATTCCCAGTCATTGTGAGATGGCTTCAGTAAGAGAGTGGGTAAGCGAGCGGAGAGATAATATAAGAGCTTGCGTGAATGCATAGGCTTTTTCTTTTTCTTGTTCTTTTTTTTTTTTTGATATTGATGGGAACTTGTGCCAAAAAGAAACGCTACGTACGAAAATGTGAATTAGGTTACCAGCATTTTAAAGTGGGGATAATATGTATAAGACAAAAAAAAAAAAAAACAGCAGAAGAACCGAGAAGAGGTTGGAGGGGAACAATAGAGGATGTTACAGAAGCGGAAACTAGAAAATCTTGTTCAATATTTACCTGCACTCCTAATCTTCCTCAAGCTCCTAACAACTGCATGTGTTTTCCTCTTACCCAGTGCAAACACCACCCCTAGTTAAGAATTTGATGCTTCAACCTTGAATGCTTTTGATCCCTGAATATCATGCGATTCTATTGAATCCAAAATCTCTAGCAGATAGCGATAGGAATCATATTTTTCCCAAGCCAAATAGCCTTCATAGCCTATTTTGTCCTTCATCTCCCCAAACTTCTTCCAAAGAAGCTGTTGCACCATGCATGCCTAACTTGTGAAGGAAATGCCTCCGAATCAAAGATGCAAATCCACATTGGAGGGAGAGTTGGGTAGAAGATTCTTCCAATTTACCACAGAATACGCATGACCAAGGACCTGCCCGGTTTCTTTTCTAAAGTTGTCTTTTTTGTTCTTTTTGGTAAAGTTCTAAAGTTGTCTACCGTCAAAGCTTGTTTTATAGAGGTATCCAAAACATAATTATAAGTTTGTAGGGCACGGGAAACTTCCAAAGAAGAGGAGTTTTTCTTCAGATTGAGAGAAAAACTATAACCGACGATATTGTTTATGAAGATATTTTTCATTTCTGTGTTAAATAGAAGTTTGTCCATGGTAGAAAATACATTATCATTAGGGCCATACTACTAATGTCCAGCAATAATTAACATGGATTATAGTTCTGACCGTGAGGACTAGTTCTAAATTGAGAAGTTATGTTATGTAACTATTCATATATTTTTATTATATCACATATCTTAGTCCTTTTCGGTGACTCTGGTGCTTAAAAGTTATTAAAAAAAAAACTGATTAACTTATACTATTGCAGGGGAATGGGAAAGTGATTTTCACTTCAAAATAATAACAAAAGAAGACTTGGAAACTAAATAATAAATCTTACATGCAGATTGTGATGTTTTACGATGAAGATAGGTTTTAGGGACATAAAAAAAGTTTGTTTGAAGTTTTTTTACCCCTCCCCAACCAGAAAAAGAGATCTAAATAGAGCAAATCAAAGACTTGGCCTTGAATTAGATTAAAACGTCCAAAAATTAAGCAAGAAAGCAAACAATCACATCAACAAGATGCCAATAACCAAAAAAACTCATCAAGATTATTTTAAACTTCCCATTCAACTAGAAATTTAGGACAAATGGTAAGCAATAAAGAAAGAGTTTGAGTTGTATTTTTCGTGAATGATTGATTTTTATTCATGATTTTAATCGTTGGATATATTTTGTACATCTTTTAAAATATGGCCAACCTCTTTCGTCCACCACAATATAGATCAAAAAGTTCATATTGTATTTTAAAAGATATATAAAATACGATCCAACAGACGGATGGCAATGAGTAAAATTTGGATCGAATATTATACTACTCATCTCCAAATTCAAACTTAATATCCTATACTCAAATCCTATTCGATATCCGATCGGATAAGAAAAAAGATATCCATTTTCATATCCAATAAGTTTGGAGATACCCACAGATAATCCATTTTTCAATATCCAATCCATACTCGCCTCATGTCTATCTTATACTAAAAAAAAATAAACAATCAAAATAATTTTATGCATATTATCAATCAAAATAAAATTATCAATTCAATATAGAACATAATTTATAAGTTTACATTTATAAAAATCAAATGTAGAAATAGAATTACAATTCAATATAAAATATATAAATAATTAAAATAATTTTATACATATTATTAATCAAAATAAAATTACTAAAATAGAATTATAAATATATATATTTGGATATGGATTCGGATATTATCCATACCGTATGTTCAGATCGCGTTCGGATTCGAATTCGGATAGAAAATAGTATTTTTCATATCTTATCATATCTGTGCTACAGTTTTTAGATTTTATCTAAATTTAAATCTAATAAAATTTTATTTTTTAATTTTGATTAAATTTAAATAAAATATATATCTATCGTATCGAAAGGGTTTTACCATCAACAGATGGTAAAAACTAGCCATTCTTTCACGTGAAAGGTACAATCCAACAGACGGATGGCAATGAATAGAATTTGGATCGAATATTATATTACTCATCTCCAAATTCAAACTTAATATCCTATAGATAAAAAAAGAGATACCCATTTTCATATCCAATGAGTTTGGAGATACCCACGGATAATCCATTTCCCAATATCCAATTCATATTCGCCTCATGTCTATTCCATATCAAAAAAAATAAATAATCAAAATAATTTTATGCATATTATCAATCAAAATAAAATTATCAATTTAATATAGAACATAATTTATATGTTCAGATTTATAAAATCAAATGTAGAAATAGAATTATAATTAAATATAAAATATATAAATAATTAAAATAATTTTATATGTATTATTAATTAAAATAGAATTATTAAAATAAAATTATAAATATATATATTCGGATATGGATTCGAATATTACTCATATCCGTAGGTTCGGATCGCGTTCGGATTCGAATTTAGATAGAAAATAGTATTTTTCATATCTTATCTATATTTATGCTACAATTTTCAGATTTTATTCAAATTTAAATCTAAATCTAATAAAATTTTATTTTTTTAAATTTAATTGAATTTAAATAAAATATATATTTATCGTATTGAATCAATTTTACCATCAAAAGGTGGTAAGAAAACCAACCATTCTTTCACGTGAAAGGTACAGCCCAAGCCCACGGAGAAATCCTACCCGTTCAGACTCCCTACCATCCGAACTACACTACCATCTCATCTTCCCTGTCTATTTTATAATTTTTCCACCTCAACGGTCACCAGCAAGTGGAAGTGTGATAAACGTCCTCATCGTCCGTCAATTAGTCCATCACAAACGCGACACTATTGCCGCCTTAACCGCTAAGCTTCCCAGAAAATTGTATTTGTCCACATCAGGTGCCCCTTCTTTATATTTATCCGCGAGACATCGCACCAACAAAACCGAGTGTTGATATTTATTATTTAAAAAATAAAAAAAAGAGATTCATAATTGAACGAAGGAGAGAAATAAAAAGAGTACCGCGGGTCACCGTTGACAGGCAGCCCATGTCGGTGTCTTGCTTGATCCCTTCCCTCCTTCGCTTCCACCACCAAACCCTAGAGAAAGAGAGAGAGATTCCGGTGGACGGAGGAAAAGATCTCCCATTCTCTCTCTAAACCCCCTTTCTACCCCCCGCTCTTCCCCCGAACATACGAGACCGTGCCATCGGCCATGGCGCTCAACATGAAGACCTTGACCCAGGCGCTGGCCAAGACGGCGGCGGTGATCGAGAAAACGGTCCAGACCACGGTCCAGGAGGTGACCGGGCCGCGGCCGCTCCAGGACTACGACCTCCTGGACCCGGTCGGCTCCGGCGGGCCAGGCCTGGCCTGGCGGCTCTTCGCCGGCCGGCCCCGCCCCTCCGCCCCATCTACTCAGTACCCGCTCGTCTGCGTCTGGGTCCTCGACAAGCGCGCCCTCTCCGAGGCCCGCGCCCGTGCCGGTCTCTCCAAGGCGGCCGAGGACGCCTTTCTTGACCTCCTTCGCGCCGACGCCGCCCGCCTCGTCCGCATCCGCCACCCGGGCGTCGTCCACGTCGTTCAGGCCCTCGATGAGAGCAAGACCGCGATGGCCATGGTTACCGAGCCCCTTTTCGCCTCTGTCGCCAACGCCCTCGGCAACCACGACAACGTCCCCAAGGTTCCCAAGGAGCTCAAGGGCATGGTACGTTCTATCTCTCCCTCCCGCCCTCTCTCAAGATATAATCTTTTCTATATTATGTTGTTCTCTTATCTAGATCTGGGGATCTAGACATCGATTGGTGCTTTGATCGATGTGATGTCTTGAGATGATTCTGATCCATAGGAATTTCAAGATATGGAGAGTAGGATCTAGATTTCTGGACATTGTGGGTCGGTGGTATAGATGAATTATTAATCTACTTGCGTTGATTGAGTTTTACCTGTTTGGGTAAGATTTAGAGAAGCGGATAACAATGGAGAATTCCTCAAAGATTTGAAGATTTATATTGATTTAAGGGGATTTGGTGACTTTATCTTGCAAACAAGCTCGTACGGGAAAGAAAGAAATGTTTTACAAAGAGCTCGGGTAAAAGAATGGGAAAAAGGGAAATTTGGGAATCTTAATCGGATATATTGTTGTTAAATTAATAAGTTCTAGCAATATGTCAGCAGTTTCAGCCATTAAGCCTGCAAGCAATTGGAAAGATGAGAATTTATATAATAAAGTCTAGGTATACCCACCAAGATTTGTTGAGGCTTTACTGCTGATATAACATTGTGTTTGGATTGTGGAAGTATATTGCTATATGCTGTCATTTTTAGATTCATATAGATGGAGCTGCCTTGATTACAGATTTGATAACAATTCGTATGGGGGCAACCTCTGATTATATCCATGAGGATGCTGTCTGCAATTATGTTTCCTTAAGACTAACTGCTAATTTCTATTTGTAACTATGACTAAGAGTTCTCGCCTGTACTTTTTAAGCTTGGATAAACATTCACAATACGTTGTGAATATAGCTAAGCTTTCTTTTATACACCTCAAAAAGCCTTATCTCATGAGTTTGCCAAACAATATAGATATGCCATTTGATTACTTACAAGTATCAATTAGAGAACTTACATCTAAACCCTAGTTGACCAAAAGGATGAGACAGGAACATATATGTCTAGAGGTGCATCTTTTCCTCATCCATCTTAATATAATCCTAGGAATGTATGTTCTTTTCTTTTCTAGAATGAATCCAGGGTTGCAATAGCTGATTTGGTTGTCAGCTTTAATGATCCTTATCTTCTTAATCCTAAATCTGCCGCAAAGTGGCATTTCATTCTTTTTAATTGGTTTGATAAAGTTTCTTTTCTTTATTTGCGTATTTATGGCTTTTTACTCACCCTTTATGCAACCTAAATTGCAACTCAATATCATTTATGATAGCATTAGCCTCTTTTTGAATATCAAAAGTTGATAAATATGGAACTTGTGAAATCCAGGGGCTTGGATATGATCCTTTATGAGGGCTTGTTGCTCTTGGCACACCCTAGTCTAGGTTGAGGGGTGTGGCTTATAATTCTCTCACAATCACATTTTCTAGCACTGTTACTATATTGTCTGACATGCTTTTGTTCCCCATTTCCCACCAAATAAATTCTTTTGGTAGTAGATCCCACAAGCATACTAAAAAAATGAACATAGATATGATCTGGACGAGAGTAAATTTGGAAAGATTTCATGTATTTGTTTTGTCCATGGGAATAGCTCACTGACTTCCCTAAGTTTCTTTCTACCTTTCTATTATGTTGTCCTCTGTTCCTTTCTTGATGATCTTACTGGATCATTGCCAACTAACCCTTGAGTGCAGAGTCATGGCCTGACGGGGCATTTTTGGTAGGTATCTTATTTGATAATTAGATGTCAAGTTACCATTGAATCAGCTTGTTGGGTTCTTAGCTCCATCTTTTCTTAAGAAAAGGGTTACTGTACAGTCTAGGCTTGGTAAGTGGGCGACCTTAACCTGGAACTTGGAAAGTATTGGGTGTTTGATGGAGTGTTGGGAAGCTTCACACTGTTGATCTGGCATATTTTGTCTGGGCATTGACTTATAATGATTAAAAAAAAAAAGGATATTCAATGTTTCGAGTGTCTTTTCACTGTACTGTCAATTACTATTTTTGGAGATTTTTGTTATTCCTAGGAAATCTTTCCAGTGTCTATTGCAGTTCTTGGAAGATATCTGCACGACAAAGTCTTCCATCATCTGGATGTCTACCATTGATTTATCTTGTTTCCATTTTAATTCCTTTTTTTTTTCCTGCATGTAGTTGGTTTTGGGGTTGTCCGGTTATGGAGTCAGATGCAGACCAATTTTATCATTCAATTTTTTAGTGTGCTTTAGCAGTGGTTCTTCAAAGATGTTTATGATTCAGATGAATTCTGATATTATTTAAGTAATAGTGTTATCATTTTTCTTTGTTCACTTAAAATGACAAATTAGTTTTACCATGTTTTGGCAGGAGATGGGGCTCTTGGAGGTCAAACATGGGTTACTCCAGATTGCAGAAACCTTAGATTTTCTTCATAACAATGCTCACCTCGTACATCGAGCTATATCTCCAGAGGTTACATTGCTTATCAATTATTTCATTTGTCCTATCATTTCTAAGATAAAGTACTCCATATTTAAATAGTGTCATGTTTTTAATCATTTTTTATTTGTGCTCTTTTGGCATTAATTACTTTTGTGCAGTTGCTGGATCATGATGGTTTTATTAGAATACATTTGATGCTTACATGGCTGTTTGATAATTGTTGACCATATGCTTGTTTCATCTGTATCTTGTTTTTGCTCTATTTGCTTATAGGTGATTCATTGAACTTACAAATATCCACTGATGTAAAGGACGATATGCAAATTCAAAGTAAAAAGGAGATCATGTGAATTATAGCTAAGGGGGAATCCCTGGAGATCCGAATTTGCTAGAAAAATGCTTTAGTCTCAATGTAGTTTCTTAATGGAGATCCAGTTTTCCTAGAAAATTGATACAATATGAAGAATGGAGATATCTTAAATGATGTGACATGCCCAGTAGAAATAAATAGGAAGAGCAAGACCCACGCCATTTATCTATATTGTTGGTTGGTCAAGTCAGTTCTAAACTTTACAGGGAGGAGCTTAACTCAACTCAATTCTGTTAATTGACCAGAGAGGTTTACTCTGTTAATCTGTTCATGATGAATGCTGAAGATATTCTGTTGAATCTTAACAGTCTTCAAATACAACTGGATAATCTGTCCTTTCATGTCTAATTAACCATGAAACCATTAACTTTCCAGCGAAATCTTTTCGTCTGACTTGAACATCTTGTTATAATGTAATCTATGATCTGCTCCTTGGATAATCATGTTTATATGACTTATAAATCATAATTATTTTCTAACTCCATATTTTTTCATGTTCATTGGAAAAAAAACTTTGTAACTTCACCTGTCAAAAATGTTCTTTCTGTATCAATTTTTTTTCTTTCCGTGCCTGTATTCTCATTTAGTTTCAGCATTTTGCATTTGCAATTCTGTCAGGAATATTCTTTGTTGTTATGCTTTGGAATCACATATAGCTTCAACATGAAAATTCTTTTACTTCTTAGTTAAAAGTAGTATAGGTTATTGTATACAGTTTACTAATGTATGGAAAACCTGATTTAGACTTGTTACCAATTTTTTGCATCCTATAACCCCTTAGACTGCTTGGAACTGTTATGCTTAAGGTCATTCTCAGGGAGAAATCCTTTAATCCTGTAGTTTGTAAGCTTTGGCATGTGAATTATTCACTTGATTTTGCTGTTGCAGACAGTCTTTATAACTGCAAGTGGAGCTTGGAAGCTTGGTGGGTTTGGTTTTGCCGTCTCTATTGATCAGGTCTCAGGTGGTTTGACATCCACACAACAATTTCATTATCCGGTCAGTTTTTTAACCGTTTGGAAGGACAGATATTGCCTTCTTCGTGTTTTGCTTCTATTTTCTCTAACTTGTTTTCTTTTTTTCTCTTTTTTTTTTTTTAAATTTTTGTTGTTATGTACTTCACCAATACATTGATGGATATATGAAAGCACTCGATTACTATATATTGCAACTCATATTCTGTGTTTGGTTCTAGTATTATCAATTGATCTATACCATGCTGCAAGATTCTCAATCTCGATACCGGACCCTTGACTGGTACCATGTTGGTACAGTGTTGGTACACCCAGTATGATGGTTTGTTCAATGTTCTGAATCTAGTATGCTCCCCTATATTGAATATTGGTTGGATACCAGTGTGGTACGATATATCTGGTATTGGCAGTACACCGATGTTGTGAACCTTGTATGCTGAGTTATGTTGCATTTGAACTTGTCATGCTGATTATCTGTGCAGTAGTTTTCTTTCTGTGTCAAAAATTGCTTCCAAGCTATTTATTTGCTGGATTTGTGTAAGCAGGAGTATGATGTCGAGGATTCCATGTTACCCCTTCAACCATCTCTAAATTATACGGCTCCAGAATTGGTTCGCAACAAAGCACCCACTGCAGGATATTCTTCTGACATTTTCAGTCTTGGATGTCTCGCATACCATTTGATCGCCCACAAGCCACTTTTGGATTGTCATAACAATGTTAAGATGGTGTGTATCATTACTTATTGTTTGTTTTTAGTGAAAGTCTATTCTTCAAATCATTAATATTTTATCATGTATAAAATTACTTTCATTTTTTCTTTTTTTTGTGGCGGGCGGGTGTGGGTGGTTTGGTGGGGGGGATGATATGTTAAAATTTTTCTTCTCCAGTTCATTGATCCTCTTGTTGATTTCAATAATTAAACTCTTGGTCACTTGGATCAGTGGAAGCTAAATGCATGTTTCTTGAATACTTGGTAAGGATAGATGTTCGTGATGCTGTAAACTTTGGTCTGTAAGATGATAACATGAATTTAATATCTCTTCAAGGTTGGTTTTACATCTCCTGTGAGCACATTGAAAAGTATAAGTGAGAATAATATATCTTTAGTCTGATCAGATGAGGAACAGGCCAGTCCACAATTTCAACCTTGTTTAAATATTATCAATTCTGTTTACTTTTTTAATTAATCTTGAAATTGCTGTATGTATTGATACTACAATTGTACTAATTTTCTTCTTTGTTTGTCAGGCTTTGAGGTTTATGTCTTGATTTGTTTCTTTGGCTTGTGATGTGCCTTATGGATACAATGCATTTCCCGGTTTTAGATCTTATGTTCTTCCCTTCTCATTTAGAATCTTCTATAGTTTATGGTATTGATGTTCAGAGACTTGGATAACCATTTGTATGGATAGGAATAGTCATTGGACGGATGAGAATTTTAAGTTGGTCATGCTGTGATGCTGGAACTTAAAAAAGATTATATTAGATGAATTGTTGGAGCTTCTCCAAAAAAAAGGGCTGTGGTTAGGCCACCAAGAAAGTAAGTTTTGAGGAGAGTCCTGTAAAGAGTTGAATGTGTTGGTGTGAAAGAGGAGGGAGATATGAAGAATTATCTGAAAATTTTATATTGATAATCTATGCAGCTTTTGCAAGAATCAGTGGACAAGGACACAAAATATAGAGCAATCCATCTGGTACCCATCAGGCATCTTTCATTTCTTAAGTTATGCTTACTGGATGATATGTCAGTCCTGAGAGTCTTTTTTTTTTTTCTGATCTTTATTCAGTAAACTACAGCTGTGTTTATACTGCAATTATTTAGTCAATGTTATCAAGAAGAATATATGGAAGATTCGATTGCTTCATAAGGCTATTTCGGAAACACCTCTTTGTTCTGCAGATGCATTTTTTGTTTGATTATCTGTGCTATTCTTCTTTAACTGGCACCATTAGTATTTATATATGTTAGTATAGGTATTGTGGGTAAGTTTAGTAATGGATGGGTTTGTCTTGGTGTGTTTCAAGTAATAGAGGTTGTAGATACTGTGTCTTTATTTTTCATAATTTATTTGTAACAGTTGTTTGCTCTTGCAGCACACAAATAGCTTGGCATACTTAACAAGTGAAGCATTCTCAGTCATTCCCTCAGAGCTGATTGCAGACTTGCAGAGTATGTTGTCTATGGATGAGGCAGCTAGGCCAAGTGCTTCAGATTTCACAGGTAGAAACGTGACTTTAATCTGCTTTGGTTTGCTATTGTCAGCATCTGAATATTTAGCATTCCTGACAAATACTGTTAACTTAATTATCTTGAATTTTTTTACAACATTTGTCCATGTGTGAGGGGACCATTTGCTGTAGCTGGCTCGCAAAAGTACCGGATTGAATTGTTTACCAGTGTTTATATGGCTGCTATTAGTTCATTTGAAATTATATTTAATTTTTAATTTTCAATTACAAAAGTAATTTGAAGCATTGTTTCATTAATTAGTTTCTATTTTTTTTATTGTTCGATATCAATAATGTTATTCTTTTCTTATGGCTTTATTAAGCCTAATTTAAAGATTGAGATGGTGGATGAAAGGATGAAGTACTTTATTGCATGCCATTAGCTGGTGGGATAAATGAAAAAATAAGCCAGTGATCACAAATTCTAACATTTATAAAAGAAAAAGATGTATATGAAAGATAAGGTCAATACTTTATTTGAAGAGTTGAGTTTTTACTGATAGTAAAAAAGAAAAATAGTGCTATTACTAGCTAGCTAAAGGAAGTTATATAAAGAACCTGATGAATCTTGAAGAAGCTTGTATGTATGTGTACTTCAACAGACACCTAACACAAGTTTGGCCTTCTTTAATGGTGGTCCATTTAAGCTGTATGTAAGTTGATCAAAATTCGAGGAAGATTGTAGGGGCCACCTTTTTCTTGAGGAGTCTTATGATATTTAATGAATGGTATATCTTGTCTAAGATAATGGGTGATCAACTACAAAGACTTGCTGATTGTATGGAACAGTCAGAACATTAGAAATGTTATCCAGTAATATGCATACTAAAGTTAGAATAGAAGGTTTCTAATATTGTTGGGGCTTGAAATATGAAATACAGTGACATATTATCACTAATTTATTACATTATTGCTATATACAAGAAGTCAGAGTTCATCTATAGAGGAAATTGCTATTTTTGGGATATAAATTTTAATGATGTGACAACCATAACCTAAGATGGTACCTGTAGGATTGGGGTGGGACATCATAGTTTATAAGCGGCAGTTTTTCCTCTGCTAATCAATTTAATCATGAACATTGTTTCTTTTCTTTTCCCTTGAACATTTTCAATGACAAAAAGGTTGCTGTGATAGACATGGATATCTAATGTCAAACTTGAAGTAAATTAAAGCTTTTCGCTGAACCATTCCTGTGACACTTAAAAAGTGACACTTGAGGGGGGAACTTTGATGCCACGGTAAGATTGCTCTATTGTGACTTGAACGTTAACAGTTCGAAACATAGAAACAACCACTCAACTTCCAGAATGATGTCACTTCTGTTGCTAAACTTTTGTTTCACTAGTTAGTATCGCTGGTTATCTTAAGAATGATTTGTTGGTTTGCAGGTTCTTCTTTTTTCCGGCTTGATACTAGGTTGCGTGCTCTTCGTTTCCTGGACCATATGCTCGTATGATTTCCTGCTTTTGAGTTTGATTAGTTGTTTCTCGCTAAAGGCCTGAAACATCTAATCTTCTTGTTTTATCATTTTGCAGGAAAGAGATAATATGCAGAAGACTGAGTTTCTAAAGGCATTGTCTGATATGTGGAAAGACTTTGATGCTCGTGTGCTGCGGTATAAGGTTTGATTCATTTTACTTCTCCATATATTCCCTCCCCTCCCCCCCTCAAAAGAAAGGAAAGAAGATGCATGTAGATACTTTCTTCAACACAGAACTGAATCCTTTTGGCAAAAGAACAAGCCTCATATATATTTTTCTTTCTCTTGTTCTCGTCATTGGAGTTATTTTGCATTTCTTTATAGAAATGTACCACTTGCATTGCAGTTCATTATAACTGCATAAACTTTTGCAGCTATCTGAATGATGAGATTAAAACAAAGTATGTTGTCTAGCATTACTAACATCGCAGGGCCTTTATGATTTTAGCTGGTCCCCGGGCCTAGGTCAAGTACGTTGTCCAAAACTTCTTGCTACATAAAATTGTACCTCCTATAGTTGTCTTTCCTTTAACAATCAACATGAAAATTTGAGAAATTCTTATATCTTGATCTCAAGATGATGACAATCTTAAACAAATTGATGTTAAAATTCTTTGCCAACCTAACTTCGAGCAAGAAAGGATTCTGTCCATGACCTGGGAGACCAGTTGGTGCAAAGGAAGGCTACCTTACGCATTACAGTGTTCCAATTTGTGCAAACAACTAGACATCTTCAAGATTGTTACTGGACTTAAGAAGTGTCCTTGTGAAGGGGCAAAAACAAGGGTTTTGCGAAGGAACTTGCATTAATCCATTTGGTGTCAGTTAATGAATTAGAAGCAAGAGATTCTTTTTCAAAATCTAACTTATTTATGTGAATATGCATGTTATATACCATTTTCTCCTCATAGTTGTTGAAGGTGCATTTTGTTATGGTTACTGTAGATCCCCAATCGCCAGCACTTTGGTGCATTGTGGCATTGTTGGGTGCTTGTTGTTTCAAGAATGATGTGAAAGCATGATAAGCATCATGTAAAATGAAACATATTTTACATGCATGCACTTTAAATGCTTTATCTCTGTTTTTTCCATTAATCAAATTCTCATTTCCAGAAGTTTGGGATTAAACAGTTGGAAGATTCCTAGGTTTACAAGGATAGAGTTTATAACTTTATGTATTTGCTGTAAATCCATTATACACAGTGTAGAAATGCAAAATTTCATATATGGCGTGGTTGATTCTGTTAATCAATTCTTTTCTTGATATGAGCTCAGACCAGCCCATGTACCTCAATGCTGTATGTACTGAGCTAAACTGAAACACCAATATGAAGGTTCACAATCTTAGCTTGCTAATAGATATCATGACATATTCCTTTTAGAGAAACATCTTGGCAGATATGCATTAATAATCATGTGATGGATTAAGTTACTAATCAAGCACAGGAGGTGATACAAGGTCATCTTCTTGGTTGATCACATGATTTTGTGATATGTACCCTTTTCTTGTATACTGCAAGTACTGATAAGAGTAAGTGGGCCGAAATGAAAGGTAGTTGTAAGGTTGATATAGATAAAAACTCTATGCCTCCTTTCAGGTAGATTTTCTTTTTGGCATTCTAAATCTTTATTTTAGAACAATTAAAGCCCTAGATTGCATTGCTTTTATCTTGTAGTTGAGTTTTTTTGCTTACAGGTTCTTCCACCTCTTTGTGCTGAGCTGCGGAATATGGTTATGCAGCCAATGATTTTACCCATGGTTCTCACAATCGCCGATTCTCAGGTATTTTTCATGTTCTGGTCCTCTGAATCTCTGAGATATCCAAATCAGTGTGAAGAATGGTGGCGATCTTTTCTTATCCAGCTTTGTTTCTTGAGGTTTATCGTCGTACAAAACATGCTTCAGTATTATATACCTGTTCAAGGAAGGAATTTCAGTTGCCTACTCTTGCTTAATTGATTGGAGATGATTTTGGCTGCGGTTGGCATTGTTGTCATTTAAAAAAAAAAATAAATTAAAAGTAGGATTTTATTTTTAAAAAAGTTGACAACAAAAACCTATTTGATAGTCATTGTTATTATTTTATTTTTCACAACAAAAAATAGGAAAACATGTTTGGTAAACCAAAATAGGAAATCCTTTTGCAGTGCTTTTCCTACGGCAGATTTTAGGCATGCACCCTCGGGCGATCATCAAGTGGAGGATACGTGAGATACAACATGAATTCTTGGACTGATTCTGCATTGTCCATCTCACGGATACATGCCGAATGAATGCTGGCAAGGGTAGCATGACCCTTGACATTCACATACTTTCCGGTCTCTCCCACCACCGTGATATCAGAGGTTGTTGTTGTTTTCATTATTGGTAGAGAAGCCACTGTTGATAGGGAGGACAGCGGGGTGGAAGAGGCAGGAGGGAGGGAAGACAGAGGAACTTATTGGTGAAGCGGGTGGGGATGGAGGCGACGAGGTACCAGTCTTTGAGGCCAGAAATAAATCATGGGATCTAACACTCAGTTTGATTTTACGGTTCAAAAAGTTGTTTTTTAACAAATAGTGGAAATAAAAAATTTTCATTTCCACTTTTTCTATAAATTATGGAATTTACTTTTAAAAATAAAAAACAAAAATGAGGGAACAAACATCTTTCTTGCATCGGATTTCATGTTTTCAATTTTTTTAAAAATAAAAAAAGGACAAAAGTGATGCCAAATAGGACCTTAATTTATCTCTTTGATTATAGTACATCATTATCTGCTATAATATCATGCCATTTGATTGGATTACTTGATTCTGCTTTTCTCTTTTCAATGATATTCAATAATACTTCAATCCTTTTTCTAGTCATCATGAAAGACTCTTTTTGTTATTCTCCTTCTACTAATGCAAAACTTCTCCAACAATGACAAAGTAAAATTAGAGTTAGATGTAGTTTTTTCTCCAATCTGCAGTCTGGCGATTGTGTATGGCAGTTCTGTGCCAATTCTCTCTGGTGTCTTCTGTTCATGTATATATACTGGAATTGTGAAATGGGTGCATCTTGTCTATTGTGTTAATATGGTGGCTGATGCCTTTGAATGTTGCTTTACTGTAGGATAAGGATGATTTTGAGCTTTCAACATTGCCTGCACTTGTCCCAGTCTTTAGTTCTGCATCAGGAGAAACACTTCTTCTGCTTGTGAGGCATGCAGAATTGATTATTAACAAGGTGATTAGAGCTTTCTCTCAATCTATGTGTTTCATAACTTTGGGTTCATGCTTTCATGACTTGTGACAGTAATTCCAGTAGTCATGCCTTTGAAATTTAAGAAGTGCAAGACTTATATTTTGAGTATGAGAGTAGTTATTCTCTAATTCCTTGTGGCCTTTCCATTTTTGCATTTTTTTTTTGAATATGATACTCTTTCTGTTATCTCAATGCTTTCGCTCCTGTAGAACTGCATGAAATTTTGTTTGATGCTTGTAAATGCCTTTACTTGTGTAGTTTGACACTTTGACTCTTCTCAACTATCAAAGAAAATAATCTCATGTTGTCCATTGAATAACAATTTGAGAAATCAAGATTTAATTTCCATGAATATTTCATTTTATTTTATCTACATATTCTGATTTTTTTTTTTACATGGTGTACTGTTGATGTTACAAAAATAAAGACTTCGGTTTTCATTTGAACGAGTATCCTGCATATATCATTTAGAATTCACAGGGCCTGCTTTTGACTAAACATGACATTTATCAGTGTAGAACTTCATGATACGAAGTTAACAATTGATAATTAGTGGTTTATGAATTTGAGAGCTGATACTGGCTATGAAGTTCATTCTGCCCACTACATTTTATTAGCAGTATGGTTCTATTTTGTTGTGTGGTTGGCACTTTGAAGTGATACCATGTTGCAATTATAGAAGGATGTAATAAGCAACAATGTGTTTTCTGTTGTTAGATTAATCCATATTTTTTTTTTGCTTCACATTTCCTTCCAATATTTTATGGATAATTAGCTTAATGTTACTTGTTATATTTAGAATTTACACTCTCTTATTCTGAGCAAGAGAAATCTTGGTCCTAGAAAGTTAAGCAGCTTGGTGTATGCGGTAGGCATTTTATGCCTTTTCCTCAAGTTTTCTTGAACACAATCATATGGCTTGGAATCTCTTACAGGCGAGTCAAGAACACTTGATATCAGACGTTCTCCCCTTGCTTGTTCGGGCATATGATGATACAGATGCTCGTATACAAGAAGAGGTATTGCGGAGAACTATTCCCCTCGCAAGGCAACTCGACATGCAGGTAATTAGTATGGCCTTTCTTAAGCATGAATGTAGAGCTAGCCTGCTTCTGATAAGGTGACCTTAATAATTATATGATTTTTAAGGACTTTGTGTTTTTTGACCATTAAATGATGGGTCCATAACATTACTTATTGTCATATAGCAGCAAAAATATCTTCGTCTCTGCAGCCTGTTTAAATTTCCTATTCATGTTTTTAGTTTCAGGAATGTATCTTGCAAGCACTTATGTAGACACTCAAACATGCATTTTAGGCTCTATTAATGCACAGTTATATTTATTCAGTTTTAGTGAAATTGTTTTTAGAATGTAGTGGCCTTTATAGCCCTGGATCTTATTAACTTGTTGCTATTATCATATTCTATTAAGCTAATAATTTCTCTTCCTTCATTGTTATGCAGCAGCCCAAAATAATAACCTGGTCTTCTATAAAGTACAGAATCTCAATGCAGACACCATATATAAGTTCGTTCTTCTTTAGTTTGTAATATTACTTCAGCATCCGTTTTGTAGTTGCACATACCCTAGAGCTTGGTTTAGTACTAAGGCTTGGCATATCTGAGCATGTGCCTCATAAGTGTTTTAAGTTGATCAAATGGATGTTTATCTTTTTTGAAGTCAATCCAATGGATGTTTATTTTCTTTAGGGTTTGTTTGGATGAATGGGTCCAAAATCGTATGGGATTTACAGGATAGGCTGGTACAACCATCAAAATCTGGCTGGCTAGGTCTATATTTATAAATACCAAGAGTATTGCTGAGGTCTTATTCTTCCCATGGGATTTAGGCCTGCCCACTCTAAAGGAGTATACTATCAGTATTTATGAATATAGACCTAGCCTAGCCAGATTTTGCTGGTTGTATTGACCCGCCCCACTAATCCCATAGGATTTTGGGCCTAATCACCCAAACAGCCCCTTGGTGTTATTCTAACTTAAAGGTAAATGTAGTAAACTTCAAGTCTTGTTCTAGGTGGCTACTTGGGTTTCTAGGTCTGCAAATTTCAATTGGCTACTTAGAATGACTATGAACCCACTTGATCATGTAAAATCAAAAGTCAAGGGACAACACATGTGAAGGCTCTTAAACACTTGGCCAATGTTCCAAGAAACAAATTGTTTCTTAAATTATAAGAGATGCTTGCCAATTGTGATGGTTATATATTTCTGTGTTTGAGGCACGTGTAGTGATTACATGAAATTTTGATTTAGGTTTTTACATGAATGGATGTAATCATATTTGTGATTTTGTAGTGAGAGAGCGTTTGATAGCATGTAATCCTGACAGAATTACATGTAATTTTGTAATAGGTAATCAGATTATACTGTTTGTTTCGTTACTTTCACAGGTAATGCTGCATTACATGTAATACAGTATTATCTCAAAAGGAGGTAATGTGATTGCGTAGGAGGAGATGGCTATGTGATTACATGTAATCTTACAGTATTATCTCAAAAGGAGGTAATGTGATTGCCTAGGAGGAGATAGCTATGTGATTACATGTAATCTTACAATCCTACAATCTTACAACAAGATAACTTCAAGACCAAAATACCCCCATCAAAATAAATCAAAATAAAGTATGGGTAGTCCCAGTTGGTGAAAATAGAAAAGAAAACATAATGGATGATGTCATGAAAAATGGTTGGTCTCAAAATTGTCCCTCTAGAAATTAGACGATAATCGATAAGCAAGGATGGGGGTACTTTGAAAAAATTAGTTTATATTCCATGTAATCTAAATTGTATACCAAACACTATAATGTAAGATTCTCTGTAATTTTACAACAATATTACTGCACATATCAAACACTGCAATATAGGATTCTCTGTAATTTTACTAGGTAATCACATTCCCTGTGCAATCATATTACCATAGCAACATTACCTATGTAATGTACCAAACACCACTTGAATTTTATATGCATGTGGAAACAAATCTTTACTCTTGCTGCAGCATGCCCGGATTATTTTTATGAAGTCATGTATATATGTTGATACTTGGCTGTTGCTGGAGATTGCTGAATGTTCCTTTTTCCATGGTGAATTGTGGATTGTGACCTTCTCACATATTGAGATTGCTTGCTAGATGGTTGGGATATGTTCCTCTTTACTGCCAGTTTTGAAACAGCTTTTAGCTTCTTTTTTGCAGCTAGTGAAGCAAGCTATCTTGCCTCGTGTTCATGGCTTGGCTTTGAAGACTACTGTTGCTGCGGTATTGTGTTGTTTTCTCATACACTGCCCTTTCCCTCAATAGTGCTTGTTACATAGAACTGATGATTTCTGTCATCTTTTATTGATCACTTGTGATAATGTTTATGAGTATGTGGAAGTTGCCTTATGCTGCTATGCCAGTGGACTGAACTTGCTCAGTCCTGAACAAACAGAACAGCATCACTAGTTCTTCTGAATTGATTGTTGACTGAAAACTAAAATTTAGCTTCTATAATGCAAACGAGTATTGTCCCTCTTTTTTCCCCAAAAGTGTTGTGACTAAGAATTTATTACCAAAAACATAGAGAACTAATATTAGGTTGGGAGCTGTTTACAAACCTAATGCGCATTTAGTTTTTTCTTTCTTGTGCTGGAGGAGGAGATATGATGCAGGGCAATCTTGAAAAATCCTGCTTAAGTTATTCGACAGTTTTGTGGAAGCATGATTAAATCCTTAAAAAATTAAAAGTAATTCTCAAAACAAACATAGGAAGTTTCAACTGCTTGTACATTTATTGTAGAAAATGAAATAGAAGATGGAAGTTTAGATGAATATCATCTTGAACAAATCAACACTTTCGCTATATTCATGTTTCAAAAGCTTGACTACATCTCAACTATGGACGAGATTAGAACTTTGATCAGTGGCGATGATGTGTCTGCTGGGTGTTGATTTGATGCACAGTGGCCAGCTTCTGGAAGCATCCATGCTCACATCTTAATGCAGTAAACTCACCATCCACAGCCAAGAGAAACAATTATTCTCACTAGCCAGTGGAGCCAACTTGCTTCCCGCAATAATAAATATTCATATAATACCAATGAGTAGGAGGCCTCTAAACTTGTACTCTGTTTTAGAGAAGCTATAATTTAGAGCCATTTGATTAGGCTATCCAAACACTAACTCTTCCATCAGACTTGTTTAGAGACTGATTATTAGGATGGTGTGTGCAAGGTCTAATACATTCATCTTCAGAGCATTAAAAAAAATATTAAATAGATTTCAGCCTCAGTGCATTTAAAAATGTACTAATCTTTCATTTGAGATGAATTATGGTTTTTTGTGAGTTATTGTTATATTGGACACCTTTTTAGTTTATATATGTCTAATATGATCTATCAGATAGGTTGATGCATGTTACTATCCATTTTGGGAACTATGTAAGGAGCCAGTGAATTGTGGGGTCCTTAGCATTGCTATCATTTAGTTTGACTTCCTACAATAGTTTAAGTGGGGCAGTACCGAGTGGCCAACAGATTGATGCTACTTAATTTGTGTCAGATGCACATATTGTCCAATTTTGGGTTTCTCTTGCAAAATTATTACCCAGAGTGAAGGGGACGTATTAAATGGTTGGTTTTCCTTGCATCATTTTCAGGTGCGGGTGAATGCCCTGCGTTGTTTTGGAGATCTGGTTTCCTCATTTGACAAACAAGCAGTTTTAGACATATTGCAAACAATTCAACGTTGTACTGCTGTTGACCGGTCTGCACCTACACTTATGTGTACTCTGGGAGTGGCAAATTCCATTTATAAACAGGTAAAATTGCTACTAAAAATTTGTTGCATCGATATTATTTCTGGTAGACCTTGATATATTCCTGTGTTGTATTTTATTTCTCCAATTCTTCATTTGCTTCACATTGGATTTTTCTTCCACTGAGCAAGCCTGGACTGCAATTCATTTTTTTCTTCATTTTTCTTTTCAGTATGGCATAGAATTTACTTTAGAGCATGTACTTCCTTTGCTCTTTCCTCTGCTTACTGCCCAACAGTTGAATATCCAGCAATTTGCCAAATACATGCTGTTTGTCAAGGATATTCTAAGGTATTGTATGTGTAGTAGAATCGTTTCCTCCATATTTATGCATCTCATCATTTGAACTGGGCTCATCCCCTATTGACAGAAAGATTGAGGAAAAACGAGGTGTGACGGTGACTGATTCTGGAGCTCCTGAGGTCTCAGCATCATCTGTATCTAATGGGCTTCATTCTGAATCATTACAAAGATCTACTGGACAGACAGCAAAGAGCAGCCCAGCATGGGATGAGGACTGGGGTCCCACAACAAAGAAAACGGCCACTTCTTCTCAGGCTTTAGAGTCAAACCTACAATCCAAGCAGCCATTACCAAGTTCACAGCCTATGCTGGTTACCGCTGCTTCATTGCAATCTCTCACACCGACACCTCCCCAGCAAACACCCACTGCATGTACTCCAGTTGACATTGAGTGGCCTCCAAATTCTTCTGCCGGCTTCAGCTCACAGCTGGGCGTTAATGAGAAGCAGAACTCAGGAGGTCCTGTTGGTACTTTTGATGATTTAGATCCTTTTGCTAATTGGCCACCCAAGCCAAGCAATTCAGCCAGCAGTTTGGGATCTCTGACCAAGTCAAGTCACACTCATGGAATTTCATCCAACACTAGCAGCACAGGATCTTGGAGCAACGGCAATCCTATTGGGCAGTCAAAACCTTATCAGGGAAGCTCTGTCTCAAATACAAACAACCTAAGTGGGTTGGGCCTGAATTCCCACACTCTTGGTCAGTTGAATCAGGGAAATTCAGGATCAGGTGTTGGAAATTCAATGTCGACTTTGGGTATGGGGTACCATAATTCTAGTGTTGGTCGATCTGCTGGTAAAGCAACAGGTGACCTTGGATCCATTTTTGCCTCATCAAACAATGGGCAGCCTATGCCAAGGCTTGCACCGCCTCCCACCACTGCAATTGGAAGAGGACGGGGTAGAAACCAAGGGCATTCAGGGCTCCCAAAAGCATCACGATCTGGCCATTCCAAAGTATCATCAGATCAACCACCTCTTTTGGATTTGCTGCAGTGAAAACTCTGTTCACTATTTTTTGTTGGAAACCAGCGGACCAGCTTCCTTAGGTAACTCATTCCCTTGAGGGCATCTAGTAACATATCCAGATTGCAGGTCATGGATATTGTTGAATTCTCTTTACACCGAGTACCGTGGTCATTTCTAATGGAATGCCAAGTATACCCGTCAATGTGGCAGTGCCTGTTGATATTATGTACTCTTTGAAACTGCTCCAGCCCCTTTGCCAGGTCATTGGTGATAATAAAGGAAGTCTGCGTGTAACCATTTTCTCTTCGTTAGTGTGAGAAAGGTCTGATTGAGCACGGAAAGAGGCTGTTTCTATTGTGGTTTTATGCCTTTTTTTTTTTTTTTTTTTAACTGGTGTAGATCTTCCAACTGTCCAGCGTAATACGGTGACTTGAATGAGAGTTATACTGTTGAACAGTTTGTCAGGAGAGAAACTGTATAGTTCTTCAGTTTGTAATTTTGAATGGAAACTGTTAGAAGCTTTGTGCGTCAAGAGTGTAATCATATACAAGCAAAAGAAGTAGAATTGCTTTGCACTTCACCCATTTAATAACTTGCCTTTTACTGCTAGCTTCAACCAGAGTATTGAACAAATGTCAAGATGGAACGAAGCTGTATATGCAAACATGATTGAATTGTTTGTGAGCCAAAATCTAAGCTGAAGTGTATGGCCGTTGCTTGGGGGCTTTGTGAACCATTGAGTGTGATGAGTGCTGGATGTAGTTTATGCATTTTCTTTTGTTTTTAACTTGGTGTACATCTTCCAACTTTCCAGCATAAATGGAAATATACCGTAAACTTGAATGAGTTATACTGTTGAACGGTTTGTCAGGAGAGAGATTGTATAGTGCCTCAATTTGTAATTTTGAATGGAAGGTGTTAGAAGCTTTGTGCGTCAAGAGTGTAATTCCAGACAAGACGGCACCCATTTAGTAATTTGCCTTTTGTTGCTAGCTCCAGTGCATTGAACAAATGTCAAGATGGAACGAAGCTGTATATGCAAACATGATTGAATGGGTTGTAAGCTTAAATCTAAGTTTAAGAAACGTTCCTATTGAACTATCGAGCGTGATGAATCCTAAATGTCGGTGCACCAGAGTGTTGTAGCTGTTGTTGTTTTTTATTATTATTACTTTTATGTTTTTATTTTATTTTTATTTTTTTATTGTGCCAAGGTACCTAGAGTCGTGATAAATGCTGGATGTTAGTGCAAATCGGATTTGTATTTTAGAATCGTTTCCAAGGTATGAAGTGTTGATTGTTGGATGTTAGTGCAAACTTGATTCTTTTTATTTTTATTTTTTCTGAATTTGTTGCTTAGGTATCGGATGGCCTGCTGCCGTTGTATTCTGGGTTTCAGAATGTGTAATGCGATATAGCGTGGCACGATAAGAATTAAACCTAGTGCGACTGGGCCCTTTTTTTTTTTTTTTTTTTTTTTTTGTGGGTAAGGAACGGTAACTTTTGACAGAGATGCCCCTTGTTTCTGCATGGTGGAAACGGGATTCTATTGGTAGATCTTCGAGCAGTTGCTTCCTTGCGAGGACATAAAGTTTAATCTTTATGTGCTGTAATGAGCATTCAGCTGGGAAACAGAGAAACATCTTGACAAAAGTGCAACTTGGTCATACAATTGCAGCCTCTATCTCTATGAGCTGTGCACAGTTTCTTGATTTTGATAAACTACATGTTTCAAACAAAATGTTTATTTAGAGAAGCTTTAGTCTGTGGTTACGCACTGGTTAACTCTTTTTAATATGTCACTGGAGTTTATTGAGCCCTCATCGTCTTAATTTCTTTTCAGCCTGTACGGCATATTCTGTGACAAATGCTTGTAGTAGCTCAGGCAAGTTTACAGGAAACTTGCCCATTCGTAGTTGACTAGATCTGTGGAAAGGCTGGTATGATACAAAGACAACCTGACAATATCATAATTTCAGAACATGCTTTGCTTGAGTATTATCCTGTTTTCCTTCTCTCCCTCCTTTTTATGATGAGCAGAGTAGATGAACTACAACATATATTATAAACAGGAAGCATTTTGAGCTGTCCTGGCCTTGCACTATGAAGACCTTTTTTGAAAGCTGTATGGTTGTGCTGTTAGCCGTTTTTTGTGCTTTCCATGGTTGTTCCTCCCCATGGTTCAGCCTTTTTCCTGATTGGATATCAAACTAAGATCCTCAACCCATGGATTGGCACAAATAGTAACAGTAAAGGACGGGCATTATAGATTTGCTTTCATTTGTGTCCGGGACCTGCTCACTTTCTTGTTTCTTGTGTTCAAGTGGCATCAAAACAGCACTGGTTACCAACAGAAAGAGAACAGGACGGGTATAGCTTTTCAACTATTACATCACTACGTTATGGTACACAAAAACGAGGTCTGGTACCACCTGCTCATTTGATTAAGAACAGGTCCCTCTATGACTCACTTGTTAGGTTAGAATGGACGGTGATGGGAGGAGAATGGCATGTGGTCAGACAGCGCAATAGAAAAGGATGGGACGTGAATGAAGAAGGCCAGCACAAACATGGAAGGATAGGGGATGGAGGACCTTCCTTTCTTTTATAATAATAATTCAGATGCCTCTATGTATTTGCATGGAGTTGGCCTCAATCAAGCCATAGAAGAGCAACAAGCGAGCCTAGGCCCATCCTTCTCTTCCCGCATGCATCTCCTACCGGTTTTCACATGGCATACCTTTTGATGGAATCTTCTATCTCTCTTATCCAGAACCATAATTGGGATGGGAGAATGGGTGCAAGGACTGGGATATATTTCATAGTCCACATCCAAAATTTTCATCGTATGACGCCAGCACCGATCCAACTATCCGAAGAAAGGTGTGGGTGGTCATCGCTATCGTTGAAGACATTTGCCATTAAATATGAAAGCGGATATGGAAAAGAAAAAAAATATAGCATGCTCAAGTTTACGTGGCTGGTGCGTAGATCTAACATTCACTACAGCTAGCTAAAAAGGATGGAGTACAAAAACAAAATTGCCTGTCATCAAAATCCTAATTTCAAAACACCCCATCTCGATTTTTCTTTCTAAAGTCAGGCAAAAGAAGGTGCGTATAAAAATCAGGTCGGGTTAGAATGTATAGAAGATTTTGTGAAAGGTTCAAGCAGATTTTACATCCAGTTGTTGTTTTGACATTAACTTTATGTCCATGATCTAAAGATTAACATACCAAGTGAGATGCAGACTGAAATACTAAGGATATATATTGAGTGAATATTGTGTAGATCCAAAGAGACGAGCTATCGACTTAGGATGATGCTTTTATAGAGCGGAAGCTAAGTAGTGGCTAATCAGTATGCAGATGAATGGTGGTGCTATCAAGAACTGTCATGCATGGTAGGTCACATGACATAAACCAACAAGTTAGTTATATTTATCTTATCATTACTTATACCACAATCTAAAACATGGGAGGAGTGATACAACTACTCAAAATATAGAAAAAATGAAGAGAAAACTATAATGTATGACAATAGTAGTCCATGTAGTGCAAATAGTAACGACAAGTATCGAAAGTTAAGTAAAGGCACCTATTCTAGTAGTTAATGATAACCATTTATAAATATCAAATTATAATCTCAAGACTCAAACTATAGTTGCTTTTATCCTTTTAAATTTTTTACTTTAATATCTTAGTAGAACTCTAATTTATCAATAACAGTAGAGCAACTTGTAGTTCCAACCATATCTTGCTTCTTCATCTATCAAGTTGGTAGTATTATGATAGGTCATGAAGGTGCCTGGATTCTTGCTACTATCACCGTCCCCTTCCTTTCTATTTTTTCTGGCTAATTAATGCTAATGAAACACTTGCACCACCATCAACTCCAGCTAACATAACTTGTCATCCCTATATGCAAGGAATCACTTTCCAAAATTAGTAGGAAATTTCTAATCAAGATAAATTTACATAAGAGCAACGCAGTAAACCTATTACGTGTGACTAGCTGATATGTGAAAACTTTCTGACCCCACGAGCAGCAAATTTTAAATGCTGGAAACTTTTTAATTGAAAACCTCCATGAAAGGAGGAGCAGGGAGAAATGGATAAAGTAGCAAGAGTTGGAAATGAGAATGAAGGGAAGAGAATAGGAACAAAACTAGCAAGCAAGCAAAAGGATAGATAAAGAACGGCCAACCATGAAAAAATGAGAGCTAGCTATAACCTCATCCACTTCGCTCTCCAGCGTGGAACCCAACCCCACCACCATGTGGCGCACGTGCCGGGTCAGCACCCTTCACGTGCCCCCATGCCAAACCACATGTAGCCCCAATACTTTACAACCTTAAACTCCCCCCCCACCACCTCCTTCCCACGTGATTACATCACATAGATTCAAGCAACCTAGGAACCCTCCCCACTTCCTCATTCCTCCTCCCTTCCATCTCTAATATAAACCCTTTTTTTTTTTTTTTTGTTCTTTAAGGTACTTCTGAAAAATATAAACCTCTTTGCTGGGGAGCTGATGATGGTTTCCCAACTTTTCTTCTGTGTCTGTACTTGGTCCTGGGAGAAGCTTTGTCACACATTGGCGATTCCCTGCTCCTAGACATTCTACTCCCCTCAAAGCCCACATGGTGGGCTTCTTGGGAGATGGGGTGATGGGGTCTGGTGTAGTATTAATGTTCCCATTTGGGTGTAACTTGATAGGAGTTTGGATACGTATTCTTCTGCGCCATGTTGGCGTTTGAGAAGCAGCAGTTGGTACTTCGCTTGGTTTCTTGTTCTTTAATTTGAAGATCTTTTGGAGGGAGAGACTCGGACCTGTTTGATAAGCCTTCATTTTGGCCTGTGATGAGCATTATATGGAATATCCCTTTAAGGGTGGGATAATTGTCAATGGAATTAGGATTGAAGGAGAACAAGGAGAATAGAACGAGAGAGCAGAAAGGTAAGCAAACCTTTAAATAAAGAAGTTGAGGTCGTGTGCATCTTTAAGAGTCATTCCCTCGAAGGGAGATTAGGAATAATAAACCACAAGGTAAAGTGGTAGACAATTTAAAGTCATAAGTTTAGAAAGATAAGTTTTTGAACTTAGCATTACCTAAAGATCTGCCTTTTTTTTTTTTTAAATCCGTCGTCATGTTAACATCTTTCGTCCCTATTCTTGTACTTCATGATTTTTTCCTCCTTTCTAGTGCTATAAGCTTTTTCACTTTAAACAGGATCTTGAGTTAGTTTAAAGAGATACTTTGGATGGATTGGATGTCTACAATAAATTACTAAATTGTGATCGAATTCCTTAACCATGCCAGATATTAAATCGTTTTTATATATGATGGTGGCCATTGCAGATTTTGGTGAGTTCAGACAAAGTGATTCAACTTCTCAGACTAAAATTAATCTGATCAAAGTACTTGAATATATGCTATGAGGGATTTATTTAGCAAACTTGAAATGCTCGAGTATTGTTGTATAAATGCTAAACTAAAAGTTTAAAGCTTATTATCCATTTGCCTATGAAATTCTTTGTCAGATATGGAAGCACGCCAACTATTGAATGCGTACATTGGATCACCCTCGGACTCCATTGTTTAGACAAACGATATATACCTTGATGCATAATGATAATGCTTTCTATACAGCTTCTTTACTTTTCCCAAAATGGAACCAATTGACCCTTCTTCTCGAAGCAAGTCTCTCGAGATCCATAGCAACAGAAATTTTGTGAAGTCGCGTAAGGGGAATTTATTAACAGCCAGGACCTTCTGTTAGTCCTCATCTCCGTTTTATTATTGTTTGCATTTTCTCCCTCATGAAACTGAGCTGTAACACTTTAAACTTCACATGTCTTCATTATCTCTTTCTATTTCCTTTTTATTTCTATCCAATAAAGTTGGGTGGCATTCCTCGCTTCTCTTTTCCTCAAAAAAAAAAAAAAGAACAACCAGGATCCTCTGCAGTGCTGCCCGTATACCGTAGAGTGTAGTTCATCTCTAAATAGCCACTATTTGAACACAGATGGCCATCAAACAACGTGCACTATGTAGGACACAGTATGAATTCGTGTACTATCTTATTTGATAGCCATTTGCCCATTCATTCTTTGATAATGGCCATCAATGGCTCCATGGTAATCTACGTTGCGCGCACCGCACTGCAGAAGATCCATGCACATTCATTAATGCTAAGCTTGCAAGGCTTGAAGGGTACTTCTCTACGCTTGAAGAATAAGCTCTTCAGCCAGTGCTCTGCAATATTTTGCAGCATTGAGCAATAATAAAATAATCGGAAGGAGTAGGTGACTGCATTAAGGGGACAGGTGTCTCTCAACTGCTTTTTCTTCAGTCTGTGGTTGGAAAAGGTTTCATAATAAATGCTAAGCAAAGGGCCTTATCTTTAGCACAAACAAGCCACGGCCTCGACACATGTATCCCACGGCCATCTTAATAGGTAGGACAAATGTGTGTACTTGATCATAGTAATAATGCCCTCCAAGTTATGGAGTAATTTTCATGTATTCAGCTATTTATCATTGGTTTACCGGCCCACCATTTCGAGGAATGGTTAGGTTAACCAAGAAGCTGCTCAAAAGTTGTTCAAGAATCATTCGCAATTTATTCATAAAATATTCTTGGATTTTTTTTAAAAAAAAAAAAAAAATTGGCACAAGGTTTGTTGCCGTTGCTACCAATGCTTGTTCTTTATCGTTTGAAGCATTCTGTTGTTACTTAATTTAGGCTTCTCCCTGATTATTTTTCTTTTTTAATGAAAGCCAAACTTTGGACCTTGCTTGTAGATTGATCTGCTGATCAAAATAACCAAATGCCCTTTAGTTATATTACTGTGGTATGATTAATGTAAGTAACGTGGTCTCCGAACGACTTCTTTGCAAATCCTAAAAATATGAATATTTTCTGACCAATGGAGATGAACAGGGATCTTGTCCTTCGAAGCAATGTCATTTTTATCAGGACTTGGGTATTACCAGAAAAGGTTAATTTAAGGGACACCTTAGCAAAGCTTGCATTGGACAAAGTACTTCATATTCTTAATCATTTCAACGATGCCATGGAATCTAGTAAGCTTGCCTTTCATGGGGAGAAGACAGAAAAGACTGCAAGCCATTCTACCTCAAAATTTGAAGGGACTGACAACACCACGTGAGCTTCTCGGTGCAACTTGTTAAAAAACGTCATAAGAAGGGCAAGACAATGACTACATATGCGTCCAATTGGCTCAAGTTTGGCCTATTGGATTTTGGGGGAACACAAAATGATCGATATGTTTCGAAAAGGTATCAAATCTTCCTTCTGTAATTAAGCATGGGCTAAAAATTTATTACCGTGCAGAAATTGGCAGGCTAAGTGTTTTCAATGGTTTAAGGCCACATGGAGTCCTCAATTCCACATGGTAATTTTATCTTTAAGGCAGTACGGTAGCCTCTTGCCCTTCCTAAGCACGAGTCCTACAATTCTCAACCCTGATTTAAATTGATTGACGAGCCCTGAGGGCTTTACATTTTTGCGTTACACATGCCTTCTAAAGTGCTCGTCTTTGTTCCCAAAACAAATGGTGCTCATTTTCATGACTTAGAAATGTAGGGACCATTGCTGCTGAAACCCAACTAGCTTGATGGGCACAGAGATGGTGAGTTTGCCGATGAGATTGGTGAAACTCTTGTTCAGATTGGCATGATCAACTTAGGAAAAACTTGATTTGAGATTGAAATCAAAATCGAAATAGATTGGAATGAAAATCAGAATGACCAAATCTCTCGAAGCGTTTGGTTCATGATCGAAATCGAAATTGAAATAGAAATTTGAATTCTTAGAAAAAAAATAAGGATTGAGTTTTAGATAGATTAGGCTATTCTCATTTCATCCCAAAATCGGAATCGAAATATAACTCTCTTCAATCAGACAGTTGGAATGAGAGCCATCCATTTCGATTTTCATTTTAGACCTCAATTTTTTCAAACCAAACATCTTCTTGGACTCGTTGCCGATCTCTAAGCTTGAGGAAGAGGGGTTAATTGATGATAGTTGTGCTCGGGCTAATATTCTAGTATCAAATCTGAAAGTCCACTTGTCGAAAAGTACCTAATAACTGCCACGATTGTTGAATAGTGGGCATTGGGCGGTTCTTAACCACATATAGAGTGGTGGCTATATGATAAGCTTTGGTAGGTTGGCTCCAACCATGCCGGTTGGGTCTGATTTGGTTTGATTTGGATGAGGTGGTTGCCATATGGTGGGTGTCCGTTGGTTGGTTTTGATTCAGCTCATAATAGGGATCTGACAAAATAAAGAAAACAAAAAAAAAATCAAAATGTGGGGCATAAAAGCACTTTATTCATATTTTAATGTCAATCCTCCATTATTTTCCACAATTACATAACGAAATCTGTTGTAAGGGCCACTGGGACAGCTGGGCCTATTCCATCTATTAGTTCTCAACTTAGTGTACTTTGCCTTTCCAAAACCAGGAGCCTTAAATTATTTTAGTTGTGCAATTAAAAGATCCACGTTAAGCAGTAGGTGATTCATTATTCTCTTCATGTAATTGACAAACATGTGTTACAAATCTTTGAGGAGAGACGAAAGAATGTCCCCATAAAAAGCAAACCATATGAGACAAAATTACTCCGAGTATTAGTCCTCTCAATAATTAATTTAATCACAATACGGGTATAATGGACCAAATCAAGAGGACTAACTCATCTATTCGACCCAAAAACCGCGTGCGGCTGGTCGTGTGGTATGCACGCTTCTACCGTCGCACTTGTTATTGCAATCGTATATTATTAATTATACATGGATTCGGTATGTGATATTTTCTTGTGGCATAACACTTGCATTAACATTTGTGAATAAGAACACATAGAAATGTTTAAAAAAATTATTTTGTTTAATAGAGAACCAACCAATTCAAGATTGGATGTACTATGGGTGGGGGAATATGGTTCTATTGAAGGGTATTGGCAAATATTTAAGTGTTCTTTTGGTTGAAGATAATTTGACATAAAAAAATGAATCTTATGTTATATTATCATGTTTGGTATGAAAAATAGAAAAAAAAATGATAAAAAATTGATGGGCTCCATATTTATTTTTCGGATAGAGAAGATAAAACATATATCACGAGTAGTGATAATTCATACCGGACAAAAATACTTTCAATAAAGCTATATATATAATCATTTGAACGTGTTTTAATGCCTTTCCAAATTTATTCAATAAAAAAGTTTTGCAAACAAATTAAGATGAAGATGATATTATGTAAGAGGCTATGTGATTATAGCAATTATATAAAAATTAAATAGAGATAATAGTACTATTCTGGTATTAAAAATTTATTTGATATTGGAGGGTATATTTATAAATTTCGTCATATTCCTATATAAGATTATCTCCAATCAAATATAGTAATTTTTTTTTTCTGTTGTTATTTTTTGAAGTAATTTTTCTATCAATCAAATATAGTAAAAATTTATTTTCTATCATAATTATTTTTTTCAGATAAATAATTTTTATGAATCATCAGATTATCCAGTAATTTGATACATCCCAATCAAATGAACCTTTAGAGGTTGTATGAAAACCTATAGGGTATGGAAAATATGGTGAAGTTCCCAAGTTAGGTGTGTTCCAGACCTGTTTTAAGTCGAAAAAACCTCCATCCATTGGAACCAAGGAAGTGCTGTGATGCTATGTCATGCCATATTGCATCATTTTACTTTTGCATGTAGCTAGTGGAGGAAATGAATGCTAAACAAGTATTGACTCAGGAATTATGTCCTCTAAACCTTGGTGTAATGATCCGTGCACGGAAAATTTCAATAAAAGCGTCTTGATTAAGTAAATAGAAGGATGAAGGGAGTCAATCATCAACCACCGAGATGTCGTTATAAATTAGCTTGGAAAAAATAGCAGTTAGCTTCACAAGTTTAGGATACACGTACAGGCAATCAGAGTTGATATAAGACAATTTGTTTTGAGTCATGCAGCATCACTACATCGATGACATTTAAATTTCAATGAAGGACAAAATGGTTTCTCAAAATAACAGATACCATCGCTGTATATAATACTATATAAAACAAATTCTACTGAATGTTTCACTCTAGTGCGATGTTCAACCATATGTGGGAAACAAGAGTGATAAATCAGCAACTGAAGGCTTTTTTGAAAAAAAAAAAAAAAATTCATCCTTATTTTTTCTTTCTTTTAAAATCCTAGAGTCACTTTCAGTCTTGAGTTATTTTTTATTTATGTTTTTGAGGGTTAGGGCTGTATCTTTCGTACCAAATAATGAATTTTTTTTTGGCAACATCAACCGTTAAATCACATCTTGCACAAATTTCAAAGCATTTCAATCACCATCTTCCCTCATATGCACAGATCTCCAGCACATATTATATGATCTAGTGGTTGATGTCACGAATGGAAGGGAATCATTCTTTACTCTCTTTGTATCCCATGTGACTAAGAATTATGCCAATTCCATGTGAATATTATCAGATGCTCTTTCTTAGTGCCCAACTTGCATCTCTCACAACAAAATGCTAATTATTATGTAACTCCTTTAAATTTTTACCAAAAAAAAAAAAAACCTCCTTTAAACTATGCATGTACATACCATCCTCTTTTAGTAATTTCTTGACCAGCTTTTTTTTTCCTGAAAAATACAATCCCTGAAATGCAAAGAAATTGAAAAAGCTAGTACATGCACATATATCATTTATTATTATTATTATTTAGAGGGGTTATTCACTATTATTCGTAAAGACGTAGATATATATGTTGGATCAAAGTGAGAAAGGACAAATTGGAATCGAACCCCGCACAAGTTGTACCATTCGAACTAACATTCAGCGGTACATAGCATCAATTTCAAACTATCATTAATTGTTGGGTCGGTAACCTTCAATTTTGCACCTCCTTTTATATTAATCATGTGCATAGATTGGGATTTGAATCCTAAAAACTTGAAACCCTTGTAATATCAGGGAAGATATGGGCCTGTTTGGTTACAAATAACTATTGGCAGTAATTGTCCTTTAGTTGCTTGATCATACGCAAATTAGTCAGCCATAAGTAACTTAAAAGATACACTGAAACAACTTAATTTAGGAGGCATTATTCTGGTATCAAGCTTTGCCACTAGATTTATGGCCAATTTGGCTATTAGGAAAGTCATGGCAAATGAAAAACCTTCGAAAAGTTAAATTACATCTTACCTACCATATCTAGTGAAGTATTTTAACTGGGTCACCTGCAATAATAAGTTCTCTCTTGCATCTAAATAGTATTTATAAATATAAAAAATTAAATAGTTTTGAGATCAATATCTGACTTAGACATCGAAAAATTCTTTATCAGATATGTTTTGGTAAATGAATTTTCAACTTTCCATTTCAAATTGGATTAAACATAGAAGTGTCGGATGAGCAGGACTGTCATTATCCAACCCTAACATAGTAGCTCGAAGACCAACAACAATCAACCTAATTGAACAAACAACCCATTGAACTCTCCATACCTATAGTCTGCTCAGTACCAAGATCAGTCCAAGTTCTGGCAGCAACAAATTCATATATTGCGGTATTAGTAATAGTAGCAAGGAAAAAAAAAAAAAAAAAGCAATGTCCCCCGGCCCGGGTTCTCCGCATGCAATCATATCACAGGAACCAGTCGGGAAGAAAGCGTACCAAAAAAAAAAAAAAAACAGCTGGGAAGAAAGGCCTTCGTCTCCCCAAGCCAATCCGGCAGCGAGGCAGGGTCGTAATCATAAGTCATAATCGGGTTAGTTTGATGGAATGATTGCATCCGTGGATCCGGTACGTATTGGCCATCATTCGCCCTCCGATCATGGACATCTGCCTCGAGATTCGCACCCGTGGTGATTGAGGCACAGGAGGTTCTGGTGGTCCCCTGCTTCAATTCTCGTGTCTTCTCTTCCTCGCCTCTTGCCTTCTGCTGGCTTTTACCGTATCAGTGCATGCCACGTCCTGGTAAAACAGCTGGCATATCTTTCCAGACATGGGAGCATGATACGGATATCTTTTTTCATTACATAAAAATTCCTATGCACTCATGTCGAATCTACCAGAAATACTAAATTGGAACGTTGATCTGCTGGTCTATCATCTAGTGTTTCAATAACAGCAATGCTCCGTCATAGCAAACAGATTTCTATGGAAATCAATATTAATTACAATAATGACGATAACAGTCCTCATTTATCTCAAAATATATTTTTTAAATTTTTTTTAATATTTAAAAAATAATTTTGTTGCCATCGAAATCTCAACTCAACCATTGAGGTTGGATGGAATTCGAGAATTTGTCCAATAAAAAAAATTTTAATATTAAAATTAATTAGATTTCAGTATAATAATGGTAAATTGAGAGAGTTGTGCAGTGTGGGAGAGTGAGGGCTTAAAAATACCTATTTGGAGATCTCCTGTGAGGTGGAAGTAGGTCTTAACCACCCGATAACGGTCCTCAAGTTGCACACTCGAGGAATTTTAATTATATTGATCATACAGTAACAACAAATCTGCTTGGGACAAGCCGTAATCACCCCTCAATTTGCAAGATCATGTCTACGCCTTTAATGATAATTAATTATCTTAGATATATTTGAATGGGAGACACATGCAAGTGGTTTGTTCTAACTAACCTACCGATTCTAATTGTCATCTTGATTTATATCAAGGTTATAATAAGTAGCGGACCCTTGAGATTAGTGGCTTGTTTAGTTGCTTAAACAGGTTGCTCGGTTGTTACCAAGCTCGCCTTTTCGGTTAGTAGTTGAGCTCATGTTTGATATATATCTCAATCTCACCAATTCTTATAATAGCTATTATATCAGTATTATGACATAGAATAATGAAGAATAATGGGAAAATAATGCTAACACTTTTCAAATCACTGCTAACTAAATGGAAAAAATATTATCTAAATGGTACACACTTTAAGAAGGAAAAATAATTTAATATATAAATTTTAAATGCATACCAATTTATTAAGAGAAACATTATGAGTATAAATGATGACTGTTATTTATATTATAACAGGTTGTTAGAATTCTAAATATTCCCATAAAATGGCTTTTAGCTTTCACTCTAATGTTTTATATATAGCATAATAATCGACGTTCGCCAAGACTCTTATTTTAAACCTTGCCATCACGTCGCATACAAGTTTTTATGCAGCACCAAGTTTTGGCAGAGGACAGCATATTCTGTACGTCGACGCGGCGAGGGCCGTGTCTCGCACGCTTCGGGAGAGCAATGAATTAGGAGTGGTGGGCCCGGGCCCACAGTTTTGGACCACCGGAGGAGGCAACGCGATCTTTTCTCTCGACGGATGGCTCCATCATTACCGTAGAATTTGGTGGACCTTTCCGACTGAATCAGAGTACAAAGTTTGGTGGGTTTTGATTGGAACGGATACCAGGGTCAGAATTCTAACAGGGTCCAAGTCGTTCCACTTTGGATCCCATGGCCATGGTACATAGAGGGAGATGATAAGGGGCTGAGCCAAATGTCCGAGGCTCGTTAGGCTTGGCCAAACTTGGAATAGTCCTTTTTTTTCTTTTCTAATGTCTGTCTTAAAATGGGTAGAATTTTTTTTTTTTCTTTTTTTTCCCCCCTCAACTTACAAATTTAAAGATTTATATGATTGCCAATTTTTCGCTGGTATGTGAATGAGAACCAATTACACACCACCTGCTTCAAAGAACGAAAGTGTGAGTAAGTGTGTATGAGCACATGCGGGTTGGGATGGCTGGCTGTGTGCAAACCTTATAATCCTTGACCTCTTTGGAAAAAAAAAAGTTATAAAACCTTACGTTTTTTTTATAAATTATCAAAGGTCATATAAATAAAAATCATTTTAGCAAATTGTCCATTATATATATATATATATATATATATATATATATATGTATATATATATATATATATATGTATTGAAGTCTCTCTCCCTATCTATCTATCTGGTATAAATATATATTGTAGGTATGGCCTTTCTTTAGATTTCATATTCAACCATGAACGATGGACATGTTATTCTCTCTGAATCTTGACAAGCACAGAAACATGCACCGCTCATACATATCAAGACGCCAATCTATATGACACAAACTTATGCCAACCAGTCATGTTCTTTGTATTGACCGTTTGGATCACAGATGGAAGAGTTTCATTTTCAGTTCTGTTGCAGCCAATTTTCTAGAATGCTTGATGCCGGTGAAAATTATCTGCAAAAGAAGTCCACACTGATCGGAGTTGTATCTAGCGGAGATCTTTCGATGCTTAAGTCAGTGAAGAATGGTCGAATAAAAAGTAAAATATCAAAAGTGACAGAGTATCAGCCTAGAAGTATCTTACCCACACTATTTATTTACCTCTCTTTTATAGACGAATTGTTTGTAATTGTATAGTTAGGCACGTGGGTCCTACTTATTTCGATACTATACGATTGTGGAGTGGACAGTTAATGCCTACTTAGTGGACAGTTGATGGCCTGATTATAAAAGTAACCATTACGCGCTTATTGCGCTGACGATTTCTGATAAGTAGACTGGAGGTCGGTGATACCGACTGGTAGTTGGTGATCCTAATATTATGTCGGAGTTGTCGATGGTATCGTTGATGGCATGCCGACAGGATGCCGCTACCAATTAGATGCTGATAGGGTGCTGTTATTGATTGGATGCTGATAGGGTGCCGTTACCAACTGGATGTCGGGTCATTTGAGTCGGTCACGGCTTGAGTAGACGATCGGCAGTAGGTTGTTGGCGTCGAATGCTGATAAGATAGTCGGTATGGTGAATTGTTAACTCCTTTGATCAATTAGACCATTCGGCTGGACATCGATCAGCGACACATAGTTGGATGCCATTGTCAAGTCGGAGATATCGTGTGTCGAGTGTGAATCAGGATAGCAAAATCGGTTGTCCCAATACTTACCCCCCACTCCCAAGTTCAAGATGACTTGACACATTGGATGATGAAAGTAGCTTCTATTATGATTTGGCACCAGATTTTGTGGTTGCTTTGGCTACCGGTATTCATGATTTCTTTGAAAATTGAACCATCATCCGCCTTATCACTTCATTGATCGTCATTTTGGAGGTCGTGCAATCATTATTGGAGTGTCACCTCGAGGAGATAATTATTTAATGTTGCAGGTGACTAGATGGTGGAATGATTTGATTCGATTTGATTTCGACCCGTCAGTAATTGCCACATGTCTGATGGTTGTTGGCTCCCGGTGATTCATACGGATTGTGCCCTCGTGTCAAGATCTGATGGCAGGTGCATCGAAGGGTCTGAACATCGAAGGGTTCGGATGCAGCCACGTGTCAGGATCCATGAACGTCTCAAGTTAGGCAGAATCATCTCAGTTGTTAAGGGGTCTATATAAGGTTTGCCATCCCTATTATTTGGATATTCTGCTGTGACTGAGAAACATCCTTTTGCTGCAACAGAGAGCTGAGTGCTGTGGGTATAGAGAGCTAGCTAGTTTCTTCTTTCTTCTTCATGTTTTCAGAGTCCAGTCTTGCTTTCAGGTTCCTACACCTTCCTTTCCTTTCTTTGTTTCTTTATTTATTCTTCTTCTCTTGATAATGGCTTCTGGTAAAGGTACTAAAGGTAAAAAACTGATAGATGGTCCTACAAAACTTCCTCGGGGTAGTCAGTTGGGTGATCTGATTGACGATTCTCTTCCGGATTCGGACATAAAAGTTTCTTCCTTGTCCAGATCTGATGTCCTTCAACTCCGAGGGCAGTACTGCATCCCGAAGCAATTTCGGCTTTCTGCGCTTGGTTCGAGTGGTCGGATGAATTTTTTTCCTCCTGTCTAGGTAGCGGTTTATGCGGAGGACCTCCGAGCAAGTCTTCGCTTTTCGATTCTGAAATTTGTCTAAAATCTATTTGATTATTATGGGATCTGTCTGACTCAGTTGTACCGAATGGTATCTAGCTTATCATTTTCTTTGCTCTGCTCTACCATCTTATCCCGACCAACCCTCGTCCATCACTATTTTGGACATTTTTGTTCTCCAACCCCACCCTGAGGCCTAGGGTTGGTGGTTTTTTGTTTCGAGATAGGGTCTTCGAATAATCTCCGACCTTCTTTTTTCTATCTATGGATGGAAAAATGAATTTTTCTTCGCTTCTTCTCTGTCGGCTTGAGGTTTTCCCTCTTCATGGGAATATCCTAGGTTAGGCTTGAATGATAATGACTGGATAGATGTCGGAGATTGGGAAGACTTCTTCTGATTGAAGGACATGGAGGTCCCTGAACAACGAGAGTTGTTGACAGAGCAGCACTTGTATGATGTCGGATTTGGTCTGGTTCCCTCTGTAGGTATAACTTAGTCATTTTTGTTGCTTTTCATTTGTCGATTTAATTTCAAAATTGTCATTGAGACGTCGCTTTTCTTTGCAGGCATGAGGCTGCCATTAGTAGAAAGGATTTGGCAATGAGCTACTGTGGGGAAGAGGCCTGGTGGTGCGGGTTCATCTTGGGTACTGAAGAAGGTCCGGCCCGGTACGTCCTCAGTAGTCAGCCTTTCTGAGATGCGAGCAGATCCTATCGTTGCCTTGCTAGTTTTTGAAGTCCCACCAGTTGCCGACGTTCCTCCGATAATTCTAGCAATGGCAGAGGCTTCAGTAGGTGTTCGCGATGGTGATGTCACGATCGTTGAACTGCCTCTGGCATCGATGACGTCTCGAGCGCCTTCCACATTGCGTCGATCTTCCACTCTCGATTGGTTGTCGGCTCCAATCGACGGACCATCAGCTTAAGATCGAGGAAAGATGCCACAACTTTCCAATGGCACAACTGGTGGAGATATTCCTAACGGCTTCACAGAATATTTCAACATCTAGGTGTCCAAAGGCGAGTCGGCCTTGAGCAACCCAAGACTGGCCAGGAAACTCGTAGAGGCTACACTTCTTCTGAAGAACCGAGAGACCAGAAAAGATTGGACTGTGTCTAAGATGTTTTTTTTATTTTATCCTACTCTCCTCACTATAAGTCGATATTCTCTCATCCGTCCATTTTTCGTTCACTGATTTTTGTGATTCTGACTTTTTTCTTTCTTTTCAGTTGGCGCACGATATATCATCGCTGAAACGAGGATATCGAAAGTTTGTAGATCTTCGTCGGACATGGTCTGACAAAGTGACGACCACAAATATCGAAAAAGATACTGCCATACGGGCAGCGGCTCAAATGGAGGAGAAGCATCAAGAAGAGACCTCCAAATTGAAGGTCGAGTTGGAGGCAACTCAAAAGCCTACCAAATTTCATGAGGCCCAGGTTTAACAGAAGAAAAAGACCATCAAGTGAGTTCAGAAGGAACATGATGACGGTCTCCAGGAGTTGGGGAAGCTGTAGAAGCTGCATCGAGCCACCAAAGAGTGGTTGATAATGATCGATGCAGAGTCGGTTGCTACGAAGGAGTCGGTGAAGATGGCTCAAGAAGCCTTAAATCAGGCCATCAAGGACTATAAGGAGTCCGATGACTTTGAAGAAGCGATCCTCAAAGTCAGCCATTAGGCTTATTGGGTCGGGTTTAAAGCTTGCAGAGAGACGATCATTTATCCAAACCTCGATCTGAGCAGCATTCAAGTTGAGGCTCCGGAAGACACTATCCTGACTGCTGAAGAAGAACCAGTGCCTACTACTGAGGTAATTCCAGCATCTGCTGAGGAAGAGCCAGCTGTTGGGGTTCAAGAGACTGATGCAGTGGCGGCGACTGGAGAGACAGCCGATGGAGTCGATGAGAGGGAGTCGATGTAGTTTTTTTTTTAATTTTTGTATTTGGACCTTAGTCTGCTTTTTGTAACCCTTTGACTTTTCATAGTAATGAAAGTAAATTTTTCTAAGTATTGAGTACTTTCTTTTTTTTTCTTTATTTGAATAATTAATTAACTGATTAATTTTGACTATCTGGAGTCATGCTCAATCGATCGAAATCGATATTATCAGTCGGCGTTATTTGATTAGAGTCGGTATTTACGAGTCAATCTTTTACCAATCAGAGTCGGTCTTTAACCGATCGGAGTCGGTGATTTACCGATCGGAGTCAGTCTTTGATCGATCAGAGCCGATGATTTGTCGATCGGAGTCAGTCTTTTATCGATCGGAGTCGATAATTTGCCGACTGGAGTTAGTCTTTGGGCAATTGAAGTTAGTGATTTGTCGATCAGAGTCGGTGATTTGCCGATTAGAGTCAGATCGGTAGATAAGTAGCTTATTGATAGTCGAATATTCAACAAAGATGTCGAAAGCCGATCATGTCATTTCAAATATTTGTCGAAGACATATCTACTAATAATATACACGTAGATTGTCAGCATTCCATATTTGGGTGATGGATGTCTCATCAAGAGTTTTGAGCCAATATGCTCCCGAGCATAGAAGTATTTTTTTTACATCATAATTAGCTATCATTGTCGAGACAACGACAGCATCATCATGAGGAGTTTGAACTTTTCGAGCATCTTCTTCTGAAAAGAAGATTACAGTGTCGTGTCGTCATTGTTTGGATGACTCCTCTTCGATGCTTGCCCCCCAATTTTTCGATCAGTCTGTGATTATATTGATCACCTCTGCAGTCAGTCGATTGAAAATCTTTTCAGTCGGTGGTGGGGGTCGCTCTGTAGCAACTTCAGGTTGTCGACCTTGGACATATTTTTTGAGATATCCTTTACGGATGAGGTCCTCAATTTCATCCTTCAATTGGATGTAGTCGTCGGTGTCGTGTCCATGATCGCGGTGGGACTCGTATCGGTGGGGGCTTCCTTACATATTCTTCCTTCTCAATCTCCATAAAGATTTGAGATCGAGGAGCCACAAGCGGAGTATAGCTGTTGTACTTATAGTTTGGGCTTCTCGGTCTCGACATTGATTGTCGTCGAGAAGGGTCCCTATCAGATCATCTTTGACCCAAACCTTCCTCGATCTCGTTCTTCTTCAAAGCACCTCTATCCTCACCATCGCATCGAGTAGTAGCAGCTTCTTCGGAATGGATGTATTTTTGTGCCTGGACGAGGAACTTAAAAAATAACTTGAGGGCCGTCTTATCCAGGGAGTAAGTGAAGCGTGAGCCATGCAGTCCCTGAGCAGCGGCCGCCATAGTCGTATCCTGATTAAGGTCATAGACTTCCAACATGGTGGCATTGAAATGCGTCATGTAATCTCTCGGTGATTCTCCTTCCCGTTGCTTGATCGAGAAGAGACTTGCGAAAATATGCATCAACTTTCTACTGGTGTGGAAATGCACTGCGAATTGCTGGTTGAGTTGATAGAAGGAGCTGATGCTCCATGGACTAAGTCCTGAATACCAAGCTCGGACTGCCTTTTGAAGGATTGCCTGGAAGGCCACACAGAGGAGGGCATCGGTCACATCTTGGATCATCATGAGAGCCTTGTAACTCTCCAGATAGTCGATGGGGTCGATGGAGCCATTGTATGGCTCCATCTGCGGCATCTTAAAATGAGCTAGAATGGGCTCGCCTTGGATGCACCGAATGAAGGGCAGCGTCGAATGGATGCCAAGATCATCAGAGAGCCCACGTGCATCCACTTGGATTTATGCGAGTCGACGGTCAAACTCCCTAAGCTTGCATTCGTAGTCATCGAATCGCTGTCATTGGGATATTTCCGACATCGAATCTTCTCCAAAAGAACTCGAAGGGAAAGAACTTGGTGATGAGTGAGGGCGTTTTCCCTTCTTTGTACTACGATGGTGAGAGGGAGAAGGAGACCGTCGCTCTTTGTGATCGGCACGATGGGAGTGCCAGGATGGTTGAGGCTCAACACAAGACTACCGAGCCTGTCATCATTTAGGGGGCTGAGAAGGTGATCGCCATGGCACATGGCGACTGTGCCTTGATGGCACTTTGTGCGGCACTGGTTCCTCCGATGCCGATCACTGCTGTTGCTATTGTTGTTGTTGCTGTTGGAAGCTATGCACCACCTCCATTAGTGAGATAACTTGCTGCACTAGAGCAGCAAACTGCTGAGCATCCGTCGTGATGATCGGACGCGAGGTGCTGGGCTCCGTCGGTGGTGGCGGACAGTCTTTCCGACGGAAAAACTGTCTGACGGAGCTAGTGGAGAGTTGTGCTCTCGTTCTTGTCATGATTGATAACAAAATAATTATTCTCCCCCCCAACCTGATGTGCCAATCTGTTGCGGACAATTCCCTAGAGCGCCTAACATCGATGAAGAGTATATACAAAAGAAGTCCATACTGACTGAGGTTATATCCGGTGGAAACTGTCTGATGCTTAAGTCAGTAGATAGTGATTGAACAGAAAGTAGAATACAAAAATTGATAGAGTATCAGTCCAGAAGTATCTTACCCACACTGTTCATTTACTTTCCTTTTATAGATGAATTGTTGGTAATTGTTCATAATGATTAGGCACGTGGATCTTATTTATTTTGGCACTATGCGATCGTGGGGCAGTTAATACCTACTTAGTGGGCAGCTAATGGCCTGATCATAGAAGTAATGGTTATGTGCTTATTATGCTGACGGTTACACGCTTATTGTGCTGACGATTTCTAATAAATCGATTGGAGATCGGTGATATCGACTAGTAGTCAGTGATCCCAATATTATGTTGGAGTCATCGATGGAATCATTGATGGCATACCGATAGGATGCTGTTACCGACTGGATGCCGACAGAATGTCGTTACCGATTGGATGCCAATAGGATGCCATTACTGACTGGATGTCGGGTCGTCTTAGTCGATCATGACTTGAGTAGATGATCGATGATAGATTGTCAGTGTCGAATGCTGATAAGATAGTCAGTGTGATAAATTATCAACTCCTTTGATCGATTAGACCATTCGATCGAACATCGATCAGTGATACATAGTCGGGTGCCGTTGTCGAGTCAGAGATATCGTGTGTCGAGTGTGAATCAGGATAGCATAATCGATTATTCCAACAAGTTCTAATGTACTTTTACTTACTGTATTATTGTTGGGGTTTGTACTTGTAACTACATCCAGTGTCGATGCGGTTGGTTTAGTTTTTACTATTATAAATTTGGTTTTATAGGTGCTGTAACTTTTTATTAAGCAAATGATCTTTTTTTTTAAAAAAGAAAAATCTTGACACAAACATTATATCACAAACACCTCCGATATTGTTGCATTTATGACATTTCAGAGCTCTTACTATAGCCTGATTGAAAGTTGGAGGATGCCAGATGCTTGAGCTATATTAGGAATATCATCCGAATGTGTTATCGGAAGGAACAAGAATAATTCCTGTTGGGAGAGATCCCCGATCTTTACTCGACTATCTTTCTTCCTCACCTCCCAACCGACCAAGTGCGTCATGCTGATCAGGTTGCTGTGGCCCGACCTGATGTGGATCTACGAGCCTTGACCCAATTGTCTTTTCATCGACCGCAATCGACGACACCTGGCCAACTAAGGGCGACCGATTCAACCAGGTCAGTACCGAGCCGACTTGGCTCCACGTACAGTCTACGTGCAACCTATGACTAGCTGATGATACTCAGCACTTAGCCGATTTTTCCTCGATATTCTACCGACTTTTCGATCAAGTGACACCACTCCGCAGGACCTTTCATTCGACTTTCGGGGCACAAGTATCAGCTGAGCTGTCGTATGCTAGACATGGCCGCCGTGCTGTCCCGTCAAGCCACAGCAAGTCATGTCATCGAGGAGCCATATCTCGAGCGGCTGGTTGCGCACCATGATAGGAAACCACGAGCTTATTAATTGCGCCATGCGCATGGTGATGTCCACCGCCATGGCCACCTGCACACCGAATAAAATACATGTCCACCGTCAGAGCTATTTAAAGATATCCATACATTTCTGTACGATGGGACATGCTCAAAATGACCGCTCGTCCTTTTACTATTGACTTTGCTCTCTTTATAAATAGAGATGAGAGGGGACCCCTCTAGGTATATGAGGCTAACGCCAACGTCAAAACTCTACTCCTCTCTCTATTGAGTGGTATCTTTGACTTGAGCGTTAGAGAGTCTTCACCGAAGTCATCTTCGGCGGGACTTCCCTTGCAGATCTCGCATTCATGGCGTCGAGCGGAGACCAATGCCGACACTCGCCGCCAACCTCTCAGTCTCTCTCTTGGCTCCTTCAACTGTGCATCTTCTTCGACGATCAGGCAACCTCTTTCGACTTCTCGCAGTCTGACTCCCAGGTGTAGCAATTCAGCTTCTGGCCGACTACCCCATCGGAGAAAGACTGCAACAATTCCCAACCGATTTGCTTATCCCCATGGCCTCAAAGTTTATACCTCAATAATATTTTCTTTTGATAACTCTGATGTATTAAATGAAACTAAATGTGAATAGATGCATCTATGAAAAATCAAAAAATTGAATTGAAATATCAGTTGAGGAAGTTCTCAAAATTGATTCCATAAAATCTGCTACCTGAGATACCATTAAAATAGCAACACTGTTAGTCTCTTTATAAATATGTGAAACATCATTCGAGATCAATAAGCATAATATCTTCCAGTAATCCTACAATAAAAGATGTAGACCTCTATCAGCAAGAAATTGACTAGCAAGTCATTGGTTCACCATCATAGAATAACCCTCTAAACAAACATACATCAATAGTATTCAATATCCATAGAAAAGTTGTCTGATAGTTGACAAATATATATTAGATCACATTGCGAGAATTGTATCCTTAATTGTTGACATGAAAGATTTTTAAGCTTCTCTCATGAATTGGCATGGCCGTCAAGAAACCATATGATGGCTAGTCAACTATTACGAGAGGTTGGTTGATGAGTTGGCCAACCGGAGTGAAACGCTGAAGCTGTTCATTCCTTTGTGTTTAACCTAGTTGTCATTAATGAAGAGAGATTGAATACTTTTGTATTATCTGTTACTACCAAAAGGAAAAAGTAATTTTCTATTACCCTCAATAAATAAAGAATTTGTTCTTATCAACAAAAAAGAGATTTGGATATTTAAAGAAGAATATTGAAGGGTTAAACGAAAAGTTTTGAGTGAAGTAAGCTGAATGTTAAATTAAGAATCTTGTGGATGATGTTAATCACATCTGTTAAAACTAATCTAGATATTTGTGCTGAACCTTCTTGCACTTAGGAAAGAAGGAGATTCTTAAACTAGGAGCTGAGTCATTTATCTTCTTCACCATACTTATTCTTGCTCTAGGATTTGCATCATGCCTAAACTCTACTAACATGATAGGTCTTAATTATCCAAAACAAAGGTAATCTAATTTCTATGTGCATAAATCCAAACTATTGAGGTTTGCTTTAGTAGTCATACCTTTTTGCTTAGCAACAAAATGTCAGATAGTTATATTACAATTCAATGAGGCGAATTTAATCTATTTGCAAAGTTGGAATTGATACGAAGCTTTCTTGTAATTCATGTAGGAGAGAAGTAATTTTTATGACAATTAATTATAATTTTATTATTCTCTAATATCATTATCCATCATTATATATTTTAAAAACATACTAATTGTACTAAAGCAGCTACACAAAGAGAATAGATAATCTATGCTTCCATTTATCCTTGTGTCCTATGAAATTAGATATTTGAAGTGAATTGATTACTCTTTTGATACCACCTTTCAACTTTATTTAACTTGTTCCACGTGTAAATGCTTCTTGTATACTAGAAGGAACTAATTGATAGAGTTGGCGAAGCCTCTTGTGGTTGCTATTGAAGGATCTAATTCGATCTGATTGTTATCTTGATTTCTTGTTAGAGTTCTACACATCCTACTTTTTATGGAGCAAAGAGAAATATGAAAATGATTTCAATTGGAACATAAATCTATACAACTTTATTCAAATTCTATGCACTCAAAAATGTGCAAAATAATTTTCCTTCACCGTAGATTTGATACATTGAATAATATTTTATTTTTTTATAAAAATATTTTATTTTTTTTTTAAGCAATGCTTCCTATTGTTTTCAAAAAAAAAGAAGAAGAAGAAGAAGAAGAAGTGCACAATAACAAATCCTGATCCCAGTCTTATAGGTAGCAAACCAATGAAAACGGTAACTACCAACTACGATGCCTCACCGTAATCAAAGTATTTTTCATTAACACTCAATTATGGTCCTAAAACCCAGTCCTAGCTTTAATCCACAACAATTAATTTTAAACACCTTTTATTAGCGCGCCGAGCTGCCACGTGACGAGCCGGAGGTGACGGGACCGTGGCTGTTAAGGTTTCGTCTCGACTCGCCGCCGCCTTGAGGTCAAAAGCTGCCGCGGGGTCTTGATCGATGGGTGCAGCCCCTCGGGTCCTCTAACCAACGGTTTGATCACCTCCCGACGGAATATTCCACGGTATCGGGTTGGGGCCGTCATGGTCGCCGTTAGCTACGCAGCTGGAGGGCGCTGGAGCGCTTAGGTTCCCTAAACGGGGCCAGCTGGCATAGCACACCGCACATGCTCAGCTGCCCCTGTCGCGAGGGCGATCCAAATTACCAAAAGGCCCCCCAGCATCACGGTAACTCCGCGGGTTTTTCGTAATTCCGCGAGGTAACTGAGGGCGTTCAGGTCATCCGGTGCGGGTTTGAACCTCATCTTGCTTCTGGCACGCGTAAGAAGAGAAGTGGGAATAGTACGGAATCTAACCATTAATTTTGCATAAAAATTTGGGCGAGGAGAGGCCACGGGAAATAAATATTTGCACACCAAAAGATCAATAACGATAAGCAAATCTTTCTTAGAAACAAATTTCCATAAATAAGAAAATTAAAAAGAACAAGGGAGAAATCCAAGCTCATTAGATGGAAGGGTGATCGGATCTCAATTTGTGGGGTAGTGGAAAGAAACAATACGGTACATGCAATGGATAGATAAGGATGGGGCTTGAGGTTTTATGCAGATCGTGATGTAAAGATTGATATAAATTGGATAAAATAAAAAAAATTAGGAGGACAGAAAGTGTCAGTCAAAATTAACATTTGGATTATATAAAGGAAACAAATGAAGTTTATATAACTAAGAGTCTAAAAAAAATCATAATTGAAAGGATAAAAAAATTGATTAAGAATAAGAAAATGGCTTATGCAGCTGAAACCAAATGTGGATTAATCGGAGTGATAATTGGATCTTAATTGAATCGATATCATCCCTGAAAACAATGGTATCTGTAGAAAGTTTAGAAGAGTGGGGTTTAAGCAAATCATGATTAAATGAAAAATATTCTGTTAATTGACTAAGAAAAGGAAAATCTGGGAGACAAACAGAGATGAAATCTCAAACAATGGGCAAATGATTGAGTCTTTCTGAAAGAAATTGGAAGAAGGAAAGAAGAATACAGTATTTATACATGGCGATGGGAGGAGGTAGAGGACAGCAGGGGTTCTCGTGAAATAGAAGAAAGAGAGAGAAGGGAGCGGAGGAGGGGCGAAGGTAGTGAAAGTTTGCCCCTTTTTATTGTTCCATACTCTCGCCCTCTCTTCTTTTCTTGTTCTCCTCTCCTTTCGTCTCTTCCTCTCTATTCCTCCCTTCTTCTCCTCTTCTGTCCATCACCAAATCTACCCACATTCATTCCTTGCTTTCTCCCTTCCGAATCACGAGATCCCCATCTTTCCCACTATAATCCCCTTCTCTTTTCTAACACCCACCCCCCCCCCTCTCTCTCTCTCTCTCAGTCCTCGTATATTTCTTCTTCTATGTCTTCAACTCTCTATCGCTGTCCAAAAACCGTATCTCGTACTGTTCTCGCCTTCCCTTGTAGCCACTACAGCTAGCCACGGGCAGTGATCCAGGTGGTGGCCGGAGGAGATCTAAGCCGCGGGAGCCCAAGAGACCCCTCGAGCCCAGATGTCCCGCCCCGGCGAGCTGACCGGCCGGACCCAAAGGCCCCATCCTGGCGTCGGGGTCGAGCCCCCCTCCGGTCGCTTCCAGTCTGCCCTCGCCCTTGACGCCAACAAGCCCGACTCCAAGGTATCGGCCCTCGATCTCGGCTCCCCCGTCTCCCCGCTCCAGCCCCGTGCCGCCTCCGCCGCGGTCACCAACACCAACACCAGCAGCAGCTCCAGCTCCTCCGGCTCCTTCACCGGGAAGACCCGGGCGAGCGCCGCCGCGGCACGAAACCTCGCCTCCGGCGGTGCTCCCGGGAGGCGGAACCACTCCGGGGAGCTCTCCGGCGAGAGTAGCCCCACTGCCTTCGACGGCAGGGGTTCGAGGCCGGGCCACCACCGGACCGGCTCTGGCCCGCTCATCTACTCCGGCAACGGTGGGAGCAGCTCGGCGAGTTCTCCGGTGACCAATGCGCTTCCGGCGGGGAACATCTGCCCCTCGGGGATAATCGGGAAGACGGGCATGATCGCCCAGAAGACGCCGAGGAGCGACGTGCTGGGATCCGGCACCGGGAATTACGGCCATGGGAGTATAATGCGCGGTGGGGCTGGCGGCGCGGTCTCGGGGAAGGTCGGTGGGGACGCTGTGATGGGGAATTTGGGGGATTCGGCGGCGCGGAGGGCAATGGCGAGCTCGGATCTACAGGAGGTGACAAGGGTGGCCAACGAGCAGTACAAAAGGGAACAGTTCGCGGAGGCGCTGAGGCTCTATGATCGAGCGATTGCGTTGTGCCAGCACAATGCCGCGTACCGGAGTAGCCTGGCATCGTGCCGGAGTAACCGGGCGGCGGCGCTGATGGGGCTCGGCAGGTTGGGGGAGGCGGTGAAGGAGTGCGAGGAGGTGGTCCACCTGGATCCGGTGAATGACCGGGCACACCAGAGATTGGCTTCGCTATACATACGGTGAGAAATCTCAGGCATTTACTCTTCTTCATTTAAGTTCTTCTTTTTCGAGAGATTTGGATACTTGTGAAGTGGTTATTGGTGGAAGTATTTGATCTTTATGAGTTGGATGTGCTGCTCTGATGCCTGGATGTGTTTATCGTTAGAAAGATTGGATCTTTGTTAGTTACAGATCTCTTCTTTTTATCTGCCTATCATATGTTTGTCCTTGGTTGTTGGAGACTGGCTCACTGAATGCGTTTTGTCGTCTGATATGAACTGACTTTTGCTTAGACCCATGGTTCATAGTTTGGTGTGATCTACTGCTCTGCGTTCCCTTTCCTTTCACATTGTTTTGCTGTCTGCTATTATAGAAATATAGTTGCTTGTTGATTGCAGCTTGGCTTGTTTTGTTTGTTGTCTTTTTGTGCCGTTTGGTTGGAGTTTTAATTTTATTGGCGACTTTTCTTTGCTTTGATTTTTGATGATAAATTATCCTGATGTTGAGGAGCCTGTGGTCTACTTAGCATAAAAAATCATCTGTGAAGGGTTGCTTGATAGCTATTTAATGGTAGAAAGAACATTTCTTCCTAAAAAATGACTGAATTGCCAGTCCATCTTCATCCAGTCAGTCTGCTTTGAGATAAATTTTTATTCAATATTCTAGAATGAAGTGATTCTCTTTGATCTGTTTCTTATGATTTCTTGATTTTTTTGGCAACTAATATCCTTTCCCAATTTAATGACTATAATTTTATTTATTTAGGATTATGTAATCCTTTTAACTTTCAATTGTTTTTCCTGTGTCACATTGTTTAAGTGGTTCCTCATGACAGCTTGGGGCAGGTTGACAATGCCAAGCGGCATATCAACTTTGGGGGCCAGCAGTCTTACGCTTTAGAGTTTCAGAAGCTCCAAGTATTGGAGAGACATCTGGGCAAATGTATGGATAGTAGGAAGCTTGGTGACTGGAAGAGCGCACTTAGGGAAGCTGATGCAGCCATTGCAGCAGGGGCAGACTCTTCTCCATCGGTAAAATTCATATTGGTTGTTATTTCTTAGTGGTCATTACAGGGAATAAATGAATGTGAAAGTCATATTCGATTGGAATTTGCAGCTCATTGCATCGAGAGCAGAAGCCCTTCTCCATCTCCATCAACTTGACGAGGCTGACTCAGCTTTATTAAGTGCACCTAAATTCAATACATCATTCTCACCTTCCTTGCAAACCAAATTTTTTGGTATGCTATCAGATTCCTACATATACATTGTTCAAGCCCAAGTTGATATGGCATTGGGAAGGTGAGCTCAGCAGTTTAGATTTCTACTAGTTTTTTGTAAAAAGTCTTGCATGAATGAGAATGATCAATGGAATTTTTACAGATTTGAGAATGCTGTTGCAATGGCTGAGAAAGCCAGGCAGATAGATCCTACAAATAAAGATGTGACAGCAATTCTGAATAGTGTGAGATCTGTGTCGAGAGCTCGAGCTCAAGGAAATGAGTTCTTCAAATCTGGATACTTTGCAGAGGCATGCATGGCATATGGGGAAGGTCTAAAATATGATCCTTCAAACTCAGTCCTCCACTGCAACAGAGCAGCTTGCCGGTCTAAACTTGGACAGTGGGAGAAAGCTGTTGAGGATTGCAATGAAGCCCTCAGGATCCATCCCAGTTACACCAAGGCCCTTCTCAGACGTGCTGCCTCCTATGTGAAGGTAAATTGTGTCTTATTGTCTGGTTGTTATCCTTGGTTTACAATGTCATGTGATGTCAGGGTACAAGAACAGTTTGGATTGATCTGTTTAATGTTTCTCATTGGGTTGATAGCTTGAGCGCTGGGCCGAAGCTGTGCGAGATTATGAAGCTCTAAGAAAAGAACTTCCCGGTGACACTGAGGTGGCTGAAGCCTTATTCCATGCTCAGGTTGCACTGAAAACATCTCGTGGTGAGGAAGTTTCTAATATGAAGTTCGGTGGGGAAGTTGAAGAGATTACTAGTATGGAACAATTCCAAGCAGCGATATCATTACCTGGTGAGCTTTCCCTTTCTATTTGCATCAAATCTCCAAACTATCAAGCTTTCCATACTGTACACCTCTTTGCTGAAAAGTTCCTGCAGTCTAGCTGGATGTTCTTTTTAGAGGTGCAATGGTTTATATTAATCTTATTGTCAACCTACTCACGTCAAACTGCCTGTTTAGATGAAATACACATTTTCACCGCAAGGTGGATATCTAAGAGAAAAAAAAAATATTGCTTTATGTTCTTGTATTTATGAGATATATTTTCAATCAAATGCTCTTGTGCCATTCTCCTGGGATCTCTTGTTCAGTTATTATTCTTTTTCGTTGTAATGGTATATTTTGTACCATAGTTTCATAACCTCGCTATGTCTGATATTGGCCATGGCCATTGCCCATGCAACTTATTGCACTAAGATGGAACTCGTATCATTTCAGGAGCTTCTGTTGTTTATTTCATGGCACCTTCGAACCAGCAGTGCACCCAGATGTCCCCATTTGTGGATGCACTATGTACACAAAATCCTTCTGCAAATTTTCTAAAGGTAATTGGACATTCCCTTCGCTATGTCTTGTTTCTTTCTGAAGCATTCATCTATTTTCTTTTCTCATTTTATGTTATCTGATTTTACTGTATTTATCTTAAAGGTTAATCTCCACGAGAGCCCTGCCATTGCCAAAGCGGAGAATGTGAGAATAGTCCCAAGCTTTAAGATTTACAAGGATGGGATGAAGATGAAGGAGATGATCTGCCCCAGCCAGAAGGTGTTGGAGGTATCGGTGAGGCACTACAGTATCTTGCATTGAAACAGATGGTTCATTTGATATTATCTTTGCAGCCCAACCTTCAATTCATAGAAATGTCAGCTACCACTGCAAACCTAGCCACAAAATAATTCATCCAGCTGAAGCATGAACCAGAGTGATAGAAAAGAGCCCATTTTTTTCCCTTCACTTTTTCCCCCTTTTTATTTACCTTTACCTCATTTAGTTCAATCCTCGCCCACCTTATTTATTCTTTCCATTTGCGGAACTTTGTCTCATTTCAACCGTTCAGCCCATTCCCTGGTTAACCTAGGATGCTCATAAATTTTCTTCCAGAAGAATCCACTTTTCTCTTGTTGGTAAGCTTAAGCGTACCATTTATTTGGCACTGCAGTCTTAGAGAGATTGAGATAGCTGAGAGAGATGGCTGCTTGAAATTATTACATGTATATATACTACATAGCAATTATTGGGAGCCATTGGGAAGATTGGGTATCTGGTGGTCGGGAAAGGAAAGGGAGAGTAGATATCATTGATGGTTTTGCTGCCGGTGCTGATACTTCCATTTTTATGAATAAAAACTCAAAATTCTTTCTCATGTCATCACAAGCATTTTTCAGTTTGTTTGAATGATCTTGCCATCATTTGTAAACCACAGGGAAATATTATGTTTATCAGACTACTTTTTAATGAAACCCTAAGTGCACAAAGCTGTTTTGGTATGTATGGGAGGCACATTATTTCCTCCATGACATCTCTACATCAGGGTGAAATCATTCCCTTCCTCCCCTGCGTCTGCTACTGCTTTATATTTTGGACTGTTGGATTTGTAAAGCGTAGTTCATGTGTAAGGGGTGTCCAAATGATCGAGAAGGCTTTTCTTTCCCTTTCCTCCCCCTTTCCCTTTTTTGCTTTTAAATGCAGTCCAATCGAGTGGCAGATACTTTTTTGAGTCAAAATAAGGAGCGTCTGAGTGGAGATATCTAAACTCTGAGGTGTGCCCGTTTGCCTTTTAATAAAGATAAATTTTAAGGAAACCCTTTAATTCAAATGGTGTTTTCTTTAACACGCTTCTGTTGGCATGCGGAGCCTAAAGATAACTCATGCTTTTCAAAATCACAGTTGGAGTGGGAATTAAGACATCGATTGGTAGGCTGGACTCATGTATGGTAACATCAAGGTGATGGGCTCCATTGATAAAATAGGAGAAAGGAGCATGAACATGAGATTGGGAAGATCTAGCAGGTCCAGCTCTAGCATGGGAAATGTGCGAATCTTGTGATGGTGATTTTTAGAATTAAAGAGCAGGAAATGCTTGATGGACGCGTAACCCTTGCAAGGTTTTACCATCAAATAGAACTTACATTGGGGAGAGGAGATTATTATGTGAAAGATGAACAAAATTTTCTATTTAAGAGGTGATTCACCGCACCATCCCCGTTCCGGTCCCCGGATGAGATTGTACATGGGGCCCATCTATTGCACGAAACCCCGACTGCCACGGGGATTGGTGCTCCATACAGGGAATAGAGTGGTGCCGGGATGCAGCTCTCTATCCGATTTAGTATATTTTCACGGGGCAGTGGCAGTTTTTCTTTTTTTTAAATAAAGGAAAAAAAAAAAACTCAACAGCTCATTTGGTTAGGGGCAATCTAGCATGGAAAACTAAATATTTCTTTTCCTAGTAGATACTAAGTAGAGAAAATCTGAAACTAATATTTCCTTTGATGAAAATGCCTCCATTTATATTATATTAATATGTTTATTAATATAGCAAAAATATACTGAAATTCACTTATGGTAAATAATATATTTAATATATATAATTAATTTAAAATATTTGTTAACTTATTTGAATTATTTATTCAAAAGTATCGTTAAAAATTTAACAATATTTTCATATAATATTACCTCGAAGTAAATATGATAATCTTTTTTCAATATCATTTTTAGAATAATTTTTTTTATCAATCAAACATAATAATTTTTTTTTTATAATTATTTTTTTAGATAAATAATTTTCAGAATCACCAAATAAACCTCCAAGTTTATTATGTAATTCCCTGGACGCATTAAGTAACTTGTTGTTTTCCTAAGATATCGTACATATTGATTTCTTATACTATTACAGTGTTACGCTTCGGTGTTTCCTTCTATTTCCCTACTTCAACTACAATTAAGCAAAGAAATGTTAGCTTATTAATGCGAAGAGAGGGAGGAAATTGATAACCATTACATCAAATGCAAGTCCTTGATTGATGACTCAGTTTTTCCAATTGAGAGAGAGTGAAAAAAGAAAGGTTAAAGGGCAGATCCAACTAACTAGGACTCAAAACAATGGAATCTAGTTTTGCTCCTTCCATCATTGAAAACGCTCATGATGATTTTGTTCGCAAGTCAGCAGTTGTTTTCCTTCTCTTTTGTTGTTTGTCGGCAGCCCCAACCCGTGACATGGCTGCCCCACCGCCACCTCCAAAGGATCCATGGCCAAATATTGCTTCATGGCGTGAGGCCTCTGCTGTTATCAAGCAACAAAGAAAAGGTCGTGGGGAATGAGACCTAACCCGTGATCCCAGCGTCGTGGCCTTGGCACGCCATAAAGGCTGGGTGGTCTCAAACCTCTTTCCCTTACGGACTATTATTATTTTTCTTCCTTAACTTCCCTTCCATCTCAACTGGAAGTGATCAATTACTTGCATGGTGTCTTTGGAATTTTATCTTCGATAAAATTACATATCTAGGCATCCGATCTGATCTAATAAATCTCCATATGCACTTAATAAACATACACAAACAGCATCAAATTGATATTAGAATTCATATTATTAACTACTTGTCCCAAATGGATTCAATCAAAGTGAGTGTTATATCCAATTAAATAGAACATTAATAAATGCTTGTACCGTAAGATTGGAGAAGCTACCATCTGCATCTTTAAATATATACACCTTTTTGTCAATGCCATATCATCTAGAGGAGAATAACCTGTTGAACAGGTGAATTTGGTTATTTCTCTTGAGATCCTTAACCGAAAGGATCAGATGAGGTTGCAAGGTGATGAATGAAAATTATTAACCTCTTGTGACATGTTCTCCAAAAATACGTGAACTTATTCTGTAAGTAATTTGAGTCATTTTTATTCTTTATCGCATCCAATATCTTTCTCATGCACAATCGGTAAATTCTTCCTCCTTGCGACATGCACATTATGCTTTCTACGTTCCAACGGCAAAATTGCAAGCACAAACAAGTGCAACACTCTCTTAGGACGAATGAAATGGCAATCAAGCTGCCTTCCTTCCTTAGCAATGGCTGGTGCTTGCAGTGACAGCTGCCGTCAAATCATTTTTGACCTTTTAAGACGAAGCATCCATCAATATCAATACTGAATTGGTTGACTAGTCCAATCATATACCAATGCACACAAATCCACGTTAATTCTATGCTTTCTCTTTTGTTTCTTTTTGCCCATTTTTGGGTGTGTTGATTCGTGGTTGAATTGGTCCACCACTAAGTTAGTAGTTCTGATCCAACCAATAATCTCTCCACCGGTTATGGAATGCAGTGAAGCTTTTTTTTAATTATTATTTTTTATTTTTTATTTGAACTTAATTGTGATGGTCCAAATCTCTCCAATTAGGAAAAAGAATGTTCGACATAAGCAACTCATTTTATTCTTGTGGTCCTAAGAATAGTTTTATCTATGAGCCTTATTATTATGCTTCTATCCTATTTTCGTTATATAGTATATACCATTGTCATAAAAGTTCTTGAAAAGCTAACCAGTATTTTTTGTGGAACAATGTAATGGCGTTCCTTAGTGATCCAGGATAGGGTTCGTTTATCTCAGGGCACAGAATTCTTTGAAGCAAACTAGAAGAAATGTAGAGATATGGACACCAGGGTTGCTCTTTTCCAAAGTAAAATATACCACCTCTATGTGCTTCTCTACCTCATGTTGGCTGTCTCCTGAAACCAGAGAGCAGTAGAATATGTCACATCATCAATTCCACCGACTTCTTAGATGCATTTCAGAATCCAATTCCTCTCTCCCCATCGTATTCTAGTTCTTGTACCTACGGGTGAATAATAATAAAAAGGAGGCTAGCATAAACAAGGTCATAAATTAACAACACGTCCATACCTTCCCTAAAGTCTAAAAATGTGGACCATTGACTATGGCAGCGCAATTGTGTGAGTGCGCTTGAGATTTTTTTTTTAAATAATATTTTTTTAATAAAATATTTTCAAAACACAATCATTCAGAAATTATTTTCAAAACTATCGTTTGGACGCCATGTAGGCTAAATTCGTGGGTTGAACCCATGATTTTTGAGTCCAGTTGGATATTTTTTGATGCTGAATAGGAGTGACAGATTTGATTTGAAAATATAGATGGAACCCATGATTTTAAATTCATAATTTCAACCCACAAATTTAGATTTAAAAATATGGATTGAACCCACAAAATTATTTAGCTTTTTTTTTTTCTTTTTGTTTCCTTCGTTTCTTCCTCCTAAACATGGCATTCCCAGCGCACCGCCTTCGACGGCCCACCCCCCCACCTCCGGGACCACCTCACCGACACGTTCCTTCGCCTTCCCCCCATGCGCATCCCCTTCGACACCCCCCTCGGCACGTTTCTCTGCCTTCTTCCCTTCCTGCACCCCCCCCGCAAGCGCACCCACCCTCTCCGGTGCCACCCACACCTCCTCCGCTCGGTGGCTGCTCCTCCACGCCCTTCCCCTCGGCCCCACACCCGCCCATGATCCCCCCTACCTAGGGCGCCTGCTTCACCACCCTGCCCTCCGCCCCTCCCACGGCAGCCCACACCCCCCTTTTCCCACCCCCAGCAACACCCAGCCCCCACACCTCTCCCCCTTCTGCCGGCGATGCTGCAGCTCCACCACAGGAAGAAAAAAAATAAAAAATAATATATATATATATATTATTTTTTAAAAAATAATTTTAAATAAATATATATATATATATATATGATTGTTGAGAATATAAAATATTTTTTTAAAAAATATTATTTTATTTTTTAAAATAAATTATTATTTTTAAAAATAATTAGTTGAAGATCCACGTATTGCACGAGGTCAGATGTACGAAAAACCTCAACTAACAGGTAGAATTTTCAAACTCAAAGAAAGGGAGAGAGAGAAGAGAGTGAAACTCTCTCTCTTCTTTTTTTTCTTCTTCTTCTTCCACGACTTTTTTTTGATGGAACACATCTTTATAAATATAAATAGAAATAAATATTTAAAAAATATAAATAAATAAATATTTTAAAAAATATTTAAATATTTTATAGAATATATTTTTTTTATACGTTCTCTCTCTCTCTCTCTCTCTCTCTCTCTCTCTCTTTCGGCACCTACACTACCAGTCAGCCGATTGCATTTTTGCTTGTGCAGCATATCATATGCGTGAGTTGTATAATATATTACTGAATATATAATTAAGACTGTTTGGCAATACATTATAGAATATCACGCTGAACTCAATTGAATTTCAAATGACAGTAGTATGCATCACTATTTCATTTTTATTGTAAAGAATTAGCCCACATATACATATCCTTGTCATATATTTAGTTTCGTCTAAATTCCTATTTAAGTTTTATGTCAAACTCTTCGTGTAGTTTATAATTACTACTGGAATTTGATTAGCACCATACTCCATTGACTTTTAATTTTATGATCATTCTAGGAAAGTGGAAAAGAAGAGGTTGGGGTGGAACTTGTTGAAGAGTCGTCTTTGTTTATCAAGATCCGTAGCAGTGCATATTCTAAAAAAAAAAGCAATACCCCTAACAGTCAGGAAAATGAGTGCTTTCCCATCAGATGAAGCAAAATGCTTTCCCTTATTGCCTTTTTGGCACCTTCAACCACTGCCATGCATTGGTGCCTTATTATATTTATGCTCTCTATGAGTTTCTCTCTTTTTTTCTCTCTCTTTTCGCTGAGTTTGAAAACCCCAATTTTCAATTAAGATTTTTTTGTATATCCACCCTATACAATGCACAAATTTTTGATTAATTATTTTTTAAAATAATATTTTATTTTTCAAATAAACTAATATTTTTTTTAACAAATAATATTTTATTTCAAAAAATTAAAATAATATTTTTTTAAAAATATTTTATTTTTTTAAAATTAAATATATATATTTTATAATATATATATATATATTTTTTCAAAATTATTTTTAAAAAATTTATTTTTGAAAAAATTATATATATATATATATATATATATATAGTGGCATCACAACGATGCCTCCGTCCGCCACATGTTCACGTTCTTTGTTTGACGCATGTATGGAATTATTACGGGAGAGATTTTCGATAGAGCATGATGGACTAATGCAAGACTGGGCTAATGCAGAGGTCGAGCATGGTAAGAGACTCCACGATACCGTCGCTACCAATAGTGGGGAGGTGAACGCCGGTCTAAAGAAGACCGTCTTCATCACCTCTACTGTCATGTTGGAGAGGATGATCCTGAAGAGGAATCTAGTGGGATCCAGATTCGTGGATCCGGCACTCATGGGGCTGATGGCGGATGTTTTCTGGCTAGAGCCCTGCGAATGGGACTAAGAGAGCCAGCTGAGGAATCTCTAGCGATAGAGGAAGAAGTACCTCCTTTCCACGACAGCGTACTATCTATACACGATGGTGGAGGGAGGGACGTATTGGATGCCGCAAAGATGAGCATGGTTGTTGCGGGGGCAGCAATGGTGCGGCCGGTGGTGTGCAAGGAGTGCGAGGGGGCGAAGGAAGAAGAAAAATAATAAAATAATATTTTTAAATAATAAAAAATATAATATATAATAAATAAATAAAATATTAAAAAAATATTTCATGCATCGCATGAGGCTGTAAACTAGTGTGTGTGTCTATATATATACATATATATATATATATATATATATATATATATATATATAATTTATTTATTTATTTTTTTTCTCCTCTCGCGGTGGAGTTGCAGCATCGCCGGCAGAAGGGAGAGGGGTGTGGGGGCTGGGCATCGCAGGAGCGGGGGCCGGGAGGGATGGGGATGGGGAATGTCGTTGGGGGGGGGAGGCGGAGGGCGGGGCGGGCGCTTGGGGTGGGGGGGACCGCAGGCAGGCGTGGGATCGAGGGGAGGGTGCAGAGGAGCGACGGCTAGACGGAGGAGATACGGGTGGCATCGAAGGGGGTAGATGCACGGCGGGGAGGGGGAGGCGTCGGAAGGGAAGAAGGCGAAGGAACGCGGCGCCGGTGGGGGGGGGGGGTGGGGGCGCTGAAGGGGGTGCGCGCAGGGCGGGGGGGGGGGGAAAAGGCGGAGGAACGCGTAGGAGGGGAGGGGGTGTGCACGAGACGCACTGGGCGGGCTGAGGGGGGAGGGGTTAGCATGTTTGGGAGGAAGAAATGAAGGGAAAAAAAAATAAAAACCTAAGTAACTTCGTGGGTTCATCTCATGTTTTTAAATATAAATTCATGAGCTGGAACCATGAATTTAAAATCATGAGTTTAACCTATATTTTCAAATCAAATCTATCACTTTCACTCAGTATCGAAGAATATCCATCTGAACTCAAAAATAATGGGTTAAACCCACGAAGTTAAGCAACATGGTGTCCGAACGGTAGTTTTGAAAATAGTTTCTGTACTATCATATTTTGAAAATATTTTATCAAAAAAATATTATTTAAAAAAAATCCAGTGGGCTTGCACTTTTTTCAGTACCAAAGGAGTAAAGGAAGCTTCAAAGGTCAAATAAAGAGTGCTATCCTTATGTTCCCTCAGGGCCCAACGATTAGGTCTGCCAGTCCTGCCAACTTGCAGATGAATGAAATTCCATGGTCTTCGGAAACCTGGGCCATGGAGACCCTTGCAGCGTCCAACTAGTGCAATTGTTGCAGTTTGACCTCGCGGTAAGTTCTAAGAGAGGTACATTTCGTGCCCCATTGGTGGCACTTGATCAGAGGATATATTTGCTTTCAAATTGCAACATAACCAGGTCTGACAATCTTGCGGCTAGGAAGTGTTACCCCTATCGCACATAGAAATAAATTGAATCAGGCACAAGACATAAGAGAAATGGTCGTCCTCTTGGAGGGGTTCAAAGTTAAATGCTTTATGATTTTCTATATTATTTGTTAAAATCTGGTGAGAATGGAGGATTTGGTTTGGATTCTGGTACCCAAACAAGGGATGCTGTGATCGAGTTAGAAGTCGTTTGATGTGTTGCAGGATGCTTCGTGCATACAAACTATAAACTTTTTTTTTATTTCTTCCTGACTAAAAGTTTAGTTTCGTGTACGCACGCAAGTGTTTTGTAACTTTACTAATGCCATGAACAAAATCTGTAATCCTCTTTTTATTGAATATAATTTTTATAGTCAGTTCGATCATGAAAAAAATTATAATCGGACCATCATCATTTACCACATGTTTTCCACCCATCAAAAAAAAAAAAAAAATTTCTCCTCCACACTCAACCCCACCCTCCCCCTTTGGCAGCTCCTCCCCGACGTCTGCACCCCGCCCCCGACCACTTTCATCCTGGCCCCTCGACGTCCACGCCGCCCCCGCACCCCGACCCCTAGCCCCCGCCACCCCACTCCGATGCCTGCATCCCGACCTACGACCGCTTGCAACTCGACCCCCCGCCGTCGGTGCCACCTCTACCGTGGCCCCACTCCACCACCATCCATGCCGCTCCCGCTGCGGCCCCGCTCTTCTCCTCTCCGGGCTCCAGCATCACTAACCTCCCTTCCTTCCCTCCTCCTCTCTTCTTTTTTTTCTCTTTCTGCTTCTGCTTTATGATTCGTGGGATGGAGGATACGTGATAGACGATGACGATCTGATCATAATTTTTTTATGATCGAACCGAATATAAAAGCTTTATCCCTCTTTATTGATGCTTTTATGAGTTGGCTTCCGGTACCAACGAGGAATCTCATGCCTTTAAGGCGACTAGCCTAAGAGACAAGAAGGGTTTGTGGATAAGTAATCAAGCAATGAGCTGGCTCTGGGTCAAGTATACCTAGGATTTTTCATTAGGGTTAACCCCAAACGCGACCCAAAGTGTACTAAAGTTTGGCCCATGTTCAGGACACATTGTAAGTGGAGGTCTCCATAAAGAACTTGTGCTCATACGCATACCATCTTATATTAGCAACTCATTCAAAATTTCATATTTTCATATCGACATGCTCTCACGTCCGGCTACCTAATCCAATATTCAGTCACCTAAAACATTCATCACATTTGCGAGATTAAAGACACTGCATATTTAATCTTGGGGCTAGTTGGCTATTGATGTTAATGGGCTGGGCTTGGTTCAAGAAATCCATAATTCTAAGTATGTACTCAACCCCATTAACTAAAATCAAACAATACAATATTATAGGTATACTCCTATATTACATTGATCTTGTACGTAGGAAGTGGGTGACATACATCATCCTTCTTTTCCATATCTTATGCCTACATACAGCGAGATTGTTTCTATGTTCCGTGATGCATAGATTATAATCTAGTAATCTTATCATTGCATCAAGACCACTTAACAAATTATATATATATATATATATATATATATATATATATATAGAGAGAGAGAGAGAGAGAGAGAGAGAGAGAGAGAAAGCCAAACTAATGTAAGATTGATCAGATTTGGACTTAAATCCAATCAGATCAAAATTGGACAATAAGGATTCTACATCGATGATCCAAATCATTGGATATGATCTATTACCTCAAAATTGCTTACACATTAAAAATTATATAATTTGAAGATCCTTAGTCTATACATCAAATGATCAAAAAATATATCTAATTCAACTTTAAATATTTAGACTATTTAATTTTTGACAACTTGATACATAGACTAGAGGACTCTAAATCTTTTTTCTTTTTTTTTTGTAAGTAGTTTTGAGATAGTGGATCATATTCAACAACTTGAATCATTAATGTAAGACTCTTATTATAGAAGTTTGATATGACTGGATCAGAATCCAAATCCGATCAATCTGATTTTAATCTGACTATCTCTCTATATAAATTGCATTACTATAACCTCAAATCAATGCTTAATTTGTAGCTCAAATTCCATTTTAGCTTCCAAATCACCATCATCGTTATTCTTCTCCCATCAAATATGCGATTGACAACAACGTAAATTAAGGACAGAAAAACATGGCAGTTCAATAGGCTTCTTTTTTATTCACGTTCCATGCGCTCACAACATACCGAAGCATAACATAAGAAGCCAGAGCCCATTTCAACTCCCGGAGAGCCGAAGGCAACACCAAACCAGCCAAGCAACATTGAGAGCACCATACTCGAATCGCCCGTTTGTACGCCAAATAAGCGAGCTCCAAAACTCCCCTACTGACCGGCAGCAAAGGCCTCCACGGGGAAGGTTTTGGTGACCCCAGCCAGACTCTTGAAGTGGATCTTCCCGGTAGGCGGTTCATCGACGGTGATATCGTTCACCGGCGGCCACAAGAGCAGCTCCCTGGTCTTCACCCCCTTGAGCTTCTTGATGCGGTTCTTCTCAACGTAACCATGGATCTCAGTGTCATAACTCACCAACTTATCGATCATCTTGAAATTGTGCTCCACTTTCTTCGTTTGGACGATCCACATGTAGCCGGTGCTCCTCACGAACCCAACCTCGATCACGCCAGCAAGCGGGAGGAGGCCGAGGGGGAGGCCGAACTCCTCGAGGAGGGATAAAGCAAGCTTCATCGCATCCTCATGGCCATTCTTGACGAGACCCCCCTCATTCTCAGCCATGGCTTGGTTACGTGCTAATTAGATATCAAACAGATTGAGATGTGGTAGGCTTTGGAGGTTGTCTCGAGGGAGGGCCGGTCTGGTGCAAGTGTTCTGTTTATATGCAGGGAGAGGTAATAGAAGCCAAATAGGTAGAACTGAGACAGGTTCACTAGCGGAGATGGAGAGGGATGCAGTCCTTTGATTGGCCGTCAATCTTTGTAGCTGTTGTAAGTTCTGAGGACTGGCAGTTGGATTCACGTTTGTTTGTTGGGATAGTTGGGATATATATCCTGACTGGTCATGGACAAGTAACAGTAGTGCCAATTACCTGATTTCTTAGATGAGAAGAGAACTGGTTGGATGGTGGAACTGCATAAATAATTGTTCAACTTGTTAGGAAAAGCTGTGGATGTAGGATATTTTATTCGCACCAACTTCGAGTCTACCGGTTACACCCAAGGCATGTTTAGTTGAGATGGACTTCGCAATGGAAAAGGGAATAGATGACTCCCATTTGGAGATAGTTGGATTTTCAATCAAATTCTAGGTAGAAATGGAAATGCTTTAGTCTCCTAAAATTCAATTTCTACTCTCCATTAATATTTAAATTTTATTTTAATTTTAATTATGGTAATAAATCAAACATATTATAAGATATGATCATTCTGATTTTCATTCTAATCCATTCCTATTCTCATTCTAATTTTTGTTTCGATAATGAATCAAAGGCATCTCTAAATTAAATCTGGCTTATATGTTAGAAAAATTAGGCGGGTTGCCAACTGTTGCTATCGATCTTCTCATCTAAGGTCAGACGTCGAAGTAGTTGTGGCTGATGTAAATTTTTTGCTGTAGCTTCGCCCGGACACCTGCAAAACAAGTCCACACCGGGAGGTTGACTCCAGTATAGACCCTCCGATGCTAAAGTCAGGAGATGGAGAACGATGAGAGGAAAGAATTAGGAGTCGATTGATTGCGTATCTTTTGAGAGTTTAGGAGCCTTTAATTTATAAGAGAGGAGTTTGAGACGTATTCGACTCGGAGTCCTGGTGATTTTCGTATTTATCGGATGGATAGATTCGAAAGAGGATTTTTTTTTATGAGAGATTTGATCGTAAAGGAGTTCTATCTTATCTGGACTTTTCAAATTTGGAGAAGAGTCTATTTACAGATGTAATAGTTCCACAAGAACCAACCTAGTAGGTGGTGCGGATACCAAAACTATCAGAAGTCGGCAACATAATTTGGATTCGATTTGGATCGAAGAAGCCCCATTAGATTCACTCTACTTTAGTTATTTATTTTCAGTCAATAAAATTATCTTGATGTATTTAGTTTTGGATCCATAGGGCCATACTTGGATTTGTATTGGGTTTGTCCATGTCATCTTTGGAACCACAACTCTCCACATGGCCAAGAAAAAATATGCATGCCAGCATGTGCCGTGCCCAAGGATCCTCATGCCAAGCTGTGCCAAGCATCAGGTGCCCACATGGAGTTTCATTTTTTCTCTAAGATTCTTTAAAAATTCTTGGTTATCTACTTATTTTGTTGAAGGACTAATTTCTTTCCCATGGTAGATTACTTTATTTGGAAATCAGACATAATGCTTTACTTTTTTATGGGAGGACTGATTTTTTTCTTGTAAAAGGTAAGGGATTCCGAAAGAAATAGGACCCCTAGGTTTCTATATAAATCTTTATATTTTTCATGAAGAGGATAATGAATGATTTTATAAATCTCATAAATACTTATGTCAATCATTTCAAGAGAGAGAGGGTGTAAGACCCAAAATCATCCTATAAGGAGAGGGTGTGAGGCCCACTTTCTTTTCTATCCCTTTAATCTTCATTTTCTTGAGATCTAGTATTTCTACGATCTCGATTCGACTTCACCATCTATCCATGTAAGCCTATCCCACCAAGAGAAGATCTATCTCCTTCAGGATTCTTGTTTATCGTGATGAGAGAAAAGAGTGATCCCTTATTCTATAGATCATATGCTGTCAAGGATCTTCATTCTTTCTTAGTTGATCTTTGATTTTTATTTTTCTGTTAGATCCGACGTTGGTAAAGACTTAGTTCTTTATCGATGGATCTGCTTGGTTAAAAGATTAAAAGTCCTAATTAAGATAGTTTTTTAACTACCACGATCTGAATTCTTATCATTTTCTCGAATTTTTTTACAGATTTAATATTTTACTCTTCCTCATCCTATTCATATTTCCTTTTGCATTTACTCATGAGCATGTTTAATTTCTGCTATCTGTTTATGTACTTTCTTATTGCTAGTTGTTTACTGATCTCTAGAATGACATTCATCTGCATCATTTAGATTGATCTCATTTTGATCTCATATCAATCATTCGCACCTCCTGAGCAGAGTATAGGCAACTATACTGTATGTCCTGAGAATAATGATGCCCCTGTCCGAACGTGATTTGTTATTGATGAACAGAAGGGAGCTTGATCTTTAGGAATGATTTTTTTTCTTTTTCGTTAGGGTTGTCCCACATCAATTTGGTATCAGAGCTAGTTGATTAGAGCTTTAGTTTAAATTCAGTAATTTAAATTTTCACAAGTTAAATTTTCATACTTCAAATTTCACAATTTACTTTCAGGCATTTTAATTTTTTTACTGCACCTTATTTCTATATCTTAGATTTGCATGACCACTAGATCAGGTACCCAGTACCAACGTCTTACTTTCCCATCGAGCACCAACATGGACCCCAATATAGCAGCTGATAAGTAATATATTTTTATATTTATTTTAGATATTTTTGATAATTTATGGTGCTAACATCTTCTGAAAAATCTAATTTCATAAATAAATTAGATTTTCTTACAAAAATAGATAATTTTAGAAAAATATGAAATTAGAATATATTTATGAAAAATAGATGTTGAGTTAATTGAGCAATTTAAGAATCAAAATAATAAAAAAAATTAAAAAATTTAATACATATTTTTTTTCTATTTTTCAGACAAAAATTGAAGTAAAAATCAAGCCAAAATATCCTAAAAAATAATTTTTATTGCCTTCGATGCACAGTGGACCGGCCGCTCGATCCACAGAAGCGATGGTGCAGTCCACAGGAATAGTTCGCAGTGTTTTGGTGCGGTCTACGGGTGAGCGAAAGAAAATTTGCACCATCCGATGGTTGATATCAATTCTGAGAGAGATCGAACGGTCCATATTGGTTGCTGGTTGAAAGAAAGATTTCTGGATGCGATCTGATGGTTGAAAATTGATCCATCGCTCGATCCAACGGTCAGCATCATTTTCGACTGTGAATAGGAAATAAACTGCGTAGATCAACACTCCAGATTCCATCAAGTGCCTGATCCGACAGCTGGTATTCATCCTGACTTTGAATAGGAGATAAAGAGCGCGATCCGATGGCCCAGATCAAATTCGAAGCACGATCAGATGGTCAGCATTGTCTTCAATCCCGATAAAAAGTATAATACTATTTTTTGGGCAGATCTAGATGGTCCAAGTGAGATTCGATGGCCAGAAAAATTTTTACGGGTATAATACGTTTTCTAAGGATTTTAGGACTCCTTTTGTGACTAAAAAAAGATAAAAAATTCATCTATAAATAGGAGATCTGGGAATAGGTCTTAAAAAAAAATTAGTAAAAAATTAAAAAAAAATAGAGAAAAAAAATAAATAGATTTAAAGACTCAAGAGAAAAAAGAAGAGAAGTCGGTTTGCTCTACGGAGTATTAAGGAAAAAGGAGAGGTCATCAACCATCTTCCTGATGAGGTTAGACTGATCAACTTTAGATCCTTATTACAGTTTTATTTTTATTTTATTTTATTATTTTTTTAAAATTTTTTGTACTTGAATTATAATTTTAATTAATGTAAAATTTATTTTCTTGCACTTTAAATTTCTGTATTTTATTTTTATTGTAATTAGATGCTAGGATCTAGTTAGTAGATCTTAGTATCAATTTATTTTATATATTTTAAATTTTTATTATTTTATTTTTATTGCTAGTAGAAATTAGGATCTAAATAGTAGATCTTAGTATCTGATTTATTTTTTATATTTTTAATTTTTATTTTCTGACTTGAATTGCTTTCTTCAAAATTTTATTTTTATTTTTATAAAATCAAAGATTTCAAATCAAAATCCTATATTCTCTGTGGATTCGATCTGACTCGCTACTTTTTACGTATTTTTTATTTTTATTAAAATCAAAATTAGATTGATAATCACGGTATCTTAACAACAACATCACGATCTTATTAATTTTTGACGTCGTTGCCAGGGAAGGCATCAATTTTAATGTTTGATTTCTTTGATTTTCTTATGAATATAGCTTACTAACTTTTCTTATTTTTTATCTTTTTACAGAAAAAAAATTAAAAAAAAAAAGAGATAGAAAGCTTTCACTTTTGCTTGATTAGATTAATCCTATCCCTAATCCTAACTATTTTTTTAATTTTAATTATTTTTTTTTCAAATTAACCTAAAATTCACCAACATAAACCTAATAAAAATTGCATGACAAGAGTAGAAACATAATTGTTAGAAGCATTCATCATCTTAGATTTTCTTTTGGTAATCGCTGGAGACAGGGTAAGCTTTCAAGTTTGATTAATTTTATGCATCTAATTTAATTGCATAGAATCCCTTGTTTGAATTTGGTTGTGCATATTCATCTCAAATCAACTTAAGAGCAATACTCATAAACAAAATAAGGTAAAAATTTTATCACCTTTTTTTAGCCCAAAAACAACCAACCAGCATCCCGTATTAATCCAAACCTAACTAAAATCAAGTAGACGTTGACCCCAAGGATCAATTAAGTTTAGTTTGAGTATTATGGTGAAGTCAAGTACAAATTAAGTTTGGACTCACACTTGAAATTGGTGTCTAAGGTAAGAGGTTACAAAGGCTCAGCCTAAGTGGACTCGTGGTTATTTAATTGGTTCCGTTAGCTTATCTGGCCAATCCAATTGGTGTCTAAGGCAAGCAACGGGAGGGACCCCCACGACCCCACCTCTTATCTGGCTAGTTGAAAGAAGTGAGAACAAACCCAATCTGCATTTAGGCTAAGCCAATCTATATCAAACTGTTAGGTCTAAAAAATCCATAGGTATCTAGATTTAATTGTTTGCTAACTTGATTACAATTAACACTTAACCACAACTAATTCTTCTCATCTTTCGTCTTTAGGTCTAGGACTTTCTTAAGGATCTCACCTTTAGAACTTTTTTCTTTTCTTTCTCCTTCTTTTTTTAAAAAAAAAATCTAAACCCCACACATTAGGGTTTGCATTGGTATATGCATGGTATAATTTTTTCTGATTTAGTTGAATCTAATTTTAAAATTGAACGGCTGATCCATGTTAAAATTGATAATCAAATGGCTGCAAATCTTGAGAAGCACCTAGACAAATGAAAGAATATTTTATTTCTTCTACCTATAATCCATCAATATTTTCATTATTCTATGAGATCAAACATTCAGATTCTAGTCCTAAGGTCGATTTGAATCTGATAGCCCAAAAATTAGATAAAATCGACCTTCTTATAGATAAATGCCTAGTCCTAGGTCCACAATCTCCTGTGCAATATATACCACCTTCTAATTATCAAGAGATTTATTCTATCTGTGCTAGCCCAGCCCATCATATGAGTGAATATCCTATGGCTGTACCATTTTCATCTTTCATCCAAGAACAAGTTCAAGCTGCTCAAGGTTACTCTAATCCTGTCAATGACCCATTCTTAAATATATATAATCAAGATTGAAGGAACCACCCTAATTTTTCTTGGAGATCCCAATAGACTCAGGCTCAGATCCAAATTTTTTCTGTGCAGAACTTTCAGAATAGGCCCCAATACCAAAATTATGCTTATAATAGAGATCAGCCTAGTTAGTTTATCCAGCCATCCTATTACAATCAGCCATCATACCTACCTCCTCAACAGACCAATCTAGCCGACGATAGATTCAATCAACTTCAATAAATGATTATGACCCAATATAATCTCTCATCAGGCTAGAAGTACAAATAGATCAATTAGCTGAGTCTACCATGAGGAGAGAACTAGGTAAATTGACGAGCCAATCAATACCTAATTTCAAAAATGATCCACCCATCCATCAACTACCTGGACCTAGTCATCAATCAAATATCCCACCTAAGAATCCTCAATTTGAAAGTGACAAAGTAATTTCTGAGCTTAGAAGTGATAGAATTTTTAAAGACCCATACTAAAATCAGGTGAAAGAGGTTAGTACTGATGCTAGCCAAAAAAAAAATTTAGAAGAGGAGATTGTACTGAGACTAACCCAATAGAAGAACCTGAGCCCAGTACTGATACTGATTTAAGTGATAAAGAGAAAAGCGGATGAGTTACCTGAGATATATTCATCAAGAGTTCCATTTTCTTCAGTTCTAGAAGCCGATTTTTCTACTCTAGAATCATCACCTCCTCCAGAAATAAAGTTATCTTTGATCGTACCTGAGTACATAAGTTTAGAATCAAGTAACACCCTTCCAACACCCATTACTTCAAATTCAACTCCTAACCTAAAAACTCAATTCATGAGCATTTTAGAAGAACAAATAAGAAAAATTCTCAACAAACAAAGATTTGTGAATAGGTTTGTGAATTATCTTACTACAATTAAGAACAGAAATGTAAACTACTTTTTAAAGATTGACAACAAAATACTGAAATTTATTATAGGCCATCTTCCTGAGATTGACAATCTAAAATTATTAAAATTTATCAATCTCATATTTGATACGGGGTAGGTGAGAGAATCGGCATGGTCTGACTGAAGACGGTAAACTTAGCACTTTCTGGGAGGCAATCCAGTTTTTAATTTTTAGCTTTTATTTTTGCTTTCTTTTGCATTTTATTTAGGTTAATCGAGTTTTACTTAGTGTCTTTTGTAGGGATCTGAAGACAATATTGGTTAAGTTGGGGAGAGAACTAATTTTGAAAAAACTTCTGGATCAGATGATATCTCTTCTTTTCTTTCTCTTTATATGCACCCTTCATTTTCTCTACTCCATTGAGATAATAAAATTTTTTAAATTTTTTTAAAGTCTTTAAGTAAATTAGTATTTAGCATTTAAGCACCTGATTATATTTAAGAATTGAATTAAATCAAATATTTTTTAAAAAAAATTGATGTACAGACCAGAGAATTTGCGAGATATTGAAGGATCAAATATTAAAAAAACTCAATAAAGAGTTAAGTTTAGAACTTAAACAGTTTTTTTAAATATTTTTAAATTTTTTTATCAACATCAAAGAAGAGTTTACTTCCTATAGGCTTGTGTAGGATAACCATACATTTTTTTCATATAAAAATAAAAAAAAAGTGAGTTTTCAAGTACTTCATGCTGAGTAACCGGACCTCTTTGCCTAAGCAAGTATTGAGTTTCATGTCAAAATGTATGAAGGATAAAGAAATTTTATTGTAAAGCTAGTTTTAACTCGTAGCCTGTTTGATTCAAGCAAGTAGGTCCGAGGGGTATTCTATACCTAGTATCCTAAAGTCATCTGATTTGGGAGTCATTCATTGAAACTCGCTACATGGATCAAACAGAAAGCTTAAGGGATTAAGACACTCGATAACGGTATAACGTTAAAAAAAATAGAGAAAAAAAAAATCAATAAATGAAGGACGGAAGTAACAATATACTTATCCATATGAAGGTTAATGATTTGGAGATAAAGGTAGAAATAATTTAGAAAAATTCAGAAAAAATTTAGTATTCTTAGCTTAACTCCTATATTGATTAGTATTAATACTTCAATGATATGTCTCACTTACGTTTTACTGAATATCAGTGATCCGTTTTAAAAATTATTTGATGAAATTTGAAACCTTAAGTTAAACGGTATTTAATGCTAAATTCTTTCTTTACTTGAGGACGAGTAAAGTTCAAGTTGGAGAATGTGATAAGTGATATATTTTTATATTTTTTTAGATATTTTTGATAATTTATGATGCTAACATCTTCTAAAAAATCTAATTTTATAAATAAATTAGATTTTTTTATAAAAATAGATAATTTAAAAAAATATAAAATTAGAGCATATTTATAAAAAAATAGATATTGAGTTAATTGAGTAATTTAAGCACTAAAATAATAAAAATTTTTAAAAAATTTAATGTATATTTTTTTATTTTTTAGATAAAAATTAGAGCAAAAATTAAGCCAAAATATTTAAAAATAATAATTTTTATTGCCTTTGGTGCACGATGGACCGACCACTCGATCCACAGAAGCGATGGTGCGATCCATAGGAATAGTTCGCTATGTTTTGGTGTGGTCTATGGGCGAGCAGAGAAAAATTTGCACCATCCGATGGTTGATATCAATTCTGAGGGAGATCGGATGGTCCATATTGGTTGTCGGTTGAAAGAAGGATTTTTGGGCACGATCTGATGGCTGAAAATCGATCCATTGCTCGATCCAACGGCCAGCATCGTTCTCGACTATGAATAGAAAATAAACTGTGCTGATCAACACTCCAGATTCCATCAAGCACCTGATACGACAGTTGGTATTCATCTTGACTTTGAATAGGAGATAAAGAGCACGATCCGATAGCCCAAATTAAATTTGAAGCATGATCGGACGGTCAGCATCATCTCCAATCCTGATAAAGAGTATAACACTATTTTTTGGGCAGATCTGGACAGTCCGAGTGAGATCCGACGGTCAGAAAATTTTTTACGGATATAATATATTTTTTAAGGGTTTTAAGACTCTTTTTGTGATCAGAAAAAGGTAAAAATTTATCTATAAATAGAGGATCTGAGAATAAGTCTTAAGAGAAGAAAAATCAATAGAAACTTAAGAAAAAAATAGAGAAAAAAATTAGATAGGTTTAGGGACTCAAGGGGAAGAAGAAGAGAAGTCGGTTCGCTCTACAGAGTACTAAGAAAGAAGGAGAAGTCATCAATCATCTTTTTGATAAGGTTGGACTAATCAACTTTAGATCTTTATTATAGTTTTATTTTTATTTTTATTTTATTTTATTATTATTTTTAAATTTTTTATATTTAAATTTTAATTTTAATTAATACAAAATTTATTTTCTCATACTTTAAATTTTTATCTTTTATTTTTATTGTAATTAGATACTAGGATCTAGTTAGTAGATCTTAGTACTAATTTATTTTATATATTTTAAATTTTTATTATTTTATTTTTATTTTTTATTTTTTATTTTTAACTTGAATTACTTTTTTCAAAATTTTATTTTTTTTACAAAATCAAAGATTTCAAATCAAAATCTTATCTTTTCTGTGGATTCGATATGACTCACTATTTTTTATATATTTTAAATTTTTATTAAAATCAGAATTAGATTGATAATCACAGTGTCCTAACAATAATATCGCGATCATATCAACAGCCATCATTAATACTCTGACTGAAAAGTTTGATGACATAAAAAATTTTATTAAAGTCATGAATGAGAGAATAGTAGTATTAGAAGAAGCTAGATAGAAACAATCTGAACCTAAGTCTCCCCGGCTACCTATAGAACAGAGAGGTAGGAACCTAAAACTAAATCGACCTATAGGGGCACATCCGCACCATATCCAGTTTGATCAAGATGAGTATATTCTTAGAAATATGAAGGTTGAAGTTTCAAGTTTTGATGGTTGTCTAGATCTGAGAGAGTACCTAGACTGAAAATCGAGCATGGACCACTACTTTGGATGGTACAAAATATCTGAAACAAAGAGAGTTAGGTTTGCTAGAATGAAGTTGGTTAGGCAAGTCCGACTTTATTGAAAAAGTGTTGAGCGTCTTCTCAACCAGAGAAGACAAGATCTGATAGAAATCTGGGATAAGATAAAAGAGAAACTCAGAGAGAAGTACCTCCCCACCTCCTACCAATAAAAATTTTTAGATCAATGGCAGAGACTTACTTAAGAGAATAGATCGATCATCGAGTACATTACGAGATTTAATGAGTACCTCATGAGATGTGAAGTAGCCGAAGATAGGGTTGTTACCTTGTCTAGATTTAGAGTTAAATTATGAGAAGATATCCAGCGTAAGCTCTTTCTACGAGAGATAACTACATTAGAACAAGCTTATCAACTTGCCTTAGATTTTGAGAGATTTTTTACCTATTCGACTTTTCGTCGTCCTGAACCCAGCTGAGTAACCCTTCTGGATCGAGACCCAATATTAACCAGGCTCTTAGTAACGGACCTCCACCTACAAATCCTATTGAGAGATAAGAAGATAAAGAAAAATGAGCTATAGGAGAGTTATCAAAAGGAAGTAGTTCTCGATCCCATTGCTTCAAGTGCCATGGTTACGGTCACTTACTGTACAATGCCCCAACTAATCATTATTAGTGAAAGAATTAGAGGAAGAAATCCTAAAAAATATTGAGAAGAAAGTTTATGAAGCTGATCCAGACTTAGTCGAGCAGTTTGAGAGTACTGAGGATATCCTAGGTTATGTTGCATCCGAGTCAGACCATAGGCTTGGAGTTGTTAAGTATGTTCTAACACAGACCAAGAGAAGTGAAGACTGGCGTAGAACCTCTATTTTTCATATCTTAATAAATTTTGATGATAAAATTTATAAGGTGATCATTGATAGTGGTAGTTGTATCAATGCCATCTCCATCGATACGATTAAATGATTAGGATTAACTCCTGTAGATCATCTCAGCCCATACCGTGTGTCCTAGATAGATTTTTTCTCTATTTTCATCAAATTTAGATACCATATTACCATCCAGCTTCATTCTTACCAAGATCATATTTGGTGCGATGTCTTATCCACGAAAGTCGGAAATATCATATTAGGTCGGCCTTGGCTATTTAACAATGTATTACGATTTATGGCCGAACCAACTCTTGTAGTTTTACTCATCAGGATAAGAAGATCACGATTAATCCTTTCCCACCTAAGGCTACCAATAGAAAGATAGGTGATGGACAAAAAAAAAAACATCAAGAAAAAAAGCCTCCATCTGATAGGTGCTAAAGAATTAGAGATGACCATGAGTGAAGGATCATCAGTTTGGATGCTTGCTGCAAGAGAAGTTCGTGAGGACCTTAAGATAGATTATCCTAAAGAAGTAGCTATCCTTCTTAGTAAGTTTCATGATGCCTTCCCTGAGGATCTCCCAGATTATTTACCACCTATGAGAAACATTCAACACGCCACTGATTTAGTTTCTAAATCGACCCTACCTAACTTACCCCACTATAGATTGAATCCTACTGAGCATGCCGAGCTACAAAGACAAGTTGGAGAGCTTATGAAAAAAAAATTCATGAGAGAGAGTTTGAGCCTTGCACAGTTCCTGCACTATTGACTCCAAAGAAGGATGGTATATGGAGGATATGTATAGATAGTGTGCCATTAACAAGATCTTTATTAAGTACCACTTCTCCATCCCTAGATTAGATGACATGCTAGATATGATGGTTGGAGACACTATTTTTTCTAAGATTGATCTTAAGAATGGATACCATCAAGTAAAGATTAGATCGGGAGATAAGTGAAAAACTACTTTTAAGATGAAAGATGATTTATATGAGTGGATAGTGATGCCATTTGGATTATCCAATGCTTCTAGTACTTTAATGAGGTTGATGACCCAAGTATTACGATCGTATATAGGAGTGTTTGTAGTCATAAACTTTGATGACATTTTGATCTATAGTCAAACTAGGAAGGATAATCTAGACCATCTTCGAAGAATGTGTCAAGTTCTTAAAATAGAAAGCTTGTTTACCAATCCTAAGAAGTGCGCTTTCATGATAGACTGTGTCATCTTTTTAGATTTTATTGTTACCCCCGATGGTGTATTGATGAATATTTAATTTAAGCCACTAGAGGCATTAAATATTATTATAATTGATATTATTTTATTAAAATTTAATGCTCTCTAATCTATTTTGCAGATGATGGAGAGTTTGGGTTAATACGATTCAAATTGGACTTAAATCGGATCAGATTTGAGCGAACCAAGCAACTAGTTCTCATTTTAGTGTGAACATGACTTAAATCTCAAAGGCTCAGATTAAAAGATCACTCTTCATGAAGATCCAAGGGTCTTTATTCATGCTCCCACTTCTCTTTTCATGAAACCTTAGCCTCTCCACTCTATAAATAGAACTCCAAGGCCTCCATCTTCTCCAATAAAGTCAACGCCTAAGTTTCTCTCTAAGTTGCTGCCTCCATCTCTCCTTTCTTCTCCATAAGTCTAGGGGAGGTCCTAACCCTCGCACACCTTCTATCAAATCTAGGAGAGGTTCTAATCCTAGTACCGCTATCCTTTTCTCTTCTACATACCCTCTGTCATCTACCTTTCATCCTTGAAGTTCCTAGACCAAGCTTTCCAACCATCCTGCCACTGTCTGCACAGAGGAAGATGAAGGATTCAAAAAGACACATCCACTATCGGGTGCAGCGAGAAGATCAACTTGGTTTAGTTGTCTTGTATCATAATTTTATTTTTTTTCTTTATATATACTTTTTTATTTGATTTATGAAAAATAATTTTATTATAATTTTTATGCTTTTTTCTTAGTTTCTTGCAATCTATTATTCTTTTCTTTTGTGTTTTCGAAACAATCGATTAAGATCTCTACAGATATGATTTTGACTCACTTTATCTACATAGTAGTGAGTAGAATTAATTTTGATGTACTACGATACGCATCAAATTTTGACATCGTTGTCGGAGATCTTGATGTGATTATTTTGAAAAAAAATTAAAATCAAAAAAATATCTGCAAAATAATAAAAAAAAATTTACTACTTTCTAAGATTTTATTTCTTACTTTAGATTACTTGACTGCCTTATATGCTTTACTACTTTATATTTCTAATTGATTATTTTTTTTTATACCTTATTTTTCATACTTTATTTTGCTGATGAGTAATTTACCTTTTATTGTTAGTTAATTTACTTAAATTACTTAATTATCTTCTATTTCTTCTTCTATCTTTTAAAAATTTTTATCTCATATTGCTTTCATATACGGTAGATTTACTACTTTATATCTAGATTTTTTTATTTACATGCATAAAAAAAATTTTTTGCTTTTTATAGCATAGTGATTTACTACATTTTATAGCTTAGAATAATTTACTATTTTATATAATTAGTAATTTTTTGCTTGCTAAGTAGATTAGATTCTTTATCTTTTATTTAGATTATATAATTACTTTTTATTCTTAATTATGAGATTACCTTATTTACATAGTTAAGTAATTACCTTATTTATTACTGCTCATTATTCTTAGTGATTTACTAATTTTCATAGCCTAGAATAATTTATTATCTTAAAAATAGATTTAATTTGTTACTTTATTTGTAGGTTACCTACTTGCCTTTTAATCTGAGCATTATTTACTTTCTATTTAATTAGATTCACTAGATCTTCTCATACCTAATTAACTTAATTTAAAACTTATCTCTTATTTTTTCTTACTTAAAGATAACATAATATAAAAAGAATACAAAGACATCACATAATACTTAACTAATATAATTAAATTAATTAAATCTTAAAAGTTACTTAACATATTTGGATACCTTTTTTTTTTGCATTACATATTTTCATAAAAAATCTTAATAGCAAAACTCTAATCAATATAAGGTGGAGATTTCATCATCCTTCTTTGACCCACAAACCACCATCTTGCAATTGCACTGACCTAAACCTCTAATTTAAAATCGATTAGATGTTGACCTCTAAAGATCTTCGAGCTCAGTAAGACAAGAAATCCAAAAAATTGGATCAAATTCAGGTTAGTCAGTTTAACTGGTGTCTAAGAAAGTGGTTCAGAGATTACATTCCGAAGGAAGGTGGTTCATTAATTGATTTCGTTCGCTTATCTGGCCAATGCAGTTAGTGTTTAAGAAAAGCAATGGGGGACCCCCACTAACATTATACTTATTTGGCCAGTTAAGCGGCTAGTCTGCTACCTGGAGTGCTTGAAGGTGATCTTGACAATTAGGAACTGTTTAGATCTAGGATAACCCATAGTCAGGATTAATTGAACCACATGATTGTTAACAAAAATATCAAACCTAATTAATTTTTTTCTCTCTTCTTAGCCTTAGAACTCCTTAGGTTCTCTTCTTTAGAACTCTTTTCTCTCCCCCTACTTTTTTCAGCTTTTTTTTCAAAAAAAAATTACTGAAATTAAAACTCAGCGAGATCTTTTGGGTGCATGCTAAGACAATAATCATTACAACCTAATTTACACCCATTAGATCTAGAGCTAGAAAGAATGATTCGAACAAACCAAATCAAAATCATGGATCCAAAATAGGAGACTGACCCACCACGATAATTGAGGGAGTATTTTACTCCCTCATTATACACTTACTTACCATGTATCCAGCCTCTTCCTGTGGAGACGGCATAATACGAAATCAAGTCAGGATTATTCAAATGCTACCATCATTCTATGGACTGATGAATGAGGATCCGTACAAATATTTGGATAAATTTTTTAAAATATGCTCCATAGTAAAAATTCAAAACTTCTTCGATGATGCCCTCAGGTTGAAACTATTTCCTTTTTCACTTAATGATAAAGTAAAGCATTGGTTAAACTCCCTATATTTCATAACTATTTCAACCTGGGACCATCTTCAGAGAGAGTTCCTCAAGAAATACTTTTCAATTGGAAAAACAAATCAATTTAGAAAAGCCATCATTAGTTTTTTCCAATTGGATTGTGAACTTTTTCATGAGATATGAAAAAGATTAAGGGACATTATTCATAAATGCCCCCACCATGCTGTCTCCAAATGGCAACTTGTTCAGTGTTTCTACGATGTCTATTGGAGAAACACCGACAAATGATCGATACATCGTATGGTGAGACATTCATGCTAAAGAGTAAGAATGAGGCTTGGCAGCTCTTTAAAATACTTAGTAAGACTCCCTGCATCACATATCTGCCACCTTTATAGAATAACCCATGTCTCAATAGAAAAAAGGTGGAATCTATCAGATTGGAAACGTTATAAATATCCACAATAAAGTAGATGAGTTTGTGCATCCACATTAAATATCCACAATAAGGTAGATATCCACATTAGACCATCTTCTAAATACTGGATATTCTTTGATTCTACTTAACCCTGTCTAAGATGTTTGTGCATTGTGTGCAAGTCCGACCCATTTTGTTAGTGAATGCCCAATCATACTTTAATTTTCTGAGTTTATGCACGAGCAGGTCCAGCAAGCTCAAACCCAATAAGCTCGTAGATCAGAAAATGATCTATATTCAAATACTTATAACCCTGACTGGAGAAACCACTCAAATTTTTTCTGAAAACCACAACCAATGGTTTGCCCTGCTATACCTAGATTCAACTATCAGGATCCGACATATAGGCTTGGACCATACTATCAGTTCCAAGATGCTCCTCAACCATCTACCATTAGTCACAGCTCAGTTTTTGAGGAGAAGGTTCTAAAAATGCTAGAACAATTAGAAATCAACACCCAGACTCTTAACTCCCACACGTAATCTATTGCTTAGCTAGAGACCTAAATAGGTCAACTAGCAATCGCAGTCAGTAGGAGGGAAGGAGAAAAATTATCTAACCAATCTAAGAGCAATCCGAGAGGATAATTCATGGTTGAGAGCTCCAATGCTCTAGAAACCTTTTCTAAACACGTCAAATCAATCATAACTCTTAAAAGTGGAAAGGTCATTGAACACATAAGTAAAACCAATGAGACCAACCCTAGACCTCTGACCAAGCTCGAATCACCTAAGAACAAGGAGGACCCAAAAGTAGAGATGGACCAACTGTACCGAAATCACCTTACTTGCCTAAAGTCCCATTTTTGAGTGCCCTAAAAGCCCCAACTCTTATGGATAAGAAGGGAGGAAGACTTGATAAGATGTTGAAATTATTTAAGCAAGTCCAAATTAATCTCTTCCTTCTAGGCACAATCAAACAGGTCCCAGTTTACGTAAAATTTTTGAAAGAATAGTATACCTAAAAATATAAATCTCAATCACAACTTTCGAAAAAAGTATGCCTCACCGAACAAGCTAGCTCTATATTACAGCATGCTACCCCTTCAAAGCTTAAAGATCCAGGTATCCCTACCATTTCTTGTATTATAGGAGATTTTCATATCGAATAAGCTCTCTTGGACCTAGGGGCCAGTGTGAACCTTTTATCTAGCTCGATTTATGAACTTTTTGGGTTTGAAAAATTGAAACCCATGTCGGTCACTTTATAGTTAGCTGATAGATCAATTAAAATACCACGTGGGACGATCGAAGATATTTTGGTCAAGGTAGATGAGTTCTATTTTTTAATTAATTTTCTAATCCTTGATATGGAACTGAGTGGCAATCCAAGATAAATTTTCATTATCTTACGTTGACCCTTCCTAGCTACGGCAAATACGTGCATCAATTGTAGGATAGGAGTCATGAACGTATCGTTTAGAAATAAGAAACTAAGATTGAATATGTTCAGTGCATCTCAGGGACCATCAACTAATAGTTGCTTCGAGATAGATACATTCGAGGATATCATAGAGGAAGCAACATCAATGACTTTTGCACATGATTTTTGAGACACCCACTTGACGTACTTTGGAGTGGATGACTGTGATATAGAGGGAGGTAGCGAAGAAGTAAATATTCTAGTTGATACATCAAATACTGAAACTACTCTTCCTTAGACAATCAAGTACGAGTCATTGTCCGCATTAGCCAATACACCTACAGCTCCATCATTAGTATCATCACTTGCACTAGAATTAAAGCCACTTTTGGCCGCACTCAAGTATGCATTCCTAGGACCTAATAACACCCTCCTGGTGATCATTGCATCAGACTTGACCCCAGATCTGGAAGCATAATTGGTTGGTATTCTGAAGAATAACAAAGAGGCTATCAGCTGGTCCATTGCCGATCTAAAAAGAATTGACCCCTCCATCTATATGCACCACATTCATTGCAAGGTAGATGCCAAACTCCATCGAGACATGCAGAGGAGACTGAACCCAAACATGTGAGAAGTAGTGAAAAAAAAGATTGTAAAATGGTTAGATGCTGAAATCATTTACCCTATATCCGACAGTAAATGAGTCAGTCCTATCCAAGTAATACCTAAGAAATTAGGTATTACTGTGGTGGAGAATGAAGAAGGTAAATTATTTCTCACTCGCACACCATCTAGCTGGCGAGTATGCATTGATTATAGGAAACTAAATGCTGTTACTAGGAAGGATCATTTTTCATTACCCTTTATCGATCAAATCCTAGAATGGCTAGTGGGTCAATATTTTTTTTGTTTCTTAGATGATTATTCAGGATACAATCAGATATCTATATTTCTAGATGACCAAGAAAAAATCACCTTCACTTGCCCTTATGGCACTTTCGCTTTTCGACATATGTCGTTCGGGCTCTGCAATGCATCCGCTACATTTCAACAGTGCATCTTGACCATTTTTTGGATATGATGAATAAATATCTCGAAGTATTCATGAATGATTTTTTCATATTTGAAATCACTTTTGAGGATTATCTTCACAACCTCTTCAAAGTCCTTAAGTACTGTATGGAGATAAATTTGATTTTAAATTAGAAAAAGAGCCATTTCATGGTTCGAAAAGGAATTGTATTAGGACATATTATTTTTAAAAGGGAGATTGAGGTAGACAAAGCCAAAATCGACATCATATCAAAACTATCACCCCCCACTTCGGTTCGATAAATTCGATCCTTCTTAGATCACACTGGATTTTACAGATGCTTCATCAAAGATTTTAGCAAGATATCGAGACCCTTGTACAATCTACTGGTCAAGAACATGCCATTTGTCTTTAATGAAGAATGTCTACAAGCCTTCCACACATTATGAGCAGCTCTGACAATAGCATCCATAATAAAATTTTTTGATTGGTTCTTCTCATTTGAAATCATGTGTGACGCTTCTGATTTCGCAATAGGGACCGTCTTAGGTTAAAGAATCAACAAGGAGCCACATGTGATCTATTATGCTAGCAAAACTCTATTCGATGCCCAATTGAACAACACCATGACAGAAAAAGAGCTACTAGCGGTGGTATTCATCCTTGATAAATTTTATTTATATCTAATAGGGTCTAAGGTTCTAGTGTATTCTGATTACATGGCTCTGAAATATCTGCTTTCAAAGAAAGATACTAAACCGTGATTGATCAGATGGATCCTTCTGCTTCAAGAATTTGACCTAAAAATTCAAGACAAAAATAGTTTCAAAAATGTGATCGCTGATCATATTTCTAGAATCTTAGTTGATCATACGATGGGTACAGATGAGGTTAAAAAAAAAATTTTTGACGAACAACTTTTTGCAACCTCCTATGATCAAATCCCATGATTTGCCCACATCATTAACTATTTGGTAATAGGACAAGTTTCTCTCCATTGGATAAAATAGGAGAAGGATCGATTCTTCTCACAGGTCAAACATTATTATTGGGAGGAACCCGAATTATTCAAACATTGCCTTGATCAAGTGATTCGACGCTGTGTCCCTGAGAGTGAGTATCAAAGTATACTTACCTTTTGTCACTCTCATGCATGCAGGGGACATTTCAGTAGAAAGAGAATGACCGTAAAAGTGTTACAAAGTGAATTTTACTGACTGACATTGTTTAAAGATACATATAAATTTTATCTTGAATGCTTGCACTGTCAGCAGATGTAGAATATTTTTAAAAAAAAAATATGATGCCACTATCCCCCATCTTGATCGTGAAAGTTTTTGATGTTTGGAGAATCAATTTTTTGGGCCCCTTTCCTCCATCCTATGGATACAAATATATTTTGGTTGTGATAGATTACATATCTAAATGGGTTAAGGCTATGGCAACCAGAACGAATGATCACAAGGTGGTAATCAAATTCATCTAACAGAACATCTTAAGTCGATTTGGTTGTCCAAAAGTCATTATTAGTGATGGAGGTACACACTTCACGAATAGATACTTTGAAATTTTAATAAAAAAATATAAAAATATTCATAAAATTGCCACACCATACCACCCCCAAACTAGTGGCCAAGTGGAAGTCTCCAATAGGAAGATCAAACGAATTTTCAAGAAGATGGTTAGGCCTGATCGAAAAGATTGGTCTGGATGATTAAACGATGCATTATGGACCTACCGTACTGCATACAGGATCTCGATAGCAATGTCTTCCTACCGGCTCATTTTCAAAAAAGCTTATCATCTACTGGTAGAACTAGAACACCGTGCATTTTGGGCTATAAAGCAATTCAATTTCGATATAGAAAATACAGGTAGTAATAAGAGACTACAATTGAACGAATTAGAAGAGCTATGCAATGAAGCATACGAGAATTCACGAATTTATAAGGCTCGAACTAAGGCTTATCATGATAAATACATTTCACGAAAAATATTCGAACCTAATCAAAAAGTATGGCTTTATAATTCGAGGTTGCGACTATTCTCTGAAAAACTCCGTTCACGTTGGGATGGACCATATGTCGCAACTCAGGTGTTCCCTCATGGAGTAATTGAAATCAAAGATCCTAAACAAAAAAATACCTTCAAAGTAAATGGCCAACAATTGAAACATTATGTGGATGAAATTAGAGATGGCGAACAAGTTGACTCAATTGAATTGCAGGATCCAGTCTACAATCTAATATTTTATTTTTTTTGGTTATCCAGATTTTTTTTATTTTGTAAGAATCTAATAAGGATGACTAGCTAAGTTGAGGAGAGAACATCATCAACATCTGACGAGGGATATTGAAAAACATGAAAGAACTTGCAAACAATAGCAAATCAGGTAGTATCCTTCCTTGTTATATTTTATTATGATTCTCTTCTTTCATTGGGGATAATAAAAATTATGTTGGGGGGAGAATAACTAATTTAATTAAGTCTTCGAGTATAGTCAGAAATAATTAATTTTATTTAAATTTTATCTCGATTTGAAGTTAACTAGGCACCTTAATCAACGAGTGATTAATGATCTAGATAATTCTAAAAATATTAAGAAAAAAATTATTAAGGATATCCAATTAATGGTAGAATTTAGATCAGACTAAATTTTGAAGTGATTCTAGAATCCTCTTTCCACCTATCTCAATGAAGAATCTGCTTCATGCGGGTATGGATAAAAATGTCTAAGGATGCAAAAAGTTTACCTTAATCATTGATGAAAAAAAAGAATTTTTAGCATTTCTCACTAAGTAATCAGGTCCCTTCGTCTAAGCAAACGTTGTTGTTTGCATCAAAAGGTGAGAATGTGAAGAAACCTCTCGTACCTAGTCAGTTTTAACTCGTAGCCTTTTTGACTCGAGTCAGTAAGCCTGAAGGATGTTTTAAACCTAATACCCTAAAGCCAATTGGTTTGGGAGTCATTGGTCTAAAGCTCACTACAAGAGTTAATTAGAAAGCTTAAAGGGTTAGGACATTCTACCGACTATACATATAAATATTTTTCTAAAAAAAAAGAGAAAGAATAAGGAGAATAAACTGCAAAAAGATACTACATCAAATCCACATTAAGTTAGAGGATTTAAAGAGAAGAGTGGGGAGTCGATGAAAGAAGATCTCTAAAAATTTTTATGGCTAATACTCAACCACTAATTGGGTCGAATTGATAATCTAATGAAGTATCTCTTTAAGGGTCTAGCAGGATATCTACTACAGTTAGGAATGTCTAGGATAATTTTTGATTCAAGAATAATTTGATGCTCAATGCTAATGTATCTATTTTACTCAAGGACGAGTAAAAATTCAAGTTGGAAGGTGTGATAAATATTTAATTTAAACCGCTAGAGGCACTAAATATTATAATAATTGATATTATTTTATTAAAATTTGATGCTCTCTAGTCTATTTTGCAGGTAATAGAGAATTTAGGTTCATATGATTTAAATTGGACTTAAATCGGATCAGATTTGAGTGAACCAGACAATCAATTTTCATTCCAGTATGAACATGGCTTAAATCTCAAAGGCTTAGATTAAAAGATCACTCTTCATGAAGATTCAAGGGTCCTTATTCATTTTTTCACCTCTCTTTTCATAAAATCCTAGCCTCTCCACTCTATAAATAGAACCCCAAGGCCTTCATCTTCTCCAATAAAGCCAAAGCCTAAGTTTCTCTCTAAGTTGCTACCCCCATCTCTTCTTCTTTCTTCTCCATAAGTCTAGGAGAGGTCCTAATCCTAGCACGCCTTCCATCAAATTTAGGAGAGATCCTAATCCTAGTGTCGCTATCCTTTTTTCTTCTACATACTCTCTGCCATCTATCTTTCTTTCTTGAAGTTTCTAAATCAAGCCTTCCAGCCATCCTGTCACTGTCTGCACAGAAAAAGATGAAGGATTTAAGGAGATACATCCACTATCGGACACAGCGAAAAGATCAACTTGATATTTTTTTCTTTACGTATGCTTTTTTATTTAATTAATAAAAAATAATTTTATTATAATTTTTATATTTCTTTCTTAGTTTTTTATAATATATTATTCTTTTCTTTTGTATTTTTGAAACAATCGACTAAGATCCCTGCGGATACGATTTTGACTCACTCTATCTACATAGTAATGAGTAAGATTAATTTTGGTGTGCTACGACACGCATCATATATCTATCGATCCTAAAAAGATTAGAGCAATAGTTGAGTAGCCGATACCCAAAAGTGTGCATGACGTGCGGAGTTTTCATGGATTAGCAAATTTTTACTATAGGTTCATAAAAGGGTTTAGCACCATAATTGCTTCCATCACTGACTGCATTAGAAAGAGATATTTTGAATGGATTAGGACAGCCAATAGAGCCTTCCTAAATATTAAAGACAAGATGACCCATGCCCCAGTCTTATGTCTATCTGACTTTTTCAAGATTTTTGAAGTAACATACGATACGTCAGGAGTTGAGATTGGTGGTATCCTTAGTCAAGAAGGTCATACGGTAGCATATTTTAACGAAAAACTTAACGATTCTAAACTCAAGTATTCTACCTATGATAAAAAATTTTACGCAGTAATCCAAGCTTTAAGATACTGGAGACATTACCTACTATTGTAAAAATTTATTTTGTACTTTGACCATGAAGTCCTTCGATTCCTGAATTTCCAAAAAAAACTGAATCATAGACACGGTAGGTGGGTCTAGTTTTTGTAAGCCTATACTTTTATTTTGAAACATCGTGGAGGTATAGAGAATCACGTTGGTGGTGCCCTGAGTCATCGTCATACTTTGATGTCTACCGTTAGTATAAAAGTTGTTGGTTTTGATAAGATTAAAGAAGATTATGAGAAGTGTTCAGATTTTGATAGCATACTTACCACTTTATATAAAGGGCCATCTAGAGAATATAGTGAATATATCCTTCCAGATGGTTACTTATTTAGAGGAACTAGGCTGTATGTCTCCCGTACATCTTTAAGAGATTTTCTAGTTTGAAAATTATACGCTGGAGAATTAGCCAGACACTTTGGTAGGAATAAAACCATAGAGTTCGTAGAAGCTCAGTTCTTTTGGCCAAGCATAAAAAGAGATGTTGTCCGAATTGTTATCCATTATAGAACGTGTGCCATGGTCAAGTAGAGAAAATAAAACATCGGCCTATATACACCCTTACTTGATCAGACTGTCCTTGACAAGACATTAGTATGGATTTTCTTTTGAGATTACCTAGGACAGCTAGGAAGTATAATTTTATTCTAGTGGTTGTAGATAGATTTTCAAAAATGGCTCATTTCTTGCCCTGTTGCCAAATGTCTGATGCATCGAAAGTTACAAGGATACACTTTGATGAGATTGTTAGACTATACAGATTGCCTAAAATCATTGTAACTGATAGGGATGTTAGATTATAAGCTACTTTTGAAAAACTCTATGACATCTTCTAGGTATAAAATTAAAATTTTTTTCTGCTTATCATCCGCAAACGGATGGTCAGAATCGAAGTGGTTAATAAGAGTCTTGAAAATCTGTTGCATTGCTTGATTGGGGAACATATGGGTAACTGAGATCTTTGGTTGTCGCGAGCTGAATTTACATATAACTGCTTTATTAATAGGTCCATTGGCATAAATATTTTTAAAGTAGTTCATGGATATCAACTTAAAAAATCAATAGACCTCATCCTACTGCCCATGCATACTAGGATTTCCAAATCTGTAGAGTTATTTACACAGCATGTCAAGAGTCTGCATAAAGAGATCATTAAAAAAATTAGTATTAACAATAAAATTTAGAAATAGAATGCAGATTCTCATCGACGTATCCAAGAGTTTGCAAAGGGAGACTATGTGATGGTTCGATTGAGGCGTGAATAGTTTCCACCTGGAACCATAAAGAACTTATATGCCCGAAAAGCAGGTCCGTTAAAGATCATAAAGAAAATCGGACCGAATGCATATGTTGTGGACTTACCTTCTAATTTTGAGATTAGCTCTACTTTTAACATTACAGATCTCATCGCCTATATAGAGCCAACTCGGATACCTAGTGAAACGTTTGAGCTTCAACCAACTTTTGAGAGTGAGCCTGTCCCTAAGTGTCCACCAACCAAAATGTCAGTAAAATACCATCGATCAGATTGAGAAAATTTTGGACGATCAGATCCTCTCCACCTAGAGCCGAGGCTATCAGTGATATTTGATCAGATGGTGAGGTCGACTGGAGTCTGGAGATATCTGGATCACTCGAGAAGAGCTGCAGCACATTGATCCCGATTTACTTGAGCGTCACCAGAGTGAAATCGACCCACACTCGATAGAGTTGAATTCTCCCCACCCTAGGAGAATTGATGTGGATATTAGAGCCATCAGAAGTCGACGATATGATTTGGATCAAAGAATCTCCATTAGATTGACTCTACTTCAGTTATTTATTTTCATTCAACAAAGTTATCTTGATGTATTTAGTTTGGGTCCATAGGGCCATAATTGGGTTTGTATTAGATTTGTCCACGTCACCTTTGGAGCCACAACTCTCTACATGCCCAGAGAGAAAATATGCATACCAGCATGTGCCATACCCAAGGATCCTCATGTCAAGTTATGCCAAGCATCAAGCACCCACGTGGAGTTCCATTTCTTTCCTAAGATTTCTTAAGAATTCTTGGCTACCTACTTATTTTGTTAAATGGCTGAATTCTTTCTCATGGTAGATTACTATGTTTGGAAACCAGACATAATACTTTATTTTTTTATGGGAGGATCGATTTTTTCCTCATAAAAGATAAGAGATTCTTAAAGAAATAGGACCTTTAGGGTCCTATATAAACTTTTATATTTTTTATGAAGAAGACAATGAATGATTTTACAAATCTCACAAATACTTATGTCAATCATTCCAAGAGGAAGAGAGTGTAAGACCCAAAATCGCACCACAAGGAGAAGATGTGAGGTCCACTTTCTTTTCTATCCCTTTAATCTTCATCTTCTTGAGATTCAGTATTTCTACGATCTCGATTTGACTCAACCATATATCCATGCAAGCCTATCATACTAAGAGAAGATCTGTCTCCTCCAAAATTTTTGTCTATCGTGATAAGAGAAAAGAGTGATCCCTTTTTTATAGATCACATGCTGTCAAAGATCTTCGTTTCTCCTCAATTGATCTTTGATTTTTATTTTTCTGTTAGATCTGACGTTGGTAAAGACTTAGTTTTTTATTGACGAATATGCTTGGCTAAAAGATTAAGAGCCCTAATCAAGATAGTTTCTTAACTATCATGATTTAGATTCTTATCATCTTCTTAAATTTTCTCACGGATTTAATATTTTACTCTTCCTCATCCTATTCATATTTTTTTTGTATTTACTCGTGAGCATGTTTAATTTCTGCTATCTATTTATATACTTTTTTATTGTTAATTATTTACTGATCTCTAGAATAGCATTCATCTACATCATTTAGATTGATCTCGCTTTGATCTCGTATCAATCAATCATACCTCCTAAGCAGAGTATAGGTAACTATACTATCTGTCCTGGGAATAATGATGCCCCTGGACGGACATGATTTATGTTGATAAACATAAGGGAGCATGATCTTTAAGATTGGTTTCTTTCTCTTTTCGTTAGGATTGTCCTACATCAGTAGGTCTTCCTAGGCAACAGCCAACCTAGTAGGTCTTCCTCGGCAACAACCGACCTAGTAGGTTGCCAAAGTCGAGAAACGTAGGATCTTGCAATCTAAAATTGACTGGCTTGAAGTAGATCATCCATCGAGATAAGAAGGGATCAGACTGAGGAAGAAGATTTACTGTTAATCCAATAAATTATACTAGGCGATCACCTTGTCTATCTAATCCAGTAAATGCCATCTCCTATAGCTTAGCTATAACTTGCTCGATGGTGATGAGATTGTTTAGGCCGAGGCTAAGGTGCAGATCTACAACAGATGCCCCATACTCTCAAGATCGAGCTACAAATAGGTCAGTCGAAGAGAGTACTTAATCCGAGGATGAGACTGAGAGGATCACTGTTCACTAAGGACACGCATCAAGAATCGAATGACAGAGATGAACCATCTTTGAATATAGAGAGTTGATTCCTCAGATCTACGGAAGCCCTGCTTTGACCAATCATCAAGCGATGCTTGTCGAACATCGATCGGAGGAGGTAAATCATCAGTAGATTGGAGCCGTTCTGGGGTTTTATAAATAGGACCGCGGTAACTTTCTTTTTTTTGCCTCTACTGTTCAAAGGGGAAACTCTGGCACTTTGGTGATTCTGCAAACTTGCTCGGATAAAGATGAGCTAGTCGGTCTTCCTCTACTCCTCATCCCCCATTTGCTCGACCACTTCACTTTTAGGTCAGTCCCTCTTTCTTTCAACCATGAGTGATTCTAATTTTTTTGCCGACACCTAGAGCATAGGTGATGATTTTAGGAGTGCGGGCCCTAAGGCATCAAGCTCGGACGACAACGTTAGGAGTGTCACCCCCAAGATGTTAAGCTCGAGGAGATAACATTAGAAATGTAGATCCTGAATTTAACATAGCTTGTTCTTCAGGAAGATCCAAGGTTCCAGACTTCGATCTATACAGGATAGATTCTGTCCTTACCTCCGAGGACTTAGAAGTCCTTCGATTAAAATACCAAATTCCTTCTGAGTATAAATTGGGGATCGCCATTCCAGGCAAAAGAATAGCTCTTCCTCACCCAGACCGGGTTGGTCTATACGAGGAGGCTCTGAAGGTCAGAGTTTGGTTGCCCTTCCACTATCTCATAGTAAATTTTTTTAAATTATATAAAATAAGTTTCTATAGTATCACACCAAACTCGTGGTGCCAGATCATAGGCTTCTTTGCTCATTGCCTTCTCCTCGGGGTTGAGCCGACCTTCTATCTTCTTTGGGCCTTTTTCACATTAAAGGAGTATCCCATAGAGAATGAATGGTGGTATGTTTCTCCTCGATGGAGACGTCATCACTTCCGAGGTGCTCCTTCAACAGTTCACAACTGCAAGGAGCATTTTTTTTTTCATCTCGATCGAGCAACCCGAGGACTTCTATACATCATGGGGTAGACCCTATAGGTCGGCGGTTAGGGCTCCAGCTGTGTCTGATGTCGAGGAGGAGGTGTTAAAGCAGATCTTCTGTCAGACTCCTCCTTCACTAGCTAAGTTTCTTATCAAGTATACTTTGTTCAGGATCAGGTTAAGTCTAGTCGATCCAAAGAGTGAGTAGCTTTTTATAATCTTTTTTAGCTCGTCATTTTTTATATTTTTTTTACTGACTTCATATGCCATGTAGAAATGGACCCCAAGGTTGCCGAGGCTCTTTGTCAGGCTATGAAGAGAAAGAAGATGAGCGCAGCCCTAGCTCCAAAGCACAGCCGCACTAAGGCCATTCTTGCTCAGCCTGTTGCTGGGGGCTCCTCGAGGCCAATCGAAACTCTGAGAAGGAAGTCGTCGACACCGACGAGTGCAGTCGTGTTGCTACAATCTGCTACTCCAGGAAAACCTGGCTCCCGACCTTCTGCATCTTCATCACAGAGGAGTTCAGACAGGCCCTAAATTTTTGTGAGGATATCTTTGCTACTAGCCGACATACAGGTCAATTCTTCTGCTCCAGTGGGAGCTTCCTCGGGCATCGAGGCCCAAGACACCAGGATAGGTATAAACAACTTTCGAGTTGCCCGATCCCTGATCTAGTCGATCCTCCTACCAACTGATGTCGAAGCCTTCAACACTGATTGCGATGCATTCTGTATGCATTGTGTATACGACTCCATACTTCAGGTAAGCGATGATCTTCCCCATATTGCTTGATCATTACCGATCTCGATATTTGATACTAAATTAAAATTTTTTTTAGCTCATCCATCATGTAGACTACTATATCGAGGTGATGCGTGAAGCTCGACGCATCTCAAAGGAGGCTGAAGAAAAGATCGATCAGACTAGTAGAAGGGCGGATGACGTCCAACTGGCAAAGCTTAAGGCCGAAGAGAAGGCTAAGTCACTAGAGGAGGAAATGAAGTGACTGAAATCTGAGCTTTCTAAAGCTCGGGCTGAATCTGAAGCTCGGCTTTTGATCGAGAAAAAAAAGAATGAGGAGGAGCTGAAGGCCGCCAAGATCGCCGCGGTTAAGACCTTCAAATCTTTGATCGAGTTCTGCAACATCAAAGCAAACTTCGGAGTGGCCTCATATGTGCAAGGTATCGCCGACCTCAAAGAAAATGTCAAGAAAATAGCTCTGAATTTTGACCTCAGCCTATTGGAGTCAAACAATGAGAAGGAGGTCGGCAAGGGTGGAGATGAAGGTCTGTAGGTTGAAGATCTCTTCAGCCTGGAGCGGAAGGATAGGAGAGTTAAGGAAGTGATTTTAGCCCCACTTTTGACTGTTATCATTCTTTTTGATCGAGCTGAAGTTGAAGATCTGCCTACTCCTCAGGTCTAAAGCTTCTTTGCTTTCACTTTTATTTTTTGTATCCCAGCTCGGGCATGTCCGAGCTTCTTTGATTGGTCTCATTTTGCAATCTCGATTGTCACCGAGGCATTTTGTAACGAACCGATCTTTACTTGTAAAATTTTTTCTTTTAATGAAAATATTTTCTTTACCTGGCCAATTATTTTGATCAATTATCGATCTTTATTAAGTTCTTCGAGATAGCACTTGTTAGTCGTAGGCGATTCTCCCGATGATAAGTAAAAATCATTTTAAGTTGGAAAATATATTCTGTTCCTCGATTGTAACTGAGGACCATCTGTTTAAGTTAATGGCAAACACATTGCATTCTTCGACCGTAATCAAGGACCGTATGTTTGTGTTGATGGAGAACATGTTTCATTCCTCGATCGTAGTCGAGGACCGCATGTTGTGTTGATAGAGAATACGTTTTATTTCTCGATCGTAGCCGAAGACTGCATGTTGTGTTGATGGAGAACATATTCTGTTTTTCGATCGTAGTCAAAGACCACATGTTGTATTGATAGAGAACACATTTCATTCCTCGATCGTAGCCAAGGACCGCATGTTTCGGACTTCTGCATGGCTAACATTCCACATTCCGCCATGGGCAAAGAGTACATATTTTTCAAAAAAACACATAGTTCAATAAAATAAAAAAATAATTTATTATTTGATTCAAAAATAATGAATCATTACAGTTGAAAGGTGGTAGATACGTAAATTATCTACGTTCTAAGTTCGAGGATCGGAGTTTCATCTAGCCGTCTGAGTCGATAAACTCTTGATCGGACTATTTCAGTAATACGGTAAGGACCTTCCTAGTTCGATGCAAGTTTCGATCTCTCCGTTGGATGAGAAACTTCAGCTCGGTGAAGAACTAACTGCCCTGCCAAGAAAGATTTTTCTTTAACTCAAAAGTTGTAATATCGAGCTATCCTCTGTTGATAATTAGCCATCCGAATTTATGCCCGCTCACATATTTCTTCTAGTAAGTCTAGATTTGCTCTTAGCCCAAAGGAGTTATCATCTATATCAAATTCTTTCACTTGTCACATTGGCAAGCTGATCTCAAGTGGTATTATAGCTTCAGTGCCGAAGGCTAGCCTGAAAGAGGTTTCTCCTATTGAAAACCGCTGAGTCATTTGATACGCTTATAGCACATGGTATAGCTCTTTGACCCATAATTTCTTTGCTTGATCGAGCCGAGCTTTCAATCCCTGCAGTAAGGTCTTGTTCGTCACCTCAGCTTCGCTATTACTCTGAGGATGAGCTACAGATGTCAGCCTGTGGTTGATGCCCAATCCATTGCAAAATTCTTTGAACTTCAAATTATCAAACTGTCATCTATTGTCGGTGATAATCGCTCGTGGCAGACCGAATCGATAGATGATTAATTTTCACACAAAGTCACAAATCTTTGTTGAAGTAATAGTCGCTAGTGCTTCTGCTTCTACCCACTTGGTAAAGTAGTCGATTGCGACGAGCAAAAATTTTTTCTATACTATCACCATTGGGAAGGGTCCAAAGATGTCTATTCTCCATTGAGCGAAAGACCAAGAGGTTGTAATTAGAGCCAAAGGGATAGAAGGTCAGCGCTGAATGTTTGAAGTTCTCTGGCATTGGCGACTGGTGACAAGTTTTCTCTCCTCTCGAAAGAGGATCTTAGGACTAGCTTTGAAGTAGAATCTCAAGACTAGTCGAAGAGGGCCCTTCCTTTAGCGCCAAATATTGCTAACGATCTTCCCACCTAAGGTCAGACGTCGAAGTAGTCATGGCCAATGTAAATCCTCTATTATAGCTTCATCCGAATACCTGCAAAATAAGTCCACACTGGGAGGTTCTTTGGTGCAGACCCTCTGATGCTCAAGTCAAGAGATGAAGAATAATGAGAAAAGAGAATTAGGAGTCGATTGATTGCGTACTTTTGAAAAATCCTGGAGTCTTTAATTTATAGGAGAGAAGTTTGAGACGTATTAGACTCAAAGTCCAAATGATTTTCGGATTTATCAAACGAATAGATTCAGAGGAGAAGTTTCTTTTTTTACGAGAGATTCGATCGCAAAAGAGTTCTATCTTATCTAAATTTTTCAGATTTGGAGAAGAGTCTGTAGATAGATGTAATAGTTCAACAAGAATCGATTTAGTAGGTCTTCCTAGGCAACAGCCGACCTAGTAGGTCTTCCTGGGCAACAACCGACCTAGTAAGTTGCCAAAGACGAGGAATGTAGGATCTTGCTATCTGAAGTTGATCGACTTGAAGTAGATCATCCATCGAGGTAAGAAAGGATCAGACTGAGGAAGAAGATCTACTACTAATCCAATAAATTATATTAGATGATCACCATGTCTGTCCAATCCAGCAAATGCCATCTTCTGTAGCTTAGCTATAACTTGCTCGACGATGATGAGATTGTTTAAGCCAAGGCCGAGGTGCAGATCTACAACACCAACCATCTTAAGTTTAATTTAGCAAAGTACACCAGCAAAAATGATTGGGGCTTATTTCTTGAATAAAACTTCTATGGTCGGACCGACCATAGAATGAATTATGGTCGGATTGTCATCACCCTAGAGGGTTATGTGATGTTCATCAAAACTGTTCAAATATTCCTAGAGTTTATCCATTCTTATTTTCTTAGTATTTTAACGTGTACGTGGCATGCTTCGGAGACGAAACAGATGATAATGGCCCAACTATAATTCTTTCTATGGCCGGTCCGACCATAGAAATTTTATCCTGATTTCTTGGTTTGGAAACCCCAATCAACCTAGGGGTATTAACTTTAAGATTTTAGCAGGGATTAGCAGCCAATTCTAGGTTCAATTGTATTTGCCACTTACAGCACCAGTTTACTTACGTGATTTAACAAATGACTATGGTTATGTCGATCTAGAAAGACGTCCAATAATCTTAGTAATAATTTAGTCGGGGTTTGCGGGGTGGTTGTTGGACGTCGGTGGGATGGGGAAGTGGGGGAGAAACGGAGAGGCGATGGCCTCTTGACCTCAGGCGAGGGAATGAGGGCTGGCACCCATTGTCTCATCTAAGATCGATCCACCACAGCCACTAGATCACCATCTAATGGTTTGCGATATGACTAATCTTTATAATTAAATAAACCGTCTATGATTTATCCTCATGTAAATTATGATTAGAAATAGAAAAGTATCTTATAATAACAAATGAAAAAAGCCTTTTTTAAATAAAAATTTTTATTTTATAAATATATTAGAAAATTATACAGGATTTATAATTTTATATTTTGTATGCTTGTACAAGCTAAGCTTAGCTCATTCAGCTCAGATATATTTTGATCTCAAATTGTAACTTAAACTCCACTTGTTTGCTAGTCAAGCTAATATATACGAATATAAATTTTAAACGGAACATTAGTTGCTCATGGACAGCATGTTTGTAAGATTTTACGCTACCACTATGTTCTGAAGGACCAACTCATTAAATCCAAATGATGTCTAATTCTCGAGTGCCTAACCTTACAATAAATCAACATAATACAATAGGTCAGAAATATATAAAGTTCAAAAAAATCTCATTTGTTACAAATGGATGAATCAAAAGCACATAAAGTTTGGAGCATGGACCAACATAAAACAACCCAATTTTTTAAGATGCATTAGATCAAAAGTAGGTGTCTGACGGGCAATTGGGAATTATTGAACCTAAAAAGGCCTCAAGTAAACCCCCAATGCATCGAGCCATTGACCGACCTGAGCGTCCAAAGAAGCCAACAACTTTTCCTTGTTTCACGGGAAGGGAGATGGGAGTTCCTTTTCCCTGCAGGATGACCAAAAGGTGTCCAATATGTCGTCAAATTTAAGCAACCCTACAACAATGTCACCACCATAATAGCCATAGCATATTGGCAAGGAAATGTGGGCTTCCAAGATCAATCTACAAAATAAAAAGATTAATCCGAAGTCAGGCTTAAAATGTTTCGTACAAACTGAATTTTGCCTATGAGTTCTTGATCTAGGCCACATGTACCAGCTTACTCCTGATTGATTTTGCCTTATCATCCCCAAAAATAGAGATGCTAATTTTCTCCATTTCATTGACTACCTGATTCAAAACAATTCAAATGGGATAGCACCTGAAGCACGATCAATCTGGAATAGATACAGGTAATAGTGAAACTCCTTCTAAATCTAATCAGGATATATATACCTGTTGCTGCACGATTTGGTCAAGATCGAAGAGAAGGTAATTAAACCTCACTCAGGGATGATAGTGCTCGAATGACCTGCAAAATAAGTTTAAATCGGAGGTTTTCGCTCCGACGAGAACCCTCCGACGCTCAAGTCAGATTCAGAGAATAATAGAAATAGCAACGAGTTCTCTAAGAAAGATTGATTGACTTATCTTGATCCTCAAGGCTTTCGTTGCTTATATAGAAAACTGTCGAACGGCTGTGAGATTGTGCGATCCCGAAATTGTAGGACTATTGAACATGCCATTACGGGTGAGATAATTCAACCCCTAATCGCTCCGCGAGATTAGGATAGTCGATTACACCTACGTCCATCCACTCAGGATGGAAAGCTGTTACGCACATCATGGAGTTAGTCGGCTGTGATAACAAGGATAGCCCACGCAAGACAACGAAATGCACCGAGCAGACCACGCAATGGATTAAGCGTAAGTAGCTCTACTCTGCATACAGCTCCGCATATCTTAGTCAGCAGTCCTGGAAATAAGTTGAAGTTCGGAGCCATCCTCTGCTCGGAATGCTGATCCAAGATACTCACGATAACCACCACAATAGTACCTTTTTACAAATCCCCTTTTTAAGCCAAAAAAAATTAATTTATTTGTAAAAATAACTTAATCCAATCTATTTTGTTTAACTCTATCTGTCATGAGGCAAGTGCAAGATGGGCATGAATAATGCCGGGCAAGTGCAAGATGGACATAAATAATGTGTACAGACTCTACAGTGCACTACATGGTATGGTACATGATGTGCGTCATTCATCGCATGATGGATGGTGCACGTGATGCATTGTATCGTGCGGTGCATCGCAATACCACACAGGATCCGTGCCTATGAACAGTAGCCTACCACTCATTGCCATCTCGGCTTAAAAGCCCCATACTTATAGAAAAACTCCCTGAATTGATTAATGAAGCCTAAGCTAGTTTATTGGTGACTTGCAATCAATATCAAGCAAAGTTGGCATTTACCCAGGCTTACCCGATCCGAATCACCTGATTACGCGAGAGCAGCGGATCCCTAGCAGCGGGATCCCGATACATCTCGCGACCGATCCGCATCCTCGGATCCAACCCCACGCCGGTTTCCGTGGCGGAGAGTTTTAAAACGCAAGCACTTCAAAACGGGTCAAAAAGAATCCAGGTCCCTTCCCCATTCAAAATCTTGTTCCGACTGCAAAACTATTTGTGCTTTCCTGCCTAAAACACACCCACTTTCTAAGCCTTTGTTCATACATACATGGATACCCCCCCAACAGGCGTTGACCTTCAACCTGGCCTATAACACCACCACTGCCACCTTACATCAAGTCCATATAATTAAAATAATAAACATAAAAACCTTTTATTATTTCTTTGGAAAGAAGTATATCCATATTTAACTTCATAAAAAAGAAAAAAAAAAAGAAAGAAAAAGAAGCAATGGGGCCTGACAAAGTAGATTTAATCAAAACCCAACGGGTACTTGCAAAATGTTTCATTTTTAATACAAAGAAACAATCTCTCATAAGCTAGTGCCATCTTTTTTGCGGTGAACATCGACTTGGCGTAGTGCCTGCAAGCTCTCCCTCTCTCCTCCAACCTCTTGGCCCCTTCCTCCACCACCTTCTCCAAAACCTCCAACAACGCGGCGACGTTCGGCGCAAACGTGAACCCGAACTCATCATCCACCACAATGCTTCCTTTAATACTCGGGTACCTCGGGGCTAAGATGGGCTTCCCACACTGCATCGCCTCCATCAGCGTTAAATCCAAACCTTGTGGCCTCAAGGTCGGGTTCACAAACACGTCCAAAGAATTATAGAACGCCTTTAGCTTGGCAGGTTGCACCGGCCCTAGCACGATGACATTAGACCCAAGATCCTTGTAACGTTGAGCCCATGGCCCTGACCCAGCCACAACTAAGTAGACGTTAGGGTGGCGTAGGATTAACTTGGAGATGGCCTCGAACAGTAACGGATGGCCTTTATCTTTGACCAACCTCCCGGCCGCTCCCATGACGAGGCTGGCGCCGTCAGGCAGGCCGATCTCGGCTCTGAAGGCTTTCCCGAGGGCGGGGTCGGGCGCGAACTGGTCCTCGTCGACGCCGTTGAGGATGACGTGGACGCGGCTGGATGGGATCTGGTACACGTCGCGGAGCATCTCGCCGGTGCTGTCGCTGATGGCCACGTGGTGGGCGTAGCTCTGGAAGAAGCGGATCTCGTTTAAGACCTTATAGATTGCTTGGGCCAAGCTGTGGTTGAATGCCGGCGTCATCGGCTCGGCCGGCGCGCGAAGGAGGTCTTGGTAGATGCCCGAGTGGAGGGCTTCGAGGGAGATGCCGTGCCACGAGACGACGAGGTTGGGGACGTCGCGGGCCCATCGGTGGAACACGGCGACGCTCTCGGAGTGAATGACGTCGAACGGGCCGCCGGCCCGGGTCTCGGCCTCGAAGAGGGTCCAGGCCTCGTCGCAGCGCCACTGGCCCGGCGGGCCGGAAAGAAAGTGGAGTTGCGGGAAGTCGGAACGCGGGGAAGAAGGACGCTCGGTGGGAGGTGGGGAGGAGGTGAAGACGTGGACGTGGTGGCCGCGGCGGGCGAGGGCGGAGTGAAGAGTGAGGGCGTGGCGCTCCATGCCACCGGGGGCGGAGGCGATGGGCCATTTCCGGGAGAAGACGGCGATCCTGAGGGTGGCGGGAGGGGGGCGGTGGCCGATGAGTTTGAGGGAGTTCCAGGAGAAGTCCACGTCCCGGAGGTCACCGGACCATGGATTAGTCTCTGGGGAGGAGGTGTGGGGGGAGCAGGGGGGGAGGGAAGGGGAGTGGAGGAGGACGAGGAGAAAGAGGGAGAGGAGGAGCAAGAGGGAGAAGAGAGTGGTGCGGGAGAGCATGGTGGGCTTTCTGGGCCGGTAGGTAGAGGGGCTGGTGAAGGCCATCAAGGGTGGGGGGAAGGGATAGGGGATGGGTTTAGGGGTGAAGCGAGAGAAATGTAGAGGGAAAGAAAGGGAGAGAGAGTGTTGGGCGGCGAGAACGGAGTTAGGCAAGTTTGAGTGGGTGCGTTTCTCACGCCTTCTCAGGTGCGTTTACTTCGTGCTCTTGTCGCCCGTGCCTTTTCTTCGCTGGTGCAATCTACGGGGACCAACATCCTTACCAAACACTTTGCTGCATCTCTGGAATGCTACGTGGAGTAGGTCTTCCTTACGTTCGAAGGGCTGATCCTACTTATTGGAGAAATTATTGAAGGTTTCGGTAAAAGAACAAATGACTCGGAAGCATTCAGTAGTACGGGTGTTTGTTGGGTACTAGTCTTGGGCCTCTTAGCATTCTGGGCGGGGAAGGATGGCTTAGAAGTGGGTTGGCCGGTTCTCTTGTTTGACTTTTCTAGCGAGCCTTTTCTTTCAGAGCTGCAAGTTAGCTGAAACATCGAATATGATGATATAATATGGAATAAAGTAGATAAAATTAAGGCCTAAAAATTCTCAAAGATTCTATTCTAATAGTTCTTCAGTATATTTTTTTAATATAGGAGGTTTCTAGGGTTGATACGCACGGGTCCATATTCCTCTCGCATGGAGAGTTCTATATTTAAACTTTGAAAAAACTACGGAGATACCCTTAAATTTTGATCCATTTATATTTAGATCTCAAAAAAAAAGAAAAGAAAATGGAGTCCAAAATTTTAGAGAAGTTATAAAGAACTCTAACCGTCTATCTCCATTAAACTACATTGTGACATGAGGATCATCAAAAAGATTAAATCTTATAAAATACCATAAGTATCATCCTTAGAGTTTCTTGATTTGGCACGAAATGAATTAGAGGAAAAAAAGAGTCACGTGACACTCACATGACTATCATTTTTCTTTTTTTGTTAGCGGTGCTCTTGTTCTCCATTCATTACAAAGAAGCGGAAAAGAAGAAAGAAGGGGAGAAAGGAGCATAGATTTAGCAGAAAAAAGTGATACTATATAGGAGGTAGAAAGAAGAGCATAGATCAAAAGGAGAGAGGGGAACATGACATGAACTATAATAGCTTTGATTAGCAGCTATGTCTCCATCTAACGCTCCAATCAAAATACCATGGTGTATTGTGATTATGAGTTGAGGGCATTTATGAAGACAGCTAATCCTGATCGAAGATTTTTTGGCTACTCCATTTTTGAGGTAATAGGTCTCCTAATTCCTCTTTGATTTTTTATCATCCATAGTTTATCTAATTTTTAAATTTTTTAATAAAGAAAAGAAGAGGATGTGAGTTTTTTCAATGTTATGATTCTCCATCATCACCATGTATAAGAGGTAGGGATAGCAATGAGTAGGGTTTTGGTCAGATATTGTACTACCCATCTCCAAATCCGAACTTAATACCCTATATCCAAACCCTATCCGATATCCAATCGAATAAGAAAAGAGATACCCATCCCATACCCAATAGGTTCAGAGATATCTATGGGTAACCCATTTTCCCATATCCAAAAAAAATAAATAACCAAAATAATTTTATGCATATTATCAATCAAAATAAATTTATCAATTTAACATAGAACATAATTTATAAGTCCAGATTTATAAAAATCAAACATAGAAATAGAATTACAATTCAACATAGAACATATAAATAACTAAAATAATTTTATGTATATTATCAACCAAAACAGAATTACCAAAATAAAATTATAAACATATATATTCGGGTATGGATTCGGGTATTACCTATACCTGTAAGTTTGGATCGGATTCAGATTCAAGTTTGGATAGACAATAGCACTATCCATACCCTACCCATATCCGTACTATAGTTTTTGGATTTTATCCAAATCCAATCAAATCCTATTTTTCGAATTTGATTGGGTTTGATAGGGTGCATACCCATCGGATCGGATCGATTTTGCCATCCCTAATAAGAGGCCTTATATATGAACAAGCTGATCCAAAAAAATAAGAACCTAAAAATCGAGCACCATGTCTGTAGAGGGAAGAAAATCTATTTGATATGGGGTCTACTTGCTTCATAGATATTCATTGACGCTCCATCGGTATTGAAGTGGAGTGCTGGAGATAAGAATCTAAATCAGTTCACTCCATAGATATAGTTATCAAGAAAGAGGCAAACTATAATATTTTGAAACTTTTGGGGTCCCAAATTTCTTTTTTGCAACTTTTAAGGGCTTAATATCTATAATCAAAATTTTTGAGATCTTTATGTAACGAGTTTTATTTAGTCATAAATAAATATATTTACTATTCAGTGCCTCAAATATCTTGATATATTCTTTTTATGATCAATAATGATGCCAAATAATATATTTGAATAAATATCATAATAATGAATAATTTGTCCAAACAATAGAAAAAATATACACATCCATACAAGCATAGATATCGAGTGTTTATCTGTACATATTTATATCATTGTTCACATAATAGGAAAAATGTACACATCTATACAATCACAAATATCAAGTGTTCACCTATATGTATCCATATATAATCATACCAATATCATTTTTACCTACAGCCCATACGATCAACTATGTACATCCATATACATTAAACACTTTGAAATTTCTGCGGACAATCCATATAATTATCTATACACATTCACATGATTATTATTCTTTCTTATAGTCCATACAATCAGCTATACACATTCGTACACATCTACATGATTATCATTGCTACCTATAGTCCATACAATTATTTGTATACATCCATACATATTCACATAATTACTATTTCTACCGACAATTGAAACTTTTATCTATATATATTCATACGCACTCACACGATTATCATTTCCATCATGCACAAACATACAATTAGCTATTATAATCCTACTAATATGAATAAGTTTATACTTGTGCTATGATACATCCAAATTATATTTCAAATGTATTTTCAATTGAGAAGTAGCCAAAAGCAATGTATCAGTCAACACGTTCACATGAGTAACATAACATAAAGCTTTATAGATGTTTCAATGATTGAACAATAAAAAACTCTATAAATGTATCATTTATTGAATAACAAAAGGTTGTGTGTCATTCCACATGCTCTAACAACATTAAAAAAAGCTTTGTACATATATCAACACATGAACAACAAAAAGCTTTGTATCAACCATGTATCAATGAATTTGTATATATATCAGCATATAAACATCACAAAAAATATTGTACACTAAAAAAGTATGACAAAGATATATATCAAGGCCTCCAAGAGGGTCGTTGGGCTGGGGCTGGGGCTGAGGCTGGTGCTACCGCTAGATTTGCTAATACCTCCATAATTAGGGTTGATGCAGGAAGAGGCTGGCTGCTACTACCTAAAGTTCCATCTCTTTGTTCAGTCCTTATCATCCAAAAATGCAAACAAAATATGTTTAGTTTGCATAAATTTGATAAGAGCTTTTGATGTTCCTCATTATCTTTAGGTCTATTGTCCCCTTACACGAAGGTAGCAAAATGTCTTTCAATGCATATGGATGGTGGCCCCAAAATTTAAAAGTTTCCAACTTTGGTAGAGTAGAATTCCAAAATTTTTTGAAAAAAAATAATTTCATACAATCTCCAAATTAGAACCAATTATAAAATCTAAGAAATCCACCACACTATCAAATACAAAGAAATTGGAAAGATAAAATATAAGAAATCCATTGTTATCAAGCACAAATAAATTTAAACAGCAACAAAATCTCTTTCAAGTATAAACACAAGAAACTTTAAAACCTATCTCTTGAAATCGATAAATGCATTGAGAAAACCGTACTAATGAACCAATGGCCAGTGAAGATTCCGGCTACTTGGAACATCATGATGGTCTTGGAGATGCAATCGGATAACCACCATCGATTAGGGCAAAGGAGGACAATGGAATTAGAAAGGGCTCATGCCGTGTTTTTCCTAAAGGGCAATCTACCCAATGGTTACAAAGAACTGAAAGCATTTTGGTAATTAGCCCTTTTCCATTAATACTGTTAAAATAAAGACAGGCAGTCGGGGCTCTTTACAATATTTTTAAAATTTTGAGATCTATTTGAAATATTTTTTTTTTGAGATCTAAGTATAAATTGTTCAAAGTTTAAGTGGTGCCACTGTAATTTTTTCTTAAACTTAAATTATCCTCCCAACATAATGAAATAGAGTTGGCATTGTTTTATGCAAATGGATCGCTAGTTTTGCAAATGCAGCATTTAACAATAGACTAGATTTTATTATTTTGGCATTAGAGGTATTTGAAGGAGTCTTATAACTCATTGTATAGCCTATTTTCTACTAGTTCATTTTCAAGTATTCTTTTCTTTGCACAAAAATGAGTACTTATAAATATGTGATTTGAAGTTAATAATAAAACTGAGAACAAATAATAGTACTATTAAAGATGACGATGACGATGAAGATAGCAAAAATAGTGGTATAGCCTCGGAGTATGCGTGCTGAAGATAGGTGATCTTGCTTATAATAATTACATATCAATTAGTTAATAATTTACATCTATATTATGACCTTGCTTATGAGTTTTAAATACTTTTGGTCCATTAAGCTTAATAAGTGCCCAAGTTTGGGCTATTTAAATGGGCCTGGCGAAAGCCAGCCCATAGTGTTTAATCTCAAGCCCAAACTAGTTATAGGTAACTAGGCCGACCTAGGTACCTTTTTATTTCTTTCTTATTTTATTTTTATTTTATTTTATTTTATTGGGTAACAAGGAGAGGAAATTTCTACCACCGAATGAAGGGGATACCCCCTGCATCCATTCGGAAAATTCTCACGCCAAACTTGAAAACCTTGACCAAAGCTTGTTGAATATAATGGTTGAACATAATGTGCTAGATAATCATTCACCTCCAACAGGAGAAGATGGAAAACGTGGAGCAAAACAATTTAATGTTTCTCAAAGTTGGATGGTGTGAAGAGCCTTTGAAATTGACCACTATTTTTGAGTCACCTCTCAACAATTTTTTGTCATCCTGAAACATACCGATAGCAATTTTCAACCCATGAAATGGAGCCATCAACTCAACTATTGGGATAGAGTTTGTATGGACAGGAATATCCGCAGAATATAAAATTTTTCCTATATGATTTTGACTAACAATACTTGCACCACCATCATTTGCCCGGCCCATACCACATATCAAAATAGCCTACCTAGATGGTTGGCTAGTACCGAGGCTCGAGGCCTCTCGTATAGTTCTCTAGATAAAATTTCTATAGTCTGGCCAACCATGGAAGGAATTATGGTCGGTCCGACTATAGGACTTTTATCCTAATTTTTTAGTTGTTTCATTTTGGAACAACTAGGTATACGGTGTTAACTGGTTGACAAAATTATACGTCCCCCTCAGCAGTAACAACGACAGCAGAAGAAATGATAGGCCTTTGCAGAATTGAAAGTGGGCCTAGAATTGAACAGCCAATGAAAAAGAAATTGTATCCCAATTACAGGGGATGTGAATTCCCGCTCGCAGGAAAAGGAAGAGAGAGAGAGAGAGAGAGAGAGCACATTCACTGATGAACTCAAGAATACACATCGAATAGGGACAATGTCTCAACACAAAATAAAAGATGCAAACCTCTGAGTCCTCCAGAAGTCCATCGTTCCTCACATACTGCATCTAATTATCTAGTGAAGCCAATACTTGTTTAAGCTTTCCAATGATTTGATTACAAAGAAAATGAGCTCTCAATATGGCTTCATAGGTCCAACCACAAACCTCAGTATTCAGACCCCCACCAATCATGATAACAAGAAAAAATAATTAAGCAAGGATTGAATCCAGATATTGATAGTTGATGGGTGTTAACTTGTAAGAAGTTTTTCGAATACGTAGGCTTTTCCGTTTTATTTCATCAAGAAGATGACCTTCATTTGATCGTCACGGAAGCTTTTCTCATTTCATTTTATTGCGTGGGTGGGTGGTAGCAAGGATTGTTCGGCCGGTAAATGAAACAATTTGCTTGCTGTGACTGTCTTGTTACCATGATTTGATCCACTCTAACACTCTTACTTCTCGTATGTACTCTGACAAACGATGTGGGTGACATAGCTGCTGATGGCCTTTCAAAGACGAAAAGATATTATCAGGATTTGATTGGGTCATTCCATACGAACACATCCAAGACGATATAACTCTTTGTTTTAATATTTACTGGCACCGTCCAAGAAGGAGAAGGGTATCTGTAAGCTATTCTTAGTCAAGTCCGGAGCTAGAATTTTAACCAGGGGTTGTTTTCAATAGCCAGCGTTTACCACGAGGCATGCAAACTATGTATATCCTGGTCAAATGACAATTTTAAGAAGGTGATAATTACTAACTAGGATCAATAAAAATGTAATACAAGTCCATGGAGAGATCACCTTCATTTGCTTAAAAAAATAGATTACCCTAAAAACAATTAAAGGGAGTATCAAGATTGTCAACATGTAACAGTAACATTTAATTATAGTCGTACACTTGAACTTCACATTTTTTTTGAGTGTTTGATGAGATAAAATTGTGAGTGAAAGAAGGGTAATGTGGCAATGTCATGAGCGCACCTTATGACAGTTTCTTGAGTGGGTTTCCTCAGAAACCAGCTTCTTGAGATGAACTCAACTTCGCATAATGGATATGATATAGTTTAATATTTGTGATTGTTACTTCAAGAGATAATTAGAACCACTAGTTGACATAAAATCCATTATTTGGTAGCTACTTGATCTTTCTTGCAAGTCTGGGAATGCATCGTTGGCCGCAGGAAAAAGTAATTCAACCTAATGTAATTGTAAAACCCCTTTTCCATCCGGTGTTCAACTTGACGGTTGAGCACTAATTACAGGCGTCTCCCTATTGGACCATTTCTGATACTTCCCACGAAGAGTAACAAAAAGGCATGGCCTGAAGGGGTCTATCAAACCAAACCAGCTTCATATCCAAGGAATTCAATTAAAACTTTGAATATGTTCTGATGGTCACTGCTTTAACAGGTGTGGCCTATATGTGGGTATTGCCATCCTATGATCATTCAAACACTAATAATTAGAACCTTTGAATGATTGAAGGTGAATTGCTTGACCCCGTATATTGTGATTAAAAAGGAAAAATACAGCATGAATCTGATGAGAAGTGGAACTACAGGACGGTAGGTACTTTTGGATCAATCCACAGAGATCTATTTAAGGCTTAAGTGTCTCATTTTATACATTTGGAGTGCGACAAGAGAAGAGATACTCTCCATAAATTCAAACTATGAGGAGGATAAGTTACTGCAGCTTAAAACATGGTGTGACAACGTTATCTTAATTGAAAAAGGTATGAGATCATGTAGACCGGCCAACATGCAATTTGAATCCATCTTTAAAGTTAATTGAACTGAGACCGCTGATGCAAACCTTGGATGGCAAGAAAGAATGAGACAGAAACTTCCCACCAGAGGCAACATTGCTCTCTTTGGCGGATGCCGCAAGAACCTTATATGAGAGACTGTTACACTAGGGGAAGGAGGCTTTCTTCCTTCTCTTATCCTAGCTAGCCTAAAAAATAGCCATATATCTAGCCTTGGAATTGTCTACACTATTAGCTTAAAAAGTAATGAAAAAAAAAAAAGCATATGTAAGGTATTTTTCAAATGCCTCAAAAGTTTATTTGAATTAATTGGGCATTGTGGAGGGGAAACCAATAGTTCTTAGTTCTTATTTATCACCAAGACCGTACAATTTTGACTAAGTACATTTTTGCGCGCGTGACAACGATTGGAGCAATGCTTTTAATCCTCAGAGCATTTTAATTAATACAAAAATCCAACTCTTAAGGTTGTTCTAAGCTTCTTGCTATTTCAAAATCTCTACATCTTAGTTGGTCATGTTTTACCTATCGTACCAGCAGGTGTCTTCCGAAGGATACTGCTATATTTCTACCAAAAAAAAAAAAGGATACTGCTATTTTGTTGGCGAACGCTTGCAGGTTGCCATAATCCATCCATCTCCCTTTTCTCCATGCAAATATGTGGCAGCAATAATACAAGAAAAAGCCTGCTGATTATATTTGCCCCATTACATACCTACATACACACAAATATACATACATACAAACGAACGTATAATTTAAAAGAGACAAAGAAGGCCAACCTAAAGCATGTTTGAGATGAAATTCTCCTGCGCAAACCCAACCTTTTGATTAGATCTATACGCGATCATGCAAGATCTTCGCCTCACGCGTGCACAAAACGCACACGCAATTTTCTTAAAAAATATTATCTCCACCTTTTTCTGGTTGAATCCGGAATCTCTACCAAACAATGGAATGAAGAAAGGGGAACCAACTCCTCACTGATGCTTACCCATGAAATATCAGAGGAAGTTGCTCCAATCAACTTCCTTCAATACCATTTTCTCAGCTCATCCAATTGACTGCATCACAATATCTACATGCATCAAACAATATATACGCGATCCATCTTCCTATCCCAATTGCTAACCGATGCACAAATTAATCCTCCCAAAAAAAAAAAAAAAAAAACCCGCAAATATCAGAAGAGAATGAAGATATATATATTATCTAAACAAGCAAAAAGGTATAGATATTAATTAAAAAAAAAAAAAAATTGCACACTCCCCATGGACAAGATATAAATAAATGGGTGAACCTAATATCCATCGATCTCTCCACGCGCTAAAGAAATCATAATTTATACAAGCAGCTAATGTTACAGTGATCCTAATCCCCCAACAACTTACGCAGCTCGTCCAAGGTTGGCGGTCCCATGAGCTCCCCCTGTTGCACCCGTGCTGGATTGTTGCCTCGCTCTCGTCCCCCTCCTACTCCACCAATAATGGATTCCTGAACCCTCCCGGTCTTATGTCCAGAGCCGCCGCTGTTGTCCTCAGATGCCTTCGTCCCCACCGTCGAGTCCTTCCCGGTGAGGCTCTGGACGATGGATTTGAAGTGGGTGGCGTCCGTTTCCACGAACTGGGTCTCAATTATCTTCACCCTCGTCCCCTCGCTCGACATGGAATTAATAGAGAAATGGAACTCCCTTCGTTGTGATGATGATTAGATGATGGAGTTATGGTAGCCCCTCTCTCCAGATATATGTGATAAAATATCAGGACTGGACCGGACCAGAGACGACCAACCCACAATGGTCAACAAATCGTGCCTGGAAGGGAATAGTCAGCTCGTTTAGTCCGGACTCTTACCCAATCGTAAGGGATCTAGAGAAGTTTCAACTTCCCAACTTGGGTTCTGAGGAAAGCTGGACTTTTTTTTCCCTTTTTTTTGTTTGAGAAAAGAAAAGGTCGTATGTGGCCCTTATTAACGGTTGACGTGCAAATCTTGTTAACCGTTGATAAGGGACCGCAATTTCTCTGCTCACCTGAATAAAATGATATTAATAAATTTGACTCTTTCTGTTAGCTAAAAGTTTACAATTTTATTTTGAATAGTGCTAAATCCATGCAGAAATCTCATCAAAAATTGCATTTATACCTATGGTGCATATTCCTGTAGGAGAATTATAACACATAAAATATGTAATATTATTGTGAGATTTCTTGGTTCCTCAAGAATTTTTCTATTTTTTTATTTGATGAACAGCGATACAATTTGATATGACCTGGCTGCAAATAAACGCAATGTTCCACTATTTTGACAGCTTTTCTAGAATGAACAGGAATCTCAACAGAGGCCGGCGCATGCTTCGTCCTCCCGCGTGGTGTTCGGTGGATGGAGGTGAGTTCTTGCTGTAGCTACGGAGAGCCGAGGGGAATTCAAAAGCTTGCTTATGCCCGTGGCTTCTTTTTTTACGTTTAACTAGTTTAGAATCTCCTGCAATATATGCAGAACTGGCAAAATATGATCCGATTCGTCAATTTGAATCATGTTCGACCTGTCATAAACAGATTTAGATTTAGACTAAACGAATTTGGATCATAAATAGATCAATCCGTTTAATCCGTTTAATAAATGGATCGAATTTGAGTTTTAGATATCTGACCTATTTAACTCGTTTAACCCGTTTAATATTCAGATCAGATTGAGTCAGATAACCCATTTAATCTGTTTAACCTATTTCTGATCCATTTAACCCGACCTGTTTAATCGATTTAAGACCTGTTTAATCTGTTTAAAATCTATTTAACATGTTTCTGACTCATTTAACCCGATCCATTTAATCTGTTTCTGACCCATTTAACCCGATCCTTTTAACATGTTTAACCCATTTAACCTGTTTAATCTAATTTGATCTATTTAATAAATGGGTTAAATGGGTCGGGTCGAGTTATCTGTTTAACAAACAGATTGGGTTCATATTTGAATTTTTGATCCGTTTAATAAACAGGTCGGATTTAGGTTGATGATTTTCTGACCCGATCCGTTTATGACCCGATCTATTTATAATCCGATCCGATCCGATTGCCACCTCTAGGTATATAGTATATAATTATTTTTTTAAAATAATATTTTTATAAATTAAAATTTCAACATAATATAAAGGACATCATAGATGATATCAAATGTTCTAAATAAAAATATAATTAAAATAAAATTATTTAAATAATATTATAATAATCGAAGAAGGTAGAAAAGTCGGCGGATCCTCCACTTGCACATTATCTTTTTTATATAAAATTTTATTTTTTTTAAATAATATTTTTTATTATTATTTTCATCTCTTCTCCCTCCTCTACTTTTATTTTTAAAATATTATTTTTTTCTATTTTTTAAAAATACTACTTTGTTATTATTCAAAAATAATATTTTTATTATTATTTTAAAAATAATATTTTGTTAAATAATATTTTATTTAAAAATATATTATTTTATTAATTTATTTATATCTATTTTTTATATTTTTAAAATAATTAAAAAAATAAAAAAATATATTCTATACATAATGTGTTTCTCTCGTTACGTTATCAATTCAATTTTTAATACTATGCTAAATTTCAAATATCAAAGTAACTGATTATAGGCACGTAAAAAAAATTTAATAAATTTTTATCTTTTCCAACGGTTCAAAATCTTTGTTATACCAATACCTTTCGGGCCTTAACTTGTACACCAATATAGAATACCTCAAAATTTCATCAAACTCTTCCCATCTTAATGGCTGCTCATTGACGATCAGTTGTTCAGATTTGAGCTGGTTTACAAAGTAGTTTCTTTTCGCCTTCATGATTTACCAGATCTTCAATGGATTGCATAACTTGGACGACATCTATCCCAGTTTCCCAGCATTTCTGTTGGAGTTAACAGAGGCACGGCGAATTTCCTTCGCAAGAAGCACAATTGCATCTGCTATCTTACCAGGGGCTGTAGATTTTGACTCTCCATCCTCCTGGACATTAGGAGTTTTATAGAGTCATTTGATGGTGAAATGTTGAATTTTAAATCTCGTGAAGTATACAACAAATGTTGCATCAAGATATTACCTAACACCGATCAAATGGATAATTATTAGAACTTCATAAAGAAATGAAGTACAAGGAGTGGGGGACATGAAAGGAAAAAGATGGGAGAGAGAAACCATAAAAGTTCACAACTCTATTTTTTTTATTTACATAATTTTATTTTTTTATTTGTGAAAAAAAATTAAAATAATTTTTTTGAATTCACCGGTCAAACGGCCAGTACAGCTCACACACTTCTTCCCTTCCAGCATATACCCCATCTATCCACATGGTGTTTTTGAAACCAATTCGGTCTTAAAACAAAAGCAAAAAAATTAAAATAGAGGAAGAAAGAGTAATGTAAGAATCTCAAGATGGACTGGATGTTTTTTTTTATTATTATTTTTGGAGTCAATCAGATGGGAGGCTTGGAGAGGCCAAACGGGGAAGCTTAGATGATGGCTGGGCTTGTATTGGGTATTTTCTTTGTTATTTCTATTCTCGAGATCTCAATCGCATAGGAGGCTTGGAGCGGCCAAACAAAGCTCTCAAGGTGAGAGGCTTAGAGCGGTTGGAAAGGGAAGCTTAGATGATGGTTAGACTGGGTTTTTTTTTTTTTTTTCTCCGTTCTCTAGAGTCAATCAAATGGGAGGTTTGGAGAGGCCGAACAAAAAAGCTTAGACGATAGTTGGGCTTTTGTGTTGAGTATTTTTTTTATTGTTTTCATTCTCGAGATCTCAGTGTAGGAGGCGTAGAGGTCTCAAAGTCCAACTGAACATTCTTTTTACTATTCTTTGAGCCACGTGGCTATTTTCTTTCGTTCTCAAAACTTCACGCGTCAAATAGAGGTCTCTCCATCGAAAAATTTTTTTTTTAATATATATATATATATATATATATTAGAATATATTAGATATATTAGATTCCAACGCGGAGGTGGGCTCTGCTAGATTATTCCGTGAACCGAGCTGAGTCACGTACGGAAAAGATTAGAGTTTACAGTCAGCCCGCAACTCAAAAAATCTGGCCGTCGAGGATCTTTTGTGTGCGGATGCATTCTATGACGTGGCAGATGGGTTTCCATATTTTAATTATTTTATTTATTGGAGATGTGGCTGAATACCATTAGCCGGGTCTACACCTGAGCTGGTAGCTAGAACGAGTCTAAGGTGTAATTTCGCTTTATGTATGGATGCATTTGATGAGGCCTTTTAAAAAAAAAAAAAAAGACGCACTTGGAACTAGGTCAAAAATATTTATTTTTTTCTGAAAAATAAATATTATTTTCATTCAGAGATTAAGAGGATGAAAGAAGATGTTCAATTTACTTGTAGGCTTGGTTCAATAATGCTTTAACTTGGCCCTTGCACCAGTCATTTAAAAGAAAAAAAAAAAAAAGGTTCTTTGTAGTTAGACTATGTGACCTAAGATCAGTCTTAACCAAGATTTAGGAATTTAAGGGGTTTTAGGACCTCCAAATTGTTGAAATAAGAGACGGTAAAGCAGGAGTAGAAACATAGGTGTGTGTCTGGGGAAAACCTCTCTCTCTTATTGTATAGCTCACTGCTTATGAGTCTTTTCATTTAAAAAAGGAAAACAAAAAGGTTAAAGAGATCAAACCCAACCTCTTACGAATCCCAACTTGAATGTGTCTGAGGCCAACTCTAAAGATACAGCTGAGGCCTTGAGAGGATCACTTTTTTCCCACGTTTTATGTGTGTTTGTTGAACGAGACACTCCTGATAATATGATAAAAATAATAAAATATTCTTTCTCAATAAAAAATAATGGGATGATTATCCATGTAAACTATTCAAAAAAGGAGCTTCCACGCCTCAAAATAGGACTGACTTCAACAAAAGAGCGGGCGTGATCACTAGGCTATAACATGTTGCAACATAAGATCTAATTTATATTAATTAAATGAAGTAAAATTAAGAGTAACCTGCACAAATAAAATAAAGATATATTCAAGAAACAAAGTAAAACTAAGAGTAACTTGCACAATTTTGGCAAAATTTATTGATGTCAATAACCCTGGCTGGTCGAAAAACAAACAACTAACCTCTGCTTGTGTATTTAGAATAAGATGGAAAAAAAAATTACACAAATAATTTTTATCATTGATGACCGAGTCCGACCATCAAATACAAATAAAGATGTTTGCATTAAATAATCCATATATATAACTTTTTTGAGAAGCAGAAGAAGCACGCAACCACTTCGAGTAGAACTTGGCCACTTTTGGTGAGGATGGGCCGCCAACAGGAACAGTGTACCTGGTTTGCAACACATTTCTAGTTCCAGCCGCCAGAAAACAATGTTTGTGATGTGAGGTTGGAGTTAGTGGAGAAGAATACATGGCGGCCTTCGGCGGCGCGGAGCAGCGTGTGAGAAACCGTGAAAGAGAAATAGGCTTTAAAATATAATGATGGTGAGGGATGAGGAGAAACGATACGATGTGGTAGTGGTTGGTCACAATGAATGGAAAGCAGCGGTTAGTGATGGTTACAGAAGCATTCTTTGTAATGAATGGTAGAAAATATGGTCATATTGAAACTATTTCTAAATGCCGTGTGGAATATGTAATGATGCCATAAATAGAAGGATATATCTAATAGAAATTCTAGGACCAAATCCATGGAATAGAATTGTCAGTTGAGAAGATGAACCAAACTCAATAGATTTGTCTTATCAAAAAAAAAAAAAAAAATTTCAAAAAAAATTTAAGATGAAAACAATAGAATTTTATTGAGAAAAAAGATTAATATAAAAGAACATTGCTTAAGCACGTTAGAATTGGAGGTTCATCCAAACCTATGGCATAATGCTCGAGAGATAAGATCATGACCAAACTATTTATAGGTTAATAAAATTTTCATGGTTAAGAATGTAATTTTCTTAAGAACGGGGCGTTTGAATGTTGGAGAAATGATTTTTTTTTTTTTTCTCTCAAAAAAAAAAAACATTTAGTTTGGAATCATCAACTTATTTCAATATGAATCAGATGGTATACTATTTACAAGACCGCAATAGGGACTGCAAAATGAGACCCGGGACCCCCCAATAATATGCACTAGGACGCCATGTGCAAATAGTGGAGATGTGTACGAGGGGATTGCTTTTGTCTCTCTTGTATTAATTACAATGTGTTCCTCTGATATCAGGGAGACTGGGGATATACAGAACTAATTACGTCGAGTCTCCAGACATTTAGAAGTGTACCGTACTATTATCACTCCCTTTGATTATGATCTTAATCTTCCTGATAAATTTGCTATATCTTAATCAAAATTATAACTCTAATAACCATTTCTCCTAAGTGTAGGCACTGATATTTCATATAATGAAGAATACATGCCAAGTGGTTGACCAAATACAAAATGGTGGGGGTGGAAATAGACCGGACTAGGCCGGCCACTCTCGTTTCCATGGCCTACCCAAATTTTTTTCGAACTCCATGCCGGACGTATATATGCCCAAAAACTTTAGCCCATCCTGGGCCCGATCCAAACCCGATTAGACCACCACGAATTATCCATTATAGTTATTAATTGGACTAGCTCGAATCCGATTGAAACTTAATTTTTTATATTATAGCTTCACATTTTTTTGATGGAATACTGTAGTTTTGCGTTAGCAAACATTTGAGATCAGAAACGTACTTATTAAAAAGGCAAATTGATATCACAACTGGAGATGACTTTCTATTTTCTAAGCAGATCATAAATAAGTACCTAAGTTCTAGCTTTGAAGCCTGAGCTCAGCTTGTGTCCAAGCCAATGATATGCTCGACATTTAAGCCCAAATTTTGTCTACAATATTTTGGGCCGAGCCCATAATTTGATCCAAAGTTGGCATGGCCTAGCCCCAATTCCAATCCTATAATACCTGGAGTCACTGTACACGCATGGTGGAAATACTTACCTAAAACTGGAGTCACTGCATGCATATAGTGGAAATACTTAACTAGCAGCCAAAATAGAATATCTTGCAGCCCAATAAAGCTAAGTGATGAAAATTTAGAATAAGAATCCTACCTTTTCTTGTTAGTGAATTACTTTCCCCCATGTATTTCAGCACCATCCCACCTTTATTTACAGTTTTCCTTTGCATGATGTAGGATAATGATTTAATAAGATATACTAGCTCCTAGTTATTCTTTGTATTTCATCAGCTATTCTATAGATAATTAAAATGGTAGACATCAAGTTTTCAAGTAAATTCTACTCTTAATCTTTCCACCATTCTAGGGTCGCAAGCAAGCCGGGTTAGATCCAAGACGGACGTAATCCAAGTTGATGCAAATTTGAATCAGGTCAAAAAAATTGAACCCAAACCTAATCCAATTTTACTTGGGTTAGATTGAGTATGGTGTAATATTAGCTTTATCAATCCATTGGATTTTTAGTCAAATCAGGCCAGCAATAAATCTGACACAAACTGTCATACACATATATAAATTGATCATCTAATTATATAATAAACATATCATGCAATAAAAAAATAGTATTCAACGTGTAGAAATTATCAAAAACATATTCTATGCAAGTTATGATTGGTAACCTTATATGATTATAATCCCAATAAATATTATTTACTCACTACATAGCAAAAAAAATTGAAACTAATTTCTTATATCCAAATATGAATCTACAGTATATATTTACTTTGGAAGCTGTTTGGGTTTCAATTGAAAATTTAGCGATCCAAATCTAATCCACATTCAAAATGGATCATGTTTTTGAATCCAAGCTTAATCTAAATAATTTTTGTTCAGATCGGGCTCGGTTAATTTCGAATTGATTATGGATCGGAAGTGGATCAATCCAATCCACTTATGGGCCCAACTAATCTATATGGAGTTGGAATTAAAATGGCATACAGAATCCAATTCCTTGACCACCCACCGTGATTTGAACAACTCCAAAAAGTAGTCTTGTGGCCGTGGAAATGGCCATAGTCCTACCCATGCCCATCAAGTTTCTCTCTTTCGTGCAACAGATAATATAGTCTGCTTGATGTTCACATGGAAAGGATGGGAAAGATGGAAGTCCGACTTGAGAAACCCCAGGCCAACAAGAAAATATAACACAAAAAAGTCAAACGTCAAGCTGACCTTTTCAAATTAATGTTTTAAAAATTCGACCAAATGTTGAACCATTCACCGGTTCATAGAATGCCGACATCAACATGATATCATAATTTAAGATTTTTTTGGGGGGGGGGGGGGAATTCCATTTATTTATTAGTTTGGAGCTTTAGGCATTTGGGTTTGGATGGTAAATTAGTAATTCAAGCTTTTAGATTAAAGTATCTAAGTCCAAAATTTCAGTCTAGATATCGAACTTCTATAATTTGTTCAGTTCAAATGGATCGACGGGTTCAACCAATTTTGAATGGTTTTTGACGAATCCGGTTCAAGTGGTATACATCGGACTGATTAGATGAGCGGTTCCCGATTCAACCGATTAGAGTAGTTGGTCCCAGCCTGGTTCTGCCAACATTATTTCGAAGGGCATGTTAGGCTTGCATCTGAGCTGGCATATCAAGCATGCGCAATTACTCCATTTCGCGTAAAAGGACCTTTTGTAAGTTACGTACTCAACCCGGAAAAAAGTTCTCCGGTGACGTCAACTAAACTTAATTTCTTAGGATTTTGATAACCAATCTTACATCTGGTTTCATTAAAGTTGAAGAGAAAATTGCTTCAGTGCAACATAAAAAAATTCCAGAGATTTTTTTTATGAAGTTTAAAAAAAAAAAAAAAATCCCATAGTTGTTAATGAATTTCAATGGATGCACAAATCATCTACTTGCTCCATAAGCAAGATGCTTGCTTCTATGTCTAACAGAAGGCAGAAAAATGCGCTCTAAAAGTCAAATATGATAACTTCGTTCAGACTGACTTGATTTTATCCAAAATATATATAAATGAGTCCATATCTTCAACACAGTCGGTAGGAATTTGCTAATTAATTTGCATATTATAGGCTCGATCCAAAGAGAGAAGCTACCGGCTACCAGTCTCTTTGAGCCTATTTGATTCTATATTGGCAAGTTATTATTCAACCATTCCAGCCAATTTCTTCAAGCTGCACCGATGCCGTGGTGCATCGCGGGGCAAGCGGGAGGTTTTTTGTCTGTGACGAATTGGGTATTCCTTGGCATCGCTCCAACTCAAAGAATTGTTTCAGAAAGAAAGTCCAACCTAAACAAGCATTTTGGACCTAGCTAGGAAGGAAGAAATTAAATTCGATGCTGACAAAATTTCTTGCAAATATTCTGGATAAACTATGAGTCTATTACTTTCATCTCTCAAAAACCGAAGAAGAAAATGGTTTATTCATTTCACAAATGCCTTCCGGAGCCCAATGTGCTTTAAAAAAAAAAAAAAACAACCAACCAAAATTTTCAGAGAAAGAGAAAGAGCATAAAAAGGGAGATTAGATTAGCAAAATGAAAGGCAAAAAGCAAGCACCATGCTGAAAAGTCGACCGATGCCACCATGAAAAAAAAAAATCAAGTGACAACCACGGTTTCTATATAGTACACAGCCATGCTAAATAATTTTGGGATGCTTATTCCCTCTTTTCATGAAATAGAAGCCAAACGTACGACACTACGCTAACTCTACGCAGAAGACCTGGAAACCAAAAAGGAAATAGCGTGTACTTAATCCTACAAATGCGCCATCGATAAGATCAATGAGCTCGATCGATACAAGTCATTCAACTCCGTCAGCGATGGATCCATGAACAAGCTGTTGAAATTGTTCAGCATCCAACGGCATCCCCCCTCCCATAACCCTCGGCCTTTCCGGTGCCATGCCACCGGCGGGCATCGAGTCCTTTCCAGTGAGGCTCTGGACAACCGTCTTGAAGTGTATGGGGTCGGTCCTTACGAACTGTGTGTCGATGACCGTAATTTTCACACTACCCTGCTTCATTCCGCTCGACATGCTGCAAGAGATTGCTCCTCACTCTCTATCTATCCATACATCTGGGCGTGTCTTGGTAGCGAGTTATAGTTTTTGAAATCCTTGGGTCTCTCTCTATATATATATATAGGTGGCGAAGGGAGCTACAGCAGGTGGAGCAAAGAGTTTTTGATCTCGCCGCATGAAAGCGCTCGAGGAGATTGGTCAAGAGCTGCCAACCAGAAGAGAGAGAAAAAGGCGCGCCGAACACTCGATCTCGTGTTGCACTCAAGAAAATAATAATAAAAAGTCAAAATAAAATGCCAATCTCGTGCGAACATGATTTGCTTGTCGGAAGAGAGGAGCGGCTCCGGGCGTTGTTCGGGCGGCGACTGAAAGCTCCAGCTGTGCACAGGGTCCACCTTGCGTAGCAGCATCAGGAGGGAAAAAAACACGTGAGCATGAGGAAGCAATGAACCTGAAAAAAAAGAACGAACTACGTGGCTTCACAGGAGGCACATGCGTAGGAGGAGCTAGTAGAGCTTATGGTTGAACAGTCGTACATAACCATGGGAGAAATTTTTATATAGACTTAACCTACAATAAATATTATACACTAAACTAATAAAAATCAAAATCAAAATCATATATAAATTAAATTAATAAAAATAAAGTTCAGAATCATATTTTAGTTGATGGATAGTTGGGAGTTGAGCTAAGATTATAATCAATGAAATCATCAATAAAATCAATAAGATGTAACTCAACTTCCAAATATCCATCAATCAAAATATGATTCTAATCTTTATTTTTATTAGCTTAGTCTATAGCATTTATTATAGATCAAGTCTATACAAAAATTATCGGTGAGATTTGAGAAACTGAAAAGAGTAGCCAAATTACATAGATTACCTAGATCGAGTAAGTTGTTTGTTGAGTTATAAGCAAACTTTTAACTATGGGAAGGCCTGATGTCCAGGGATTTTTATAGAGTTTCATCTCAATGGGATGAAAAATTACTGGTTGAACCAGATACACCATACAATTTTTGACTCAACCAATATGCAATATGTACTAGGTTAAGAAAAGAGAAGAAAATCGCCGAAGTGGCATTAGAAATCGTAATTTCCAATGATGAATTCGTGCGTCCGTTCACCAATGTAAATGGAAATCGCAATTTCTAATAGATCTGATAGCAAAATCGTGATTTTCCGTTTGAACCAGGGATAGAGGACAGGATAAGAATGATTTAGGTCCCAACCTTTTTTTTCTCGCCGATTGCAAACAGATCTGATAGCGAGAGCGTTCTCCTTTGAGTTCCGCTGGAGAAAAATGATAATCCCTTGGAGAAATTCTTTGTGCACCATGAACGGTGCAGAACCTCACACACGGAGTCAGCAAAAAAAAAAAAAAATTTACGCACCTCATCCTAACCTCATACATGAGCCAATCATTGCGGACAGTACCTCAATGATGCACAAAAAAAAAATTTTAATCCCTTTTCTTCTCTCCCATCTTAAAAAAAAAAAAAATTTTGTACACCATGGTGCGGAACATGCGCGTCGTATGCAGTGATTGACTCACGTATAGAATCAGACGGACAAAAAAAAAAAAAAAAAAATCAACTCCCAACATAAACCAATCACCGCCTACAGTGCACGAATGCACAATGAATTTTTCCTCAAAAAAAAAAATACAGCCTATTCCAAGGGCTTATCAACGACGAGGATAGGGCGGCTCCTGCATTCCTAAGAGTGTCACCCAGAGAGCAGCATTTTCAGCTCCAACTCCCTGAACGGAAAACGCAATCCCTCCGTTTCTCCCATCTCCCGTCCGCTTTCCCTAGTACACAGAAAACGGATTAATGTTCAAGCAAATGGAAAATTGCGATTTCACTATCAAATCTGTTAGAAATCTTGATTTCTATTTGCATCGACGAACGTCATGCATCTTCATCGACGATAATCACAATTTCTAACCTCACGTCAGTGATTTTTTTCCCCTTCCTTAAAACTACCACTTGTTACATGTTGGTTGATCTAGTCCAAAAATCATATGGTTGACCTGGATCCACAAATATTTTTTCCAACCGAACCGCATCAATAACATGTAGCCACTGATACAATATATCAATAATTTCTCTCTTTATTTTCTTTTCCCAGCTTATAAATGCTGAGATATTCTAAAATATTTGATCAAGATGTTTCAACTTTCGCTTAACTATATTAAATAAGCTTTTAATAAATAATAACACAAATCAAAGCATACAAAAAATAATGACAAAGTGCTCTCAATATCTATTTGATAACCAAACTGAAAAACTTTTAGTATGAAAAAATGGCAATAAAAAACATCACAAAATACTTTCACTTGCTTAACTTTTTCACTATAAAACAATTGTTATTATTAAATATTCTTGATTTATATATAAATCATTCATTTAAAAATAGTATAAAATAGTATACTATAATATACTATTAAATATAATATATTGTCATACTATTAAAATATCATTATTGTGATATAATTATAATAATAGTGAGATATAATCATAATATTAGTATAACATAATATAATTATATTATTAGTTAATATAGAGTATAGTAAGTATTATTACTAAAATATATTAATATATTATCAAAACATAATATAATACTATTATAATATATGGATGTGGTACTATTATTTATTATAATATTATATAACATCATATTATATATTTTTGTATTTTAATAACTTGCCAAGTTTAGAAATATTCTGGCCACACAAATAGCCTTATCTAAACATGTTTTTCGAGAGAAGCTCCAAATTGGAGCTTTTGCCAAATAAAATTATTTTAACTTTTAGGAAAATCAAAAAACTATTTCAGATTCTTTTTTTTCACCGAAAACCACATGAGTGCCTTTCAGGCACCAAAAAAATGCTGTTCCTCCAACAGCAATTCCAAATGACGCCCTAAGCAGTCTTGGAACTTATTATCCTGAGCTCTTTGTTAGCTGAAGACAATACGATTATAGAAACCAGAATCTCTAGTAAATGAAAAACCACACAGATCATTTCACACAAGCAGCGAACAGAGAGATCAGATCCTCGTTCCAAGAGAAATTGAAGAAGATATGCAGAACACAGAACCAAACGATAGGCCACCTAAGAGCTTTAGAAAATCTAATCAAAAATGAAACGTAGTAGAAAATACCAAAACACTCCAAGGGAAACCACGCTTGAAGAAACAAATTGATAAGGCCCTGGATCCCAACTCAGCGATCTATGGAGTACTACTTGCTAAGCCTACACTAAGCACCTTCTTGTTCTAGCACTAGTCACTAGACTATTTGACCATAAAAAACAAAGCAGCAAGTTGCACAATAGCATAGATTACAGCAAACTTCAATCAACGTTCTGATTTTTTTATCCTCCATGCTAGAATGCGTAGAAACTAGGCACTAAACCAAAAAATCTGTTTAAAATGTCATCAATGGCAGACATTTTGCTGAATTTTAACAACATTCTAGAAAGTCCAAATTGTTCCTGGACACATAATGCAATAGCATTTATCATTCAACACAAGCTGTGGCCTCAGATTCTTCCAGCAAATTGTGAAAGCTAAGCTGCATTGACTATAACAACAGTCTGCTCCAGAAAACTAGGTCAGAAGAGACCGGTGGTGAGGAAAAGTCCGCCTCACCCCTCCCACCCTTATCAAAAAGTTTTGGAACTAATATAGTTTAGATCAGGTTGGAAGTTGAGATAGGAATTCGTCCGACCCCAGCTACGACCTGACACTGACCACTCCCCATTCAGATGACAGGGTAAACATAAAGAAAGAAAACAAAGAGAGAATTATAAGCAGCAGCTAGAACCAATGGGCTATCTTAACGATGGAACCATGTCTAAACAGCACAATGAACCATCCTTTCCTTGAATCCAGCGTATCCAATGCTACATACCACTGTACTGCAAAAGAAAATGATCAATTGTTAGCTCCAAACTAGAATAAAAATCTCATAATCAAACTTAAATGATTGGTAAATGTCATTAGGGGTTAAAATAAGATGGTATACATCAAGATTATGCTATGAGAAGGGAAGAAAGTAAAGGCACATGTGTAAGGAAATCTGAAATGGTCAGTCCTCCATTAATTCTCAACCAGCACACTGATAAATAAAATAATGGAGCAATGAGATGGAGCAAAGGAGATTGAAGAGTTAAAAGCACACTGAAGCAGGAAACTTATATACAGGTGCACAGTCTACCCTAATGGAAGAAGAAACCTAAATAGCAGCATAACAAGTCTGGTATAATTCCATCACAGAAGATGTCAAAGAAGGAACTTCTACATGAAGAAAGTAGTGCAAGACAAGAAATTAATGCACCAAAGAGTGAAGGGCTAATTTGAGGCATCCCTCAGTCAGCAAGTAATCAGCTCCCAATAAATATACTTAAGGGGAAATAGAAAACTAAGTGGATTATGAATTCCAATTGCACATATCATCAAACAACATCTTTAATTTCTGTTTTGAGTGCAAAAATATTTAGATGCAGTGTCTGGGAGTTTTCCAAAATATTTAGGAGCAGGAAGATATTTTCGTGCCTATATTTAAGTGTTCATACCTGGTAACCTTAGATCTCTATAGAAACGGTATCAGCTGAATGTGCACTTTTGAGAACAAATAACCATCTTTAAAAAGGTCCAATAGGATGTGTTTTCTAAGTGCAGGCAGAGATATACTGACAGCTTAATAAAAGGATGGGGGGGGGGGGGTGTGGGGAGGGGGAGAGGGCGGAGTCCGATAGGATGTGGTTTCTGAGCAGAGGCAGAGATAGGTCATACTGACAGTTTAATAACAGTTAACAGGATTGGAGTGGGGTGGTGTAGGGGAAGGGGCACCAGGTGGGTGCAACAAATAGTTGAACCCAATCACCTCTATGAACTTTTAGTTATGAAAGAACCCAACAACTTGCCACAAAATTCAGACTACAAAGTGCATAGAATGCCACCAACTTGGATCAATCGCTTAGTAAGCATCAGCAGCACAAACAAACATCAACAAAGGTGCAACACACTTCAAATGATATCACTACCAAAGAGCATGAGATGTAGATCACATACTGTTGATTAAGAAGCTCTGGTTTATGGATCAACAATGTAAGCATCGAATGAATTCGAAATGAGAAGACAGATGACTGCAACACAAAGTTATGAAACTGGATAGACCAGTACCAATTCCAGTGGTGGTGGTGGTCAATATCTAGGGCTCCCCATCTTTCTTTTGCCAAACCCTCCTCCAGACGTTTTAGCTACGGTGGTTGCACCCTTTAAGGACCAATACCCAGCTGCACCTCATTTATGGTTTTCTATTCATTTTATAGGATAAATAGGAAAAAAGTGTACAATCTCAATGAATTATTTCCGAATAAATTACAAAATCATACATAAGAACCATACCGTTTCATGACTTACTGGTAAATCTACTTTGATTCTCTATCAATCAATAATGTGAGACCATGTTAATGGTTAAAACTAAACTATTTCAAGTCCAGGCAAAACATGGCGTTCTTTCTACCACTGCATTGTACCAAATGATTTAAAAATGAATAGTTGGTAATTGATTTGGCATACAACACGCATATCAATAAAATGATTGTGCTATCTGGACTATGCAACTACATGTGCAGAGGCAAAGGAAGAAAGTAAGATGGAACTTTAAGGGCCCATTTGGATGTCAGGAGATCTTATCAGTCCAATAAAATCTTCCAAAAAGAGCTTTTGATGATGGGATCTCTAAAGAGATCGGTGCAAGAACTGGGAAATGGACGAGTAGCTAATCCCTCATTTTCAGGGATAGGAAAAATCACAATTGCTTACCCCTGAAAAATAGGACTAGTTGCCACCTGCCTGCTGCCTTAATCTTTTTCCAGCTACCAGCTCCATTGGCATTTTTAAAAGACAACAAAACCAGCATCCAAACAAGTTTCAGGCAGCAGATAAGGCACAACTAACTTAAACAACACAATATAGTGTGTCCCCCAAGTCATAGTTACAGATTTTTAGGGATTAGAGTTATAGATCACACGTGTAATGAATTTCTCATCAGAGGCCCAAGGGAATTTGCTAAAGATAACACTGTGAAGCAAATTAAGCCTAGAAGCAATGAGAAGCGGAACAAAATAAATATCTTTGATTTTGAAAACAAATTTTTTGCAGAATCATCAGCCACAACTTTTAGCTACCATCAACAGTACCGGTCTAGGATATACCTTAGTGAATCAAAACATCAGACAAATCATGAATTTCTTTAGGATGCAGCAGACAAGAAAATTATGATTGTTGTGCTTACAAATAAAAGATCAAATTCTGATCCCTGATATCATTTATGTAAATTATTTATATGTATTTTTTAAAAAGAAAGTTTTTACCTGAAGTTTTCATTCTTGATTATATTATACCACACACCACAATAAATATTAAACTACCTACCAAAAATTCTGTTGTCATCCACTAGCTAAATCTTTGTTTGCCTACTCGAAGTACAATGTCATGGTGTGGCAACCTTCATCCAAAGTAGATTAAACTCCATGGTCAGTAAAAACCAATACAAAAAAGATGAGTATTTGGTAACAGCTACGGGGTCACCATGTCTGCACATCCATGAGTATGCATAAAGAGCATAACAATGCCCTTGAGGTCTAGCCCCTTAAGCCCATGAACCTGCATGGCATGCCAAATCATATTGCATATGAAGATATGCCAGCTTATGTTTAGAAGCCATGACATTTTCCTTCACAAGGTTGACATTGATATCATAGACCGGCATGTAGCTTAGGACTGATCCGGATGGTTCTAAGGGTCAGGAATTTAATGAAACTCAAACAGGATTGGTCAAAGGAAGACCTTTGTGGACATTACGATTTGAGGAAAAAAAATCACCATAACTTGATTGTGATCAGTGCTAGGGTTGAACATAAAATGTAAGTTAGAGTGAAACAGAAGACAGACTGCCTATGTGCAAGAATGGCTCAAAATGGTTAAAGAACAAACTGCCTGTCTTTTGGTAGCTTAATTGTATGATAAACACCCATCACCAATTATGGATGATGTTCAAATGGGCAGATAGGGTTTCTGAAAACCTGCCATTTTGATTTATTTATGCACGTTACTTGTTAGTTCTGATAATATTAAGTTACTTGTTAGCTTAATATATTAGTTTTCTCGCTACTTTTAATACATTCATTTACTTACTAAGAAGCAATGCTCCTATGTGATGCTAAGTAGTTTGCCATTATAGTGGACTACAGTTCCAAAAGATGACATCCTTACTCAAGATCTTTCATCCTTTTAGCATATGAATTCCAATTCCACATAGCCCTATCATGTTCCTCATGTGTGTTAACCTCAGAGCAGCATGGAGGATTCTTGCAAATTGCAGAATACTGTAGGTTGACAAAAAAATTGAAGGCAAATACACACCCTACAATTATCATATGCGACATGCATAGATGGACTCATGATAAATGATGCTTCTGCAAGATTTTATAATCCTCAAAAAGGTTACATAAGTTAAGAAGATGACGCAAATGACCAAACAATAAGATTCTTACCAGTTACCACCCTATAATCATGCATAGATCAGAAGAATGTTTAAAAAGTCTTCAGGCCTGGAGCAAGACAATGCTCTTTTACACCCTTCACTACATAGTTATCCTCATTTAATAGCATTTTCCCTTCACGAAACCTTCAAAAGAACCCCTTAAGTTATCATTCTTATCAAGCCATCCATTTCCCACGTTTTCCTACCCTATCCTAGCAATCAATACACCAGCCAACAATTAGCCGACACCAGACAGCTCGCCATCTGGAAGGTCGGGCAGAGGTTCTTCCCAACTGTTGAAATTCCCAATTGTATTTACGCAAAACTTTGAAGTATTTTAGCACCTTAATAAACACATGAAAGCAAATTATAAGCAACAAGAGACATATCAAGATTCCATGAAGATGGTTTCCATCTACACATGATATCAAAATTCTACATACAAATCAGCAAGACATACACTTGTCACATCCACAATTGGCATCCCACATAAGGCTTGCCCTACTTATGTCATTCAGAGTTGCTCACACTTATGCACTGCTTTTGAAATGATCTGTTCGAGGACACTTCAATGCAAATTATGACATAAGGATCTTAGCGCTTTTTTCTTTTTGGAGTGGAGACATAAGGATATTGGCTTAATGTGGAAAGACTTTGAATAAGAAGTTGTACTTTTCTTCTTTTTCATATATGTAGTATGTCTGTAATAAAAATTATTATTAAATTGCAACTTAGACAAGTAGAAGACATATTTGGTTTTTTTACTTTAGACTTTTGATGTTAGTATTGTATAGACACGTCCTCATTAAAAGATGAAAATTTAAATATTTAGCATAACCCTGATACTTAGCAATTATATCAAGCATCTAGGTTAAACTTACCCCTAAAAACCTAGTCTTCCGATCTCATTTTAATTGAGGCATTCAGAATCAAGATTTCTAGCAAACAAACATACCTTGACACAATATCATGTCAGTAGGGCTAGAAATGGGCTCAGGCTAGCCCGAAGCGCATCAGGCTAAGATGACTTTGGGTCGAGCTACAGGTTAAGACCAAACAACATCATGCCAGGTTTGGACTTAGATATAGAGCCCATTTTCATTTCAAGCTAGGCCGAGGCCAAGCTCGGGTATATCCTTGGCCTAGCCCGAGCACCAATTCGTGCCCGAGCTCAAACCCCATCACTTAAATGGATGGGGCCCTTGTTCTCTCAAAAAGTCCCTATATAATCCCAAATCAAAACATCCGTGCCTAGGGTTCTTAGTTCTCTACTTCTCAATTTCTCCCGTGGAGCATGGTGACGAGGTCGTAGGTGACAGAGGCAAGGACATTGGAGCAGTCGGCTGTCGATCGCGACATATCCATCATAGCCAAGTCCATGTGAGATGAGTCGTCGCCTCCCTAACCTATGTTGTCTATAAGAAGCTTGCATTCAACTTCCCCTACTCCACCCGCCTCACCACCGACCTCTAGGACACCATCCTCGCCAGTGTCCACTCTGACCTTGCCTTCCCCAACCCCGACGTCGCCACCGCCACTACCCTCTTTATCCTCTCCACCATGCCCCCCACCTCCTTGCCCGCCTTGTCCACGATGGCCACCGCAAGATTGCCGCCTGCTTCAACTCCCCAACCGACACCCTTTGCCTCGCCACCATCGACGCCCTTAGATGCATCCTCATGATGACATCATCCTCTATGACGCCTCCCCTGCAATCCTCGACCATGTCTCCACCTAATGGTGTCGCATTGCCATCGTGGTGCTCAACTGCTCCAATGTTATCGCCTGTGTAGCCTTCAACTCCCTCCACCCAAACAAACCCTAACCTTAACCCCAAATTTAATCGGTGTGAGAGAGATGGCCGATGGGTTTAGAATTCGAGCTGGCCCAATCTAGTTTAGGCCGGGCTCGAGCTTGGATTTGTGAAAACAATTCAGGCCAAAGCCCAACCCATAACCTGAAAAAAATTCGAGTCGGGCTTGGGTAGGGGTATGGTCAGACAATCCCCTCAATTCCATCTCTCCCATCTCATAATAAAAAAGCCTAAGCTAAAGCACATTCCAGCATTCCCATGCAAAAATTTCATCAGTAAATAAGATCCAAAATATAGATGCATGCGCCAACCACCTCAATATATTAAACGACATTTGATATATCTTTATTAGACAAAGGGAGAAGAAAACAAAGTACAGTTTTAGTTACATAAAAGAACATATAAGTCCATTCAAAAACCCAGCCTTTGGTTAAACAAAAAATATTAATGGCAACTGAATAAGCTATTTAATGTTTCGATTTCTGCATCAAAAACAGGTGTGGGCATGTAGGAGCATCCCATTATGGCATTGCAAATTAAGCTAAAAATGCTGGAAAATAATTATGATGGCAATCTGATCACTCTCATCTAACAATAATGTGAAGTTTGTTTGCAGCATGTCAGAATATGACATTCAAGTTTCTACCGATATCATCTAAAGGATGATATTCAAAACCCTTCCATTATTATGATAAAGCACACTTACAATTCAGAATTAGCTTTCTGCAGATCCTAATAAAATTCTAAAAAACCTGTTTATATAATACACCAAGGCTATGCACTCAGTAGTAACACTCAAGGAAAGCATAGGTTGCAAAACTAATTTTTGAAATTTTATATTCAACAAGAACTAATACAATTGCATTACTTCAGTTACCTACATATAGAGTATTACAGAGAAAAAACATATATACACCCACAAATGCATTCTTGAAAATATACATTCAAGAATTCTGCTAGACTAGAACAAAAAAGGATTTAGGGTGGTAAAATAACTTTGCCAACAGTTACAATACCATAGCAAAGGAGAAGTTTAGCAACATGAGCATCACTAAGAACAAACAATAATTTAAAGCCTAAAGTTTTATCAGTCAACCCAAAATTAAAAAGAAAAAAAATGAACGTGGCATGAAGAGTGGAAGTAAGCGACCTACCGAAGCCCCCAGATCCCCGTTAATTGCACCATCTTTCTTTCCAGATTGATCTGCAGAACGGGAACCCTTGCTATCCCCCTTTATTATTTACGAACAAGGAAAGTAAAATTCAATCAACATGAAAGAACAAAACGAAACCCGTTAATTCCTCTGACAGAAGTCAATTATACACAAAGAGAGGTGAAACAATAGACAAGAAAAAGAGAAGTAAAATGACGGCAAAAGGAAATACCTCCATCTGCGGCACCAAGAAAGGTTTGTGCATCCGCCAGCAAGATAAATTTCAGGGAAAAGAATTGTCATACATAAGTCCGATTGATCAATAGAAGTAGCTCATGGGAACGGAAATTCAGAGCAAGGAGAACAAAAGGAACAAGAAGATCACCTCTCTATAGAGCTGCAGGTAGAGTTTGAGTGGCTCCACGTAATCCTCGAAGCCCAGCGTCCCCATCGCCCATAGCAGATCATCCCCATTGATCGTCTTCCTCTTCTCCCTCTGACACTTATCACTCGCCCTGTCCGAAAACCCTAGAATTCATAACCAACAAAAGAAAAAGATCACAGGAAAAAAGAAGAAGAAAGGGGAGGGAAGAACGGCACCGACTCGCTAGTGACGAAGCTGATGAACTCGGAGACGCACTCCTGGACGGACTCCTTGGCGTCCTTAGCGATCTTGCCATTCTCCGGTATCGCCTTCCTCATGATCCTCCCAATATTCGCGATCGGGAGGAACCGATCCTGCTCCTTCGCTCCGCCCGACGGCCCGCCGTGGTCGCCGGAGTGCCCGCTTTCCGGCGTTCCCGGAGCCCCGGACTCCGCCATGGAACCCTAAACCACAATCCTCGCCGTACGTGAGACTCAAATCCAAACCCTAACCCTATCCCAAACCCAAACCCTAGCTCCATTGGACAAAGAGAGGAGAAAAGAAAGGGCGGGCTCAGGGTTGCCAGCTTTTCTTCTCTTCTTTTAAAAATAAAAACAGTGGGTGGGGATAGAGCGTAGACTTACCTGGAAGGGTTAAAATAGGAGGGAGAAAAGGGACGGAGAGAAGAGAGGCGGGGATCGGTAGGGGAGGGGGCGGATCGATGGGCGTGTGATCGGGATCGCGGCGTTTTCCCGACGGATCACCGCCGTTGGTTTCGGCTGCCACTAGAGACGTTCATCAGCGAGGGTGAACTCCCGTCTGCAACTGGCTCTCGCTCTCTCTGTCCTACCGATTGGGCGGATATGGTTGATTGACTTATAGGAGGAAGGGAGTGGGGAATAGGTTAGGCCGGTGGTGGTGGGTACATCCTAGGCCGTAAAAGGTATAAAGTGCAGTACACCAAGTAGTCCATTTGCGGGGTATGAAACGGACACTCCTCACAAAGTTGGCAAGTTGGCCTTGTGTCTACGTGGAAATGAAAGGACCAATGATTTGGTCCTAATATGTTTCCCAAGTAGAAAGGTTTAATATGCGTTAGATGAGATAATACAACAATTACATTATATTTAACGAAACAAATAATTTTTTATGGAAAAAAGTTTCTAAGGTTTATACCTAGCCCTTCTTGGGTTATTAAGATATGTAATTTCTAGTTTGAGCTTTAGTAGCTAGGCTTCGTGGAATTGTTGTATTTTTTAATTATTCTTCTATATCATGTCAACCAGGTATAGCGGGTTTGTTAAACTATGTTTGAGCTTTTTTAAAATGGGACATAAAAACTTTTAAATGAGTAATAATTTTAATTCTATAATTAGATTCTATGATCAAATGCTAAGTTGTCTAGAGTTATTTTTTAAAATATAAAACGTTATGGCTTTTGAGGATCCATCCGCATGCACTTTTAGTATTAACTTTTTTGTTGATCCCTAAAGGAGAGTAGGTGCTAGCTGATGGGTTTCATGTTTTTAGATCACGGTTTCTAGGTATCAATCACTTATGTTGCATCTGATTTTCATCTTTGTCCGTTTCTATGTACCATCCAGTCGGCTATTATGATTTGCAGTTTCTCTAATTGGCTATGCTTCTACTGCTGATTAAATTTCAGGATGTCTCTGATTTCTTTAACCCAGATGATGTTCAAACTGATGGGATTTGTATCTTAGTTTACATATTTCAAATGAATTGGAATATTAATAGGCATGTCAATAATCTCCCGAATGATCCTTGTTATGTTCTATTTTCTGATGGGAGCTGGCCCTTATTTCACTTGTTCATCATAAACCATACAAGTGGCCATTATAATTGTTATACTCCATATGCAGACCCAGTTACTAATTGGTATGTATAGCAAATGTGTTGAATCTGTCATAGTTTGTGCTACTTACATAAGTTATGCTGCTTTGATTCTTATCTTCCAAATGATGTATTAATAGAATCTTATACAGTTGGAAATGGATACATATTGTATATGATGGGCTTTACAAGGGCACTATGGGTGGATCTTTTGGTTTTGCTTTATAACATCCTATTATCTTTTTATTGTACTGATCAATACATTAATATAATATAAAAAATATTAATTTTTTTATTATTTAATCTCTATTATTTAGTATTTAATATTTTTTTATTTTTTTTATAAATTATTAATCATAAAAAATTATTTACAAACTAACCAATAAAGTTTCCTACGAATACATGCTATTAGCCCGTCACACACATTTTCATAGTCACCCAGCCCAAGATGAAGTCCAAATTAAAATCTAAATTAGCTTGCCTTTATTGATAAATTTTCAGTGAATGCAAATGCGCGATCCATATCAGAGAACAAGGATACACGCCCAGAGAGACGCAAGCACACGGCCCACACAAGCCGCGGTCTATGCGCACGAACCACAAAGGCAACTGCGTGGTCCATGTGCGGCTCATAGAAAAATTCATATAGTGTACGCGCATGGCTTACAGGCGGGCATTCACGCGATGCGAGCATAGTTGGTATGCACGGGTGTGGGCGTGCATGCAGACGTGGTTTGCGTGTGCGGGCACGGTTGATGCAAATGGGTTCATGCGGGTGTGCACCGGGACATGGGCTTGGGACACGGAACAGAGGGGGTGGCTAGGGTTTTGGGGGTGTCAAAATCTGAGAAGGAAGGTATTTGGAGGCATGAGAGATTTGAAGAACTAAGAGTTTGGGACGGTCGGGACTCCAAGAGGTCTTGAGGGCTATAAAAAGTGGTGTAGGGCGGCTTAAGAAAAAGAGAGAAAAATTGAGAGAAAAATTAGAGAAAAAATGGTAGAGAAAAAGAGAGGAAGGAAGTAAGTTTGCCAAGTGTTGGAGTTCTGGGAGAGAATCTTTGACGGTATAAGGAGGTTCTGCATCTTCTTCTTTTTCATATTTTTTTCTAACAAGAAGATGGAGCTTTTGGCAGCGAGCGAGATCCAATCCATAAGCGGCTAAACTCTTCATCCTTGGGGGAGTAGATGAAGTCCTTAAATTCATATTTATATTTTTATTCCATGCATCTTATTGTATATCTTTCTTTATGCAATCAACTACTTGAACATTGTAAGGCATCTTTCTTTTTAGATCTTATTAAATATTTTATAAACATGAATAATTTTTATGATTTTATTCATGTATTTAAGTAGCAGTATTTCTTATTTTATGATAGTTATTTTTGAATAGTTTATGACTATGTGAAGACAAGTCATGATCTGAAGATACGATTCGTGCTCAGCGAGATAAACTATATTGAAAACTAAATCATGATTTATCTTTTTAATCATCAATCATATCTCGAATCCAGTATCAGAATCAGATACATGATGGCCACACACTCTTTAAGGCAAGATCCTAAAGAATATGCAAGATCTATTTTTTTATCAATATACAATCTTATGCTGCTCATTATTTGATCCCAAGCCCCATAGAATTTTATAGATCTAAAAAAAAAAAGAGAGAGTGAAATTTATGGGCTCAGTAAATTATCAATATCTTTAAGTGATCAAGCATAATTATTTTTTAAAATATAATAATTTATCAATAATATGTAACAACATAATTTTTTTTAAAAATATATCATGCACATTAGTAAAAATCAAAAATCCTCTCTTAGTCTTTGTTGACTACAGCCACGATTAGCCTCTTGACAAGGGTGTGTACCAGTGATCAGTCTCACTGGCTAGACTCAGAAGAGAACTAGTTCTGATTCATATGGCCACGTTAGCCCTGTGACAAGGCAAAGAGATTAGCTCTAAAAATAAACACGCGAACATATCAATATATGCCAATGATCAGTCCCGACTGGATAGGTCCAAAAGGACTAACTCTACCAGCGATCAGCTCTGACTGACTAGGTTCAGAAGGACTAACTCTGCCAGTGATCAGCTCTGACTGGCTAGGTCCAGAAAAAATGCGTTTCTGATGTATGGCCAACGATGAGTTTCATTAGCTGGATCAAGATCATAGTCTAACTAGAGAATTTTTTTTATGATTTTACCGCAACTAATTTTCTATAAATAATGATACTTATTTATATAACAGTATTAACTTAATTTTCATATCATCCAAAAGAGCAGTAAAATAATTCTTATTCGAGATTTCATACATCGATGAACATATATAATTTTCTTTTCAAAGATCACGTAATATTATTATAAAAAAAATATTTTTTTCTAAAAATTTACATCATGTAAAAGTGGCATTATGCTTGATCCAACTTTTTTAAATTATTTTTCATAAATAAATATATAATTTTAAATTTTAATGATTTTTAAATATTTTATATATAAAATTTAATTTTTAAATATGTAAATATGTATGAAAATAAATTCAGAAATAAAAAAAATTTTATTATCATTCCAATCTAGAAGTCATGATTTTCGACACATTATCTAATCCTCAAATTTGATGTTCTTCGGACGAGGGGGCACTGATCAAATAAATAATCAAAATTATTAATTTTTAATTAAAAAAATTAGATGAAAGAAGAAGAGGGCCAGTCTGGCCCCAATCTAGATCAGAATTGGGTTAATTTAAAAGCCAAATTTATATAATTTGATTTGACTTAAACATAATTGGATTGGGGTTGGGTTTACTTAAAAATAAAATCGAGTCCCTCTTTCTTTTTGTCTCCCTTCCTCTCTCTCTTCCTCTCTCTCTCTTGTTTTTCTTTCTCCGTTTCTCTCTCTCTTTCTTTCTTCCTCAGTCGAACCCTTCATGGGAGAGAGAGGGAGTGGAGGAGGGGGGTGCGATCGATGGTGGCCGACGGTGATGGTGTGGTTGGAGTGGTCGGGCGATGGAGGCATGGCCAGGGCGGCCGGCGGCTTGGTTGCACATGGGGAAGCCGAGAGAAAAGAGAAGAGGGGTACTCTCCCTTATTGCCATGGAACCGACACTTAGGGCCAAGAAGAAGAGAAGGGAAAGGAGTAGGCTTATCAACGGCAACAGGAGGTGGCTGGCAGGGCTGATTCCGGCAGGGTATCTTTTCGGAACTAAAGAGATAGAGAAGATTTGGGAGGAAGAGGGTTTGTGGGTGACGGCGGCTTGATCGCAGCAAATCGATGGCTGCCGGAGGTTAGGAAGAAGGAGAGGGATGGTTTTCAGTGGTGGATAGAGAGGAGAGGTGGGGTTTAAAAAAGAAGTAGAATGGAAGAAGATAAGCTGGATGGATCCATGGATAAGGCTGGCATAATCCATTTAAATGCCCATTGGCCATCCTTCACTGGCACACATCTTTCATCCGATCGCTCTCGTAGCCTCAACCTCTCCCACGGCCATGGATTAGCAAAGGAGATGTTCCCTTGTTTCACTCGAATACGGCTTCGTTCCTTCCCTCCCTGCATCTCCTTCTTTGTTTTTTTTGTCTTCAGTCCCGATGAAGTCGGCAAGAAGTGCCCACTTCAGGGTGAACTGGGTCCAACGAGATCGGTTCTCACATCATCAGTAAGACTTGTAGTTTTTAGTGATCTTGATTGCTTGAATACTAATCTGTGATCAAGGATGAATTCGAAAATCCTGAAGTACTTTTTTTATCTAATTTTTCTAAAACTTCATCTCTATCAAATTTGTTTCTTTTATCTTTTGTAAATCCTAAAATTTTTATTCCTTCACTGTATTTTCAAGTTTAAACACAACTTAGCTCATTGATCCCTGAGGATTCGACATCTGATCTCACCCTATTCTATGTAATAAGTTGAGTCAGATTAAAACTTTTATTTTTAGTGCTTGCAACAACATCATGTACTCTCAAATCAGTTTTTGCAAAGAATCAATGCTATTGTTCCATCCTGAGGATGTAAAGCCTCCACCGATCATTTCTCAGTTCACATTTCTTATTATGGAGGAATTTAATGATCCTCAAAGCTGATATATTACAACTTGAACAAAGGAAAGAAACTGAGAAACTCAACAGGAACATTGTATACTGTGGAAATGAAATGAGAGGAAAACACTATAATGGGAAGAATTAGTGTCCATTTGGAGAAACCGTTCGGTGTATCAATAAGTCATTTCTATTCTTACAATTTGGTTTTCTATGTAGAATGGTGACTATATCGTGTTTAAATCCAGCTACCATTGGCATTATTTGTTCCCTTCATATATTGGTTCTTTCATATCTGTTGCCGATCTCAACTCAGAACATTGTTGCGGGGCCTGACTCATCAAACAATTATTTCTCTGTATTCCTAACAATTTTTTTTTACTGTTCAGGCTTTGCTGTTCCATCATCACAAGTTGGCTTCTAGTATTAGCGATGTCTGTTCGAGTACTGGTGTTATGATGCAGAGGGGTTCTGCTGATCCTTATATCTTATCAGGAGTTATCATTCCAATGGTATCATACGACCGTAGCAAGATGCTACTAATGCCTCATACTATGACATTGTGGATCTCTTTTGTTTCATGCTATCTAATTGCCATGATGCTAGCTTTGCACTTAATGTCTTATGTATTTATTGGCCTATTCAATGGTTGCATCGCACTACTTCAGTTATTGTCCTTAATCAACTTGTCAGTATCTTTGGACTGGTTGTTCTCTCTTCTGCCATTATCAATGAGGAGTTCCATTTATTTCTCCAAGAGCCTGCTGACAACTTTTAAGATCATATGGTTTTTCACTCAGTGGGTTTGTTTGCTTGATTTTGATATGCTACTCTATGCTCTGCAATAGTTGCTCTGCCGTAATACAAAGCTTCAAGAATTGAGCAACTCTTGTTCTACACAGCAATGGATTTTTGAGTTTCTTGGAGATGAGATTGCTTCATTTCAGTTGTGTTTTGCATTTTGGATGAAGATTTCTTCTGTTCACACATCTACACAGCTTCTCTCCTTTATTATAGTGCCATACTTGCTGTTCTGTATAGGTTTTAGTCAAAACTGTTTCTAAACACCTCCTTTTTACATTCCATCATATAATTCATCACTGGTTTCTTCAGCCTATACTTTGGTTCATGTATTGCAGGCCTCTTTTGTACCTGTATTGCCACATTTCTTGCTTTAAATGAAAGGTTTATCTTTTTACAAAAAAAAAAGGAGAGTAGTGTTGTACACCAAGCATTGCAATTATGACATGTTTGGCCATAGCCAAGTAATTATATGAATGCTATTTTTCTCAATGCATTTAACATATTGTTAGGTTAGAATTTTCATTCCAATGCATGGTTAGGTTTTTATTATATGAAATTCCTTCAAAATGCATTCTCGTAGTATCAATCCAACTCTTCCATATACTTCTTGTCTCATATTCTTTCAGGCATATTACACTAATTTTCAATTGATGTGCTCACCTAAATTCTTTATACACACACTTGTGTGTATATGTGTGTACACTCTCAACATCTCCACATTTTATGCATGAGAAGCAAGTTTGATATTTTATTCGATACAATGAAATCTAGTGGCATATTCAAGTTTATTGGTTTTATGGATATAACTTGTGATCTTTTATGGATATCTTGCCACTGCTATGAAGCCATTCATCATTTTAATTAATAGATAAGAACAGAATACCTCTCGATTATAACCACTATATCATAACAGAATATCTATTGATTATTTTACAATTGTAACCACATGATCCAGATGACCCCCTTTCTTAGGAATGGAATGTCTCTACAATTGTAACTACACAAGAGAACGCCTCTGCAGTGCAACTATGTGATCTTGTCTACTCTCTATATATTTGTTATTGGAAATAATAACGTGATGCATTTGAGCTATTGATTCCACTCTCCATTTAGTGCCAAAATAGGAGAATCAATTGTCATCTCTACCCTTCTCTCTTCTTGTTGGATTCCACCCTCCTCTTTCTTCATTTCAAATCCCACATCCCATCCTACATCTACGTACCACACAACACCCACATTACCACGATTGCAACCAAACCTCCGGATAGCAATCATTGGATTGGAATAAAATACCTCTCGACTGTTCTATAGTTGCAAATGCACGACCAGAATGTTCCCGTCTCTTGGGAATAAAATAACTCTACAGTTGTAACTACGAAACAGAATATCTCTACCATTGCAATTTTGTGATCATGTACATTCTATATATACTTGTTATTAGAAATAATAATGCAACGTGGTCTAGCTATTGATTCCACTCCTCACAATATTCTTGCATCTTGATTGGATGAAAAATATAACATGAATTAGCAACATGCCCTATGAACCAGTGGTAAAAGAAACATTTCAATTTTTTGAAAAAAAACACAAAAATGAAAAAAAAAATTCAAAAGCTATAATGAAATATGATGTCTTAATATTTGAAAAGACTCACAATGATTAAAGAATTTTCTATATATATGTATGCAAGAGATTGGAATTTAAGAGATATCTATGTTGATTAAAGATGGCTTCAAATCTTTTAGCACTCTTCGTGATTATTAAAATATAATAGTTCATATAATATTTTAAATAAATTATATAATTTTATTATTTCACGAAAGCGGGCATACGATGAATACATAATTTACAACTTAATTCATTCATGTCTTGACAACATCGGCATGAAATGCCAAATTTCAAAAAACTTGGAATCCAATGCACAATGGAATGTAGTGTAAAATAACAACACAAAATAATTTAATTATATCTCAACAATATGTGCATCCAGATGCCAGATTTAAATAGATTTGGAATTCAGTACACAATGGAATGGCGTATAACAGCAAAAGAACATAGGGATAAATTGGCAACGAAGCAAGAGAACAATAATAAGCCATGCCTGGCAGACCTCAAACTCACTATAAACCATCGCATATGCCTGATAACCTCTCGTCAAGAAAAATGCTGCACATATCCATACCATTTTACTGGCACGCCAGATTTGTGGGCAAGAGTAGTCCAAAAGTGGCTGCATCAATTATTTTTCCGAACTACTTCTACTTCAAATGATGATATAAGCATCCCAAGGTTAAAAGTGGTCATTTAGATCCAACATCCGAAAATGTCGATTATCACATGTTCTCTTTCTTGGAATTATAGATAAATCATTTAAAGTTCTTGATAGTAAGTATTTATTGCTTTTAGAAAAAATAAAAACAAAAAATAACAAAAGTCTTGCACAAATTCTAGCATCAATATTCTCGGTATTTGGCATGGTCTAATTGCATTATATAGCAAACTTTTAGAAACATCAACTGTCACATGCGCAGATGGAAAAGATATCATCACGAAGCACCTAGATAATCTCAAAATCTGTCGCATATTGTAGATGAGCTTATAGTGAAAATATTTGAAAGCTGAATGAGATTAGAGGCATGACCTAGGAAACAAGATTAGGGTATAAACAAGTTTTCGGGGCGAATGTAATGCTGATGATTGAAACATCAAGGCCCAGTTTAATTAGTGAGCGCCAAATGAGAACCAATAAGATGATGTTCACATGTTGTGGATCATGCCAATTGCCTACAAGGAAGATCCAGTTTAATTAGTAAGCGGTGTGACGACGTTCACTTGTGGATCATGTTGTGGCTAAATGTCCGGTAGCAAGAGCAAACCATCAGGAATTTTTATATCGCGGCAGGATACAAATGTGAACTTCAACTAACCAAGTAAAAATAGAACCGCAATTCCCTCATTTTCACTGAACCAACTTCATTTGACTGGCATAAAAAATGGAACCAACTTTAGCTGGACATTTCAACCACCATCTTGGACGCATTATGGTTCTTCCAGCTTTCATTATTTTTATTTGCGGTAGAAAGGCCTGAGCCAAGGCAGTCGCATTAATGTTTCTCTGAGACAAAGCAGGACCGCAACCAGTAACAACCAGTAAGTAAGCTTTCATTGTTCATAATGTTGTACCTTACCACAAGGCCGATTTCAAGGATTTATCGGCCTTGCATGGTACACAATGTTATGTTGCCTTCTCCGGAGACATGACTAGATTCTAAACCAATCACTTGATATGGTGTCATGGTCTGGTTCACTGCCGCCCCATTTGTCACGCCAGCCACGAGCTGACAGGACTCCAAGAGAGACAGAAAACAGGACCCGGATATTTAGTGCTCCTGCTTCACCATATTATTAGCAGATTAAACAACGCGAAGTCTAGCTCTTGAACCATTCAATCTAGGAGAATAATAGCACATTAGGACCTGGACGGAAGGTACGATTCCAAAATAAAAGAAGAGAGAGAGAGAGAGAGAGAGAGAGAGAGAGCATTCCATAGGTGGGCTAATGTTGCCGCCCATCCTGGACCAATGATGTGGGATATTTCTATAGATCTACAAGACGATCAATGAAGATCAAAATGCCCATCGGATTGGCTGTATCCAAATCCTCCGGTACTAAACTAAGAGCAGTTTCTTTGGTAGGGGACGAAGAGGAAGGAGAAAAATAAGAGAAAGAAAGTATGTTTAGCTATATTTTTTTTTTTGGTTTTCGATGACCTTTCATGGAGGGTCCTTGGATCTCCTTATAATCAAAATCTAGAATGTTCTGAGAAGCGTATGAGCCAAGGACGTGCCATAACCATCTAGCATGAGATAAAGTTGTTCGGTCCATACGTGCTCCTAGGTAAAAAGATCAAGCCAACTCCAAAAGAAAAGCATTTGGTTTGCAATTGAAATCAGAATTAAAATCAAAATAGATTGAACTAGAAATCGGAATGGCTATATCCTCCAACATATTTGGCCCGTGATTGTAATCGAAAAGAGCTTTGAATACTATATAAGAATATAGAGATTGAATTTTAATAGATTAAAGCATCTTCGTATTCTCTCTTGGAATTGGAATGAAAATGAAGATCCCTTAGCCAACTTGTTAGAATAGGAGCCATTTATTTTTATTATCATTTCAAAGTCTAACTCCTTCCAACAAAATATTTTATAGATTATGCTCAACTAAGGGCAACTATCGTGCCTATTGAAGGCTTCATTGAAGCTGAGAGACCTCGTATTTCATTGATGGCTTCATTGAGTGAGAGCTCAACTAAGGTCAACTATCACCTACCGGAGCGAACGAGTAATCGGATTCGGAGGGGACCATCAGCGTCCGTAAATCATGCAACCCATGTATGACACGTTGCAACCAGACAAACACTGCAGAGGAAAAAAAAAAAAAGAAAAGAAAAAACACAAGGCGACTGGCGAAAGACCATTCGATTCAGTTCCACCACCCATGTGGCAGACACCACGGTACCTGCAAGGTCGACCAAGTCCCCAAGTTTTTTACCGTTTTCATTACTCAACCAGCCGCATTCAAACAAATCCAGAATAATTGCCACCCACGGTAAAAAGACTAATGTTACAGAATTTGACACGGCCTTCAAAGTGTGAGCCAATCGCAATACAAAGAAAATCCACGATCCCCTACGTATGACGTCACTCTCAGGTAAACGACAAACTTTCCTTGTGGGTGGGGGCCACCTCAATTGAATACCCTGTTCTTCCTTGCGCGTCCGCTTACTTGGTCTTAAACAATTACCCAGAATATGCAGGTAAGTTAAATAGTCATTATCTTCCTTCCATCATCCTTGCAAGGAATTACCCTTCAAAAAATAATTTATACCTTAACATAATATAACATATGATAAGTACAATGAATGTTTCTAACGGACCCCACATTATTCTTATAATTACAGACAAATAAAATAATTACTCTAGTGGGTCCCTTGCGTGCTGACCATAATGCATGAGCTCCCTCCACCTGTCCCCGTCCGCACTACTTCTACGCCTCGTGGAGCGTGGACCGCACGTGCTTGGTGAGCTCGACCAGAGCCACGTCGACCGCGTCCCTGAACCCGAGAGCGGACCGGCTCGCGTTCGGGTGCGCGTACGTCACCTTGGGGATCATCTCGATCACCGTCTCCCTCATCCTCTCCACCTCTTCTTTCGGGATCCGGCTCAACTCCTCCTCGATCCGGCTCGACCGGTCGGGTCCCAGGAGAACAGACCAGTCCTCGGCCCGGCCCGGCAGGTACCACCGGTACTGCGTGTACGCCGTGTGCTCCGAGAAGAAAACCGGCACGCACCCTGCCAGAACCGAGTCGAACACGGACCGCCGCGTGAACGAGTCGCCAGGCGGCTGGAGGCAAAACTCGGCCTGCTTCATCACCGCGAGAACCCGTTCCGGATCGTGGCACTTGGGCGAGCCCGGTTTGCACTCGACCCGGAGGCATCGGTCCGAGGCACCACACTGGCGGAGGATCTCCGCTCGGACGGCGGCCTTGTCGGTGGCGTTTCTCGGCCCACCGACGAACATAAAAAGGTGGCTCCTTTTGGACCGCCGGACCTCGGCCTGCCACGCGGCCACCTCGGCGGCGGAGAAGGGGTGGAAGTAGGAGGGGTAGGGGATGCCGAATTGGTTGTCGCCCTTCCAGGGGTGGCGTTCCACGGTGAGGATGGACATGTTGAGGACTTCGGGGAGAAGGAGGAGGCGGTTGGCGCCGAAGTCCGGCGAGGAGGCTGCGTCGGAGCGCATGAGGTCCCAAGCGGTGCGGCCGATGGCGAGGAAGTGGTCGCGGCCGCGGCGGCGGCGGAAGGCGGCGTGGGAGGAGATGTGGGCGACCAAATCGACGGCGAGGGCGTCGCGGAGAGCATGATCAGATACGCGGAAAACAGAGGAAGTGTAGAGGCCGGCGTAGAAGGGGACGTAGAAGAGGAGGGCGGAGGAGGGGTCGAGGGTGCGGCAGGGGTGGCGCTCGGCTCGGGCGTGGAAGATCATCTCGGCGATGAACTGATGGGTGGCGTACCAGGAGGGGCTGTCGGCGGCGCCGCCGGAGGAGGAGAGAGGGTGAGGGACGGGCTGGCCGAGGCCGCGGTGGGCGACGTGGGGGCACATGTCGGTGTAAATGTTGAGGGAGCGGCAGCGGCGGAGGAGGGCGAGGTTGAAGCGGGTGGGGAGGTCGTAGATATAGAAGGGGGCGATGTCCGGGTCGCACTTCTCCGGCGGGCGGGGAACATCGTCTTCTTCTCCACCGGCACCGCCGGCGATGGCAGAGGGGGTTGGGAGGTCGGGGGAAGGTGGGAAGCAGAGGAAGAGGAGGAAGAGCCAGAGGGAGAAGAAGAGGAAGATGTAGAGCAAGTACTTGGCTTTAACAAGGATGGAATTAGAAGCCTTGTCCTTGGAGTAGGAGAATAAGAGAAGAGAGTGCTTATCTTTGGGTCGGAACGCCATTAGAGGATAGCTAGAAGAGAGAGTTACGGTGGAGAGAGGGAACGTGTGACTGCATATATGAGAGCGGGGAAAAGAAGAGAAAGGTGTTGGTGAGTGGGAGATCATTGTGACGCTTTAGTTGTTTATGTACCTTTAATTAATGTTAAATTTTCTTCTTTTCATAAAAATGATATCGCCTGATTGTATTTGATTTGCCATTTAAGCACATGTACCAGTCCTTGGGCCATAGCCCATAGGTGTCACTGAAACAATTATTGGATGGACAGGATCATCATGAAGCTAAGATAATATCATCCCCGATGAATTTATTTCATCTCAAGATGAAATTTTTAGATGGATTCATTTTATCCTACATCCATAATAAATCTGATCCACCTAATAATTTCTAGTGCTACTGAAGGGAGTGAGATATAGAAGTCTATAATTGTGGCGATCGCAGCTGGCATATATAAGAGGAGTATGAAAGAATTCTGGGAAGTTTCTCTTAGAAAATGAAAAATCTATGATTTGAGCCAAGATGTATGAATAAGTGGCCGATAGCATTATTACGGGGTGGAAGGAGGTAAAAATAATGTAAAGTGATGGGCTGATGCGCGTTGAACGCTCAACAGTAAATGTCACAATCAAACATTAAACAAGACAAGGATGGGAGAGCATTCTTTCACTACATGTTTTAGTAGCATGTGCACCTGTGATGGCAGGAGCATTCTATCACATTTTTTTCACTCAGCTGCATCACTGAGTCCGGGTTATATTAAGTGTCTTGCTGAAATTATTGATCAATTGTTAAGACGTAAAAGTTTGGTTTTAATTGATTTATGCATATTTAACAACCAGTTTTGCTTGCTTCATGACCCTTGCAATGGCATTCCGTAATGACCAACTCTACTTTTAATTGGGTCTGGTTCCTTTTCAAGAATTCAACTAGTTTTTTTATCTCCGAACGCTAAACATGTATCTGTATTGTTGTTACCATTACACGAAATAATACAATATGAAAATTTATAATCTTTATTAGCAGATATTACACCACATAAATAGTACATATAACACAAATATATATGTGTGTGTGTGTGTGTGTGTGTTGAAATGGATTTTCTGTTATAGTGTGATATTGGTTGTCATCTAGGGTTATTTTATAACAATTCTTGGCTAAATCTACTTTCGCTTATTGGTGTACAATATGCAAATATATGAAGATCTGGCACCAACCCTAGCTAAGTATGTTTTGCAAGACTAGTTGAATTTAATTGTCAGGATGATAAATTTCTATCTTTCTTAGGCTTTGGAGTGTTCCATATTCCAAGCATATATTCTGCCTCGTAGGTCCCATGCACGCTATATACCTAACTGTTCCATCTTAGCAAATAATGTGATATGAATTATAAAACTCAAATACAAAATAATGAACCACTATATGTTAAAGTTTAAACCAGGCTTTTTAATAATTTTGTTTTAAGACCTATTTGGAAAAATTTTGCCCCTTCCAACGGGGTGGGTTGAATAGAGAGAAAAAATTTAAAAAAAAAAGATAATCAAAAAAAAAAAACAACAATCGATGGCAATCACGTCGCTCAATCCCAACAGGCTAAAAGAATAAAGATCTCTAGAGAACTTTCTTCATCCCATATTGATCGAACCCATATGATCTCTTTTTCCATTTGGTGTTGCTCTCTTGATTTTTCTTCTCCAATTCTTCTTTTTACTTCCACATTTATTTTCTTTCTCCAGCCCTATAAGCGAATCATGTCGAAATTGGTAGATTATTCCCGAATAAGTCCTTGATATTTGCAAACTCAATTATTAACTTAAAAAAATGAAGTAATGAAGCATATTCTCTTTGGCCGTGCATCCAATAACACCACTTACATCGCTTGGAAGAAAGCAAAGAAACATGACATTAATGAAACACAAAGCTCCAAAAATAAGAGCATCAACACATGTATCTTAATAACAATTGCATTAAAAAAGAAACTCGTTCCACGTAATGTTCAATAATCATTAGTTATTCTTACTTTAAAAAGCGAGAAAAAGGAGTGGAATCAAACGCGCGCAAGAAGGAAAGAGTGATGCTTGTCACCCACCACTTCCACTGATAAAGCATTGATTCCTCTTCGACAGCCTTCTCTCGGGACGCGCCCACAGAATTTTCTATGCGCGTCCTGCGGCGGTCGCGCTGAATAAAAAATGACGGACGCCGAAACCTACGGCAGATGCAGTCCCCGCATAAAAGGTTAAATGATCTCGTACGTAAAAATTTAGTAGCTTTGTTCGCGGACGCGAGGGACGCTGTCGGCGGTCACGCGGTTTTTTTTTTTTTTAACCTTCGCGAGACCGGTTCTTTCGTTGATGGTTCCACCCACCAAGGGCACTTTTTCTTTTTTCTTTTTTTTTTTTCTTTTTTTGAAACGTGCCACATGGTTTGCCACTTGTTGGTCTTCTTCAAGATCGCTCGAGGGAGCCGGAGGACAATGACGTCAAAATGACGTCACTCTACGGGATGGAATTAGCACCATCTCCTTATTATTACAAATCCCGAACAATTTGTAATGCCGTTACAACTCACAGGTACACGTAAAAATAGTTAAAATAAAAAAGAATAGCATCGAATAAGAGTGTATTCAATAAGAAGATCTTTATAAAAAATATTTTTTTTAGTACAATTACAATTCATGTATATTATATCTTCATGTTAGAAGAGATATAATTATCCGACAAGAATACCTTAAAAAGGATCATTACAATCTATGTTGATGTATAATCATCGTAGGAGAGTATCATGAAACTACATTGGCACAAAATTGAAAATATATGATTCAATTAAATAATAAATTTACTATTTGTTCATATGATTTTTTTTATAAACTTAAATTAAAAATTCTAGTGGTAAAAAAAAAGATATATTACAAATAAGAGAACCTCTTCTCTAAAACTTTGCAGCATGTTTGAGATAAAAAGGCAAAAAAAAAAAAAAAAGTATATAAGAGCTCCTGCATGATACAAAACAAAGGGATATTATGTTATATGTTAAGATGTGTGAAATAAAAGTCAATGAACTTAGCCACATGTTATATGGAGTAGAAAAAGCAATGATTGCTTGGAAGAAAAGGCTAAGTTGGAGTGTTCCATATCGTTTATCGATAGGTGAGAAAAAAAATAAATATGATTGTCCATAGAACTGTAGGGTTAAAATTATGTGGCGAGATAATTTTTTCTTAGATCTTTGTTTCTAATATATAAATTAATTTAACATCAAATTAACAGACCAACATGGTCCTGCCTTGAGCCAAGGAAGAGTGAAAGATGGGCAGAAAACTTGGAAAAAAGCTTTGGTAAGTCAATGGCTAGACTAATTCGTGTCGCATGCAGATAGAGTGGTAGAGTTATCCCGTTCAAATCTGTGCAAACGTTTATCAGAGAGAGCTTGGATTTTCTACCCAAAAAAAAAAAAAAAAAAGAGCTTGGATTCCTTTTCAGGTTATGCATCTAAATTATGTACTTAAATTTATATTAAGAATTTGGTACGGTAGTTAAAGCCTGAGGTGGAGACTGGAGAGCCTTCCTCAGGTAAGTTCTGCGTTTCACATTCGCAAAGCAGTCTCGTCAGTACAAAAATTTCAAAGCGGAGTCCAGATCTGATAAAGGCCTCCCCGTAGCGACAGCAGGAACTTGTCACGAGGTTGCGGGGGTTTGAACTGGGTGCTCCGTATAAAGCGTGCTCGTGATTCGTTTCAAAATTAAAACGCGTTAGGTCTCACAAAAAATAAACGACGGGTGCCTCACGGCTACAAACCCTTTTTATCGACTTGTTGGTGAAGGTAGGGCGAAATGCGGCAGGCGTTGAAATTTCCTAATAGCACCGCTAATCAAGTCAGTCACGGAAAGATAACTACATAAATATTGATTTAACATATTTTTATTTATAGTTTTTACTCTCTTTTTTCCCATGTTTTCAAGTGCATATGTAGGCAGGTTTTTTTTTTTTTTTTTATTGTTTTAATTGATCATGTTTCCAAGTGTCTAGACAGGTTTTACCAACGAGAGTCAGCTATACGCTTCCTTATTATAATGTAGGTGTCACATGGATCCAATGCAGGACGCACTGCGAGGTATTGGAAAGGGTCGCTCCCGCCGCATGGAGATAGATCTTCCTTGCTCGTTTTTAAAGTAATTTACTTGGTCAGAAAAACTCGACACGGTTTATTTTATTTTTATGCTATCGATCTTTTGTATGGAAAAAAATGGTTTAAATTATTTAATCCATAGGTCGCTTGCGGTTCCACAATCAACGTTTTAGCATTTCTTGTTCGCGCAGGCACTTCCTCCGGCGCAACCAGCAGAAGAAAGTCATGTTCGCGGTTCCGGTTGAGCTTAAAGTCGCGGGACATCAACTCCAGCGACGGTCACCGTCCCAGAAACTTGCCCGTCAGGCGACCCATCGAAATCGTACCACCAATCCAATGGACTTACCAAACGTGACCGAAGCAACACGGCATGCGCCGTCGTAGGGTCCTGGGTGACCCAACAGACCGTGGGGACCTCCTCCGACCACCGATGGCCATGATAGGGCCCTCGGCCACTTTCTCCCCATTCCAACTTTGAAAAATGAATATATGAAGTAGATTTTAGTTTTCATACACAATGCGTCATGGAAATTCAAATACAACCAGCAAATCCGAACCCCACCGAAACCCGAACAAACAAGCCTGGTCAATTTGAGTAAAATATGGGATTCTCTATCAAAACCAGTTTTCCTCTGAACGCAGCTGCGCTATTACCTAGCCCGTCAAACTAAAATTAATTATTGTTGAATGTTTTCACAAGTAAATTCTTTACATGCATCTCCAACTTTTGAAAATAGCCAAATTCCTGCAGCTTTCATTCGCCGGCAGTCAATTCACCTTCTGACGATTTTAAACCCAATAAGAATCACAAAATAGCAAGTTACAAACTGGCTATGCAGGACAGCGAAGGCAAGTCCTCTCCAGCCTTCACACTCATGGTTCTAGCTTTGCCTGTTCGTCAGGCATCGAATTTGCTTCGCATGGCAGCGTGGACTTTCGAAATCTGGCAATCACGAAATATGATAGTAACTGCATTATGAGAACAACTATCTGGCTGCACGCAACACCTGCAGTGCAGCTTGGTCTGATCTGCTATTATCAAGACAGGGTCACCTCTGACAAACTCACTCCTAATCCAACAAGCTATAACTCACAAGTAGGAAGAATGTCTCCATATATCACTCACCAAGGTTCTTACTCTTCAGTTCATTCCCAAAAAAAAAAAAAAAAAATCTACCATAAATCACAGAACTATCATATGCTGTAAAATGCTTGGTGACGCTAAACAGCAGACAGAAGAAAGCGGTTTACCACTCACTAGCTCCATTGGTGAAAGCTAAGCTAGAAGGGAAAAAAACTAGCATCAATATGAGATGCAACAGAACAGCAAATAAACAAAAAAGAATACCAAAAAACGAATGGAGTGGATAAAAAAATTCAAAAAATTAAGGAAAATAAAGAGATTCGGCAGCAGTCACTGTGGGAGGTGGTGCCTCTGCGATAGGTGGTGCCTCTGCGACAGGTGAGGCCTCTGTGACAGGTGGAACTTGAGCACCCTCTGTGGAAGCAGCCGGGCTGCTCGGAGGCTCAGAGACTGGAGGATTGCTATCTATTTTTTCCGCAGGTGGTGGTGCCTCCAACATTAATGGTTTATCTGGCTCTGCCTGTGAATTGCCCTGGGTGGCAGGATGATTGCTCTGTGCCATAGCGGGAGCAGTGCTTTGCCCCGAAGTGGGAATAGCGGTCTGTGTTGCAGAAGTTGGAGGCTTTTTAATTGTAATAGGAGGAGCTGAAAGAGATGCCATCCCTGGGGGAAGGATCTCTATGGGAGGCTTCTTTCCAGCTTCGCCTAAGCTCGTAAGCTTTGTGTCCTCAAGCGAAGCCAAAAAAGCAGCAGCAGCATCAGTTTTTACAGAAGGTGTATGCTCAAGCTCCTTTTGTAGCATCTTATTCCATGCTTGGACCAGGTTCTTCAGTGTTGGGCGTCCATGGGCCTAAAAGAAATAAAAGAATATCAGAGGCCTGGCAATCACACAACATGGCCCTATTTAGACTTTATAAAGGAACAATGCAAGCTTTCCAACTATTACCATTTTATTGACAAAAAAGACAAAAAAAAAAAAAAAAAAACTATGATCCTAGATAACAGTCAAGGCCTTTCATCCTTTTGAGTATCATTGCACTATAAAGCGCACACCAAAATAAGTAGCACCATGCCATAGCCTTAGAGCATCACAAAAATTAGTCAAGTATATTCATTTGTTCATAGTTGTATCAGCCCTTATAAAGAACCTAATAGGTTAATACTCTGTTCGATAGACCAAATTATATGACACCAAGGGCTAGAAACCAATGATCATACAGATATTATGCTTACAAGTAGATGATGTGGCCAATTCGAATGAGCTGCCACTTGTGACTATCAGGGAAGATAGGAGGAACCATTATAAATTGCAACTATTCTTGTGCAACTGATAAAAAAGATCACCCGTTACCACAAACAACATCATAAGCACGATGGCTGGCATGCATTTTCTGATAATTATCGTGTTTCTGAAACCAAGGACCATTTAATTACAAGCATGAAGGAGACTAAAATCCATGGAGTTCTAGGAAAGTGAAGTGTGGGCATTCCTGTGGGTGAATGTGGAGAAGAATGCTTACATGAGCATGAAGCACGGCTTCCGCAAGCATCCCTGTGTCCTGCCATGCCTTCTCCATCAATGCATTATCTCCCAAAACTGCAGCAGCAAATGCTGCCTCACGTCCATGGCCAGCTGTAATCAAATTCGTGACCAATGCCTGGAAGATATACAAGAGTTATCATTTAAATCCATTCTTTAGAACTCTGAGCATTGTCATTCCTGCATGTGCCATGACACTTGCAGGCATCAAAGTAGTAGTAATGACTTAAACTCAGCAGGTTGGCTTTCTCATCATATTTAATGAAGAAATCGTTAAAAAGGCACATGTATCAAACACTCACAATATATTACAGCTAAAAGAACCACAAATATCCCTTACAAAAACTGTTGTAAGAAGATACATAAAAAATATCGCCGCAAAAAGTTTGAAAACAAGGAAGCCATGAGGAAAAATTTTATAAGACCCTAGGGGTCCAATTTTCTATAACAAACAAAACAATATTGCTAGTGACAAATATTTGTCAGATCATTCCAATGTTTACATTCTGTAAAAAGGATACTACAACTCCCCAGATACTTTAGCTAGAAGAACCTGCTGAACCTTTGCAGGTGCAAAGAGTAGCCACGTGGAGCAGCAAGGGAGCAATGGTGCAAGGGGTTTGGGCGCAGGATGCAGATGAGAATAGATGGAGGCTGCATTGATAAGATGCTTACATGCGGAGGTTGGGGAAGGAATTGTAGTGGAGATGGTTCAGGATGGCAGCAACAGTTACCATCTCATGCAAGCTCTAGCAATGGAGATATTTACCACTCAAGAATTCATATCAAATGAATAATATGTCAAAAAAAAATCTTCAACATCACTAGAATTTTGACTTTCAAATATAACTTACTAAGCCTAGTTTAAAAATGATGTACAAACACACGCACCAGCGAACACAAAGCATCTCCTTGAGTAAAATAATTGACCAAATTCATGAGTTTACGTCAAGTTTTAACACGTCCCATGTACATATAGAAAGAAGTCACTGAAAAGATTTAACAAAAAAAAACCTGAAACTTGGGCATAATTTTGGAAAATTTTGTAAGGGAAATAAGAAGACTCTCCATCAAGGTTGAACCTTGCTTTATGGTCCAGCAAGATAGACAAAAACTCAATGCAGGACTTACTTTCTTGTTTATGCGGATGCTTGTGCTGTTGGGTGTACAATACCTTTATGCAGAGACTCAAAAACAAGTATTTAGAGATAATTACATACCGAAAGCCTAGTCAGCTCCCCATGATTTGCAAGTCGCAGGGCGACTCCTCTCAAAACTTTTACTTGCAAAGCACCTTTCACAGATCCTGCAGCGGCTAGTCTCTTGAGTGCTTCGCGGGCAATATCAGCCTGTCCCGTAGCATCTGCAGCATCAATTAGGTCCATAAACTCCTTGGCAAACTTGGAGATTCCCTGGACAGCATCCACAAGGTTCTCCTGCTTAGCAGCTGTTAAGTTGAGTATCTCAGCCACATCAGTGCTTGCAGTTTCCTGCCCAATGTCCCTACTATTACTCATTGTCAACAAGCACTGAAGAGCTCTCTTCAAGTCATTGCTCTGCATGGCCAAGTCAAACTCTAACCTGGGGAACATCAGCATAATTTTAATACCATGAACTGACCCCTGAACTCTAAATGGTTACCACCGTCCATGGCTGATCACGACCAAAGCCAAGTAGCGCCAAGAACAGAAGGTCTTGCTAGGTTAGCAAAAAGGAAACAACGAAGAAGCTATCTAACAGTTCTACACAATTAAAATTGAAGATATTATGCCTTCACTTCGAACCTTTTAGATATTCCAGGTAAATGAAGAGCTTCAGTTGCATATCCCATCCCAAGCATGAATTGAGCCAAATCATCATGGTGTTCCCGACCAAGTCTACTTGCCCTGCGGAAGTATTGTAAAATTCATTACATGTTCTTCAAGAAGCAATCACAGTATAAAATCTTCGGTCGCAATACCATTTTACTGCACTAACTGCATCTCCATAGGCAGCAAGACACCGGCAACGAATACCTGGATGGCTGAGGGCCAAGGCATGCGCACACATATACCTGAAAGGCATAGTTCAATCATCAGATAATTGCTGACTGTATAAGTAACCAGACGGTATCACAGGCTAGGCTCAGGATATGTTTTAATAAGTATTTTACCTAACAAGATGCAGGATGATTACTCTATAAAACGGGAAAAAGCATTAATAGGCAAATTGGAAATAAAACAATCTTTCAATTGAACAAAAAGATACTAGTTAAAAGCACAGAAGTTGTCAAAGAGAAGAAAATAAAATGTACCGATCCAAATAAACCTTAACAGAGAACAAAAGAAAACAAATATAGGAAGAAAACGTTCCAACTTCTTTTGTGGTATACATAAAATACATGAGAACAACGAAATAATTTTCTTCCAAACAAACATTATGCTGTCATCTTCCTGTTAGTAGGGCATTTATTATTATTAAAATGGTTAGCACTATCGGTCAAACTGTGATAGCACCTGTGCATACTCTTGAAGCATTCTCTTGAATGTAACCTACTTGAGTAACTAAAAAAGGCTAGCCAAAGATCCACAAGCAGCAATAAATATATCATTGAAAACAGGGAAAAAAAGGGGTGGGGGTCGGGGGGCAGGGGCAGGGGCAGGGGCGGGGGGAGGGAGAAGGTGGGGAAATATGAGATGAGCAGGCAAAGTTAGAGCCATTCTCGAATGAGAAGCATGTGTAGTTTATTGCTTCCAGATTTTCTAATTATATATGATGGTGGAAGCAGGTTAAAGTGAAAGCATCAATCCAAACTACAACATGAATAGGAATGAATAGTGTCCATGCTTAAAAATATCTGGCATCCTTCAAGAAAACTCCAAAAGAATGTCACCAACAAAAATAAATAAGATTTTTTTACATGTATACCCTCTGTAACATTCAAATTTACATAAATATCCTTTCAAAATTGATATCTGTATGTATACCCTCATAAAATATCTTTCTTTGCATATGTACCCATATCATCTAACACCGTTAAAAATTAGTAGTTTAAAATTAAAATGACTAAAATATCCTTATAGATAGATGTACAAAAAGAAAAATTTATAAAGATATATATGCAAATAGCAATTTTATGAGGGTATTCACATAAATTCGAATATTTAGAAGGGTATACACGCAAAAAATCCTTAATATAAATATACCTCTCTTGGTTTGTTAATTCTTTCCTTATTCTAATGAAGAAAAATTAACATATACAACTAAAATAATAAATTTACTTAATTTGTTAATTTACATAGATAAAATGATCTTTTTATCCAATGCTAGATCAAAATTATTTTATCTAGAAAATAGACAGATCATGACCATCCATGTTTCCTCTAATATATAATAATATGCTTCTACGAAAAGTATCTAAAATTTAATATCAGATGGATAGCTTGTACATTTGCATAGAATGGACATAGTTGTAGATTTGGACATTATGTAACAATAAGAATTTATAATCATATTATATTTTATTTTAAAAATTTTTATTGAAAATATCTTTATGAAGTGTATAAGGTATATCATATTGTTATAAGTGGGCATAATCATCCCATCTTGCATAAAAATAAAATATAATATAATATTCTAATACATAAAATATTATATAATATCGTCATCGTGTTGTTATATTATGTAATATGTTACTATATTGTAGAGTAAGAGGGCCTGAATCCATCTAGATAAAATAGATAAAAGTTAAATTAAAATTTTTGGCGTGTATATCCTTCAAAACATTCAAATTTGCATGAATACCCTCATAAAATTGCTATTTATATATATACCCTTATAAATTTTTTTTTTGTACATCTACCCATAAAGATATTTTAGTCATTTAAATTTTAAACTATTAATTTTTTTAATGGCATTAAATGATGTGGGTACATATGCAAAAAAATAAGAAAAAAAAGAATATACATGTAAAACAAGAATTTTATAAGGATATACATATAAATATTAATTTTGAAAGGATATTCATGCAAATTTGAATGTTTAGGAGGGTATACATGCAAAAAACCCAAATAAATATTATACAGCCCAGCTGATATGAAAGAATGAAACAAACCAGAACAAGTCTCAATCAATATTTTCATGAAAAATTTAAGTGCAGGCAAAGATAAGTTCACAGAGTCATGCATTGTCTATAAAGGTAAGGTTATACCCTCCAGTCCACTGGCCTTTGTTCCCATTCCTATGCAACAATACATTTTGGGATGCTACAACTCATATTTATCATAAATGAGGAAAGTGGTGGATCATGACCAGTTCCTAACAACCAACATTCTTTTTTCTAACTTTGAAGTATTTTATCTCAAAGCCATCATTTGCATCCTAGCTGCTTACTACAATTTAATGACACTGATATTTAGATACCCTGACCATATCAATAAGAAAAATTTTTGAAACCCAAACAACACATTAAGATGGTAGTTCTAGTGGAACAAAAAGTAGCTAATACAATCAGAGAGCATGAGACACAACCATCAAACTCTGTCCTAGCTAGGTTACACGAACAGCATCATCCACGTATACCTCTTTTTAACTTATCAGAGAAGAAACAAACACTGGCTAGCTGATGAGAACTACAAAAATGAGTCATGGCCATTGTTCCACATATGCCTGTCATACATGTAAGCTTAATAAATGCATGTCACATCACATAATTTAAAGTGTAAAACATACAAAAAGCACATGAAAGCATGCATCCATCTCCATGATCTTACCAATCTTCAGCATTTGCAAATGTGCACACCGGCATCAGCAACTAGTATATCACTAACTTTGCACTAGGATTCATAAAAATAAAACTTGAAGGGGCATCATCAAATGATTGCTGGCTTTCTATGTGCCATGAGGAGGTATCAAAAACATAACATATCATGGAATCATGGTTTGGAACAGAATTTTCAGATTCTAACGACAAGGAAAATTTATTACCTGTCAATGAGCCAAAGGACCCCATCTCTCACACCTACCACAACAAGAGGTCCTATAGGGCGTTTCTGCTCTGGAGGAAAACGAGTGACTGCCACAGATACTCCTCCTCCAGCAACAGCAACTTCATTAGCTTTTCTTTCTTCAACCTCTTTCTGCATACCTGTATCTTCCCCGTCTACTTTGGACTGTTTTGGCAATGCTATGAATGGCGGTATAGAAGGAGCATGCTGAAAGGAGGCTAATCGAACTACCTGAAAGAAAGGAAAATGCAAGGGTAAAAGCTTGAGCCTGATATTTTTAGAATAAAACTAAAATTTGCTACAAGCATTGATGCAATTCTCATATTCGATAAGAGTATGGACAGTATCCTATCAGGCAACACAAATCAGAACATTAGATGACAGATATAATATATAACAACAATAGCCAAATTTCCAAACATAATAGCAGGTCAAGGTTAAATTCTACAAATGCAACTCCAATATACAGAAGTTATATCAATCAAGTGAAACAAAGCTAATTAATAAAATAAACAAGAAAGTAATTTACACAACACAGTTCCCTATGATTTCATTCAGGTATTTGATCATATAAACTCACACACACAGATAGGATGGCAGATGGATGATGTCATTCTGGTATCTGATCATATAAACTCACATACACAGATAGGATCATGATGGATGGATGAATGGATGGATGGATACAGACACAGAGACAGGATGGTGAATGGATGATTTCATTCAGGCATTTGATCACAAAACTCACACATACAGATAGGGTGGTGATGGATGGATGGATGGATATACACACATGAAGGTGCATGGATGATTTCATGCAGGTATTTGATCAGCTAATCTCACTCACACAGATAGGATGGTGATGGATGGATGGATCAATGGATCGATGAATGGATGGATCCTAGATGGACTGGAGGACGGATGGACCAGATCGATTGATCAATAGATCAATAGATGGACCAATAGAGAGATTGATAGATCATAGATAGATCAATAGATCAATTAATTGATCAATAGATTGATAGATAGATTAGATAGTACGCAGGCTCATCCATGATCTTTACTGAAACTGCAGAACAAACATAGGTAAAATAGGTAAAGTTTTAATCCTATATAAACTTGCACAAATAATTGTTAAGAAGCAAAATCAAAAGGATTCGAAAAAAAGGCCTCACCTTGGAATGGCCAGTTGCAAGTATTTTGTTGGATGATAGTATCTCAATTGGCCACGGATAACAAGCAATGAGACATTGTCATGGCTTCAAGCCATTTATTTGTTTATTATTTAACTTAGCTGACAAGATTCTAATTTACTTGAATTTTGGTATGGACCATATACCCCTAGGACACTATATGTTTGCATGTCTATGAGTGTCCAATAATAAAAATTCAGCAATGATAAATTTCAAGTATTTAAATAAAAAATAAGTACAAGGATCAGGGAAGCACATAATTTACAGCTTAATTCAACTAAGCGTTTTTGCTATTAGTTGGGTCGAACTACACAAATCCTTTTCCTCCATTACACTTGGTTTAGGCCCATAATTTCTAAAACATGCGAGCAAAAGCACATAAATCTTATTGATCACAACATATATGTACGAAACACGAGACCTTTCTAGATGATACCAATTGCCTCTAAAGTGTGTCCTAATGCACGAGCTCCTGCCATTATGGTGTTTAGGAAGGGTCAGATGTATGCAGCACTAGCACACATGCAAAGAGGTGGCTTCCATGTTTTGTAGCTATGACACCCAAGAGGTCATAATGGAGCAACTTTACTGTTGCACCAAGACTGGCCCTCTAAATTTCCCCTAAATGAGATTCATAATTAATGTTAGTTTCATAACGTGTCCTATACTCTTAGAAGGTTATCTATCTTTATTAATTACAAGTTAGCACTACTATTCCCTTTGATTGTTGTTAGTATTTAGTAATCTCTACCATGGGGCAGAAAAGCTTATATCTGATATTTTTGGACAACAAACTTACAATTAACACCCTTTTTTGGTGAACAGACTTAGCTCACTTAGAAATCTCTACCTTGTGGTTTTTCCTTTTCCTTGAATTTTGAATGTTATTACATCTTGAAGCACATGATTCAGGCTCTGAGGCTAAACACACTACATAATTGCTGCAAATTGAACTTTATCGATCTGTTTTTTCCCTAAGGGATTGTATTTACAATCCTTGCCCTCTGGCTCATAATTTGCAGTTTCTTTATATAGACATTGCCTTGTTCCCTGTTCGATAACATTCTTCCAACTCTATACAACCCTCTTTGGTCACATGCACCCTTACCAGGGTAACCGATGAGACAAGTTTCACTACTCCTCAACTGGCCTTTCACATGTCATGGCAAGCTTCTCTCTTCATGTTTCCTTGGCAAGGAATCCAACACCAAGTCATAGAGGACTGATACTTAGCTCCTCTTTGACTCCCATTAAAAAGATCATCTTCAGAGTTCAGATAATAATTTGTGAAAAGCTGTCTACTTCTCAAATGCATTCAGCAATTGCAATCCCAGCACTGGAGGTTTTCACTAGGAAGGATCTACTCAAAATTATATTGAAAAACTCGGATTTCCAATGTGAGTCTCAGGGTGCAGGACAAATTAAGTACCACAATACATGGGCCTATTGTCAATATGGGTGGTAAAGCTGAACTTCTTGGGGAAGACCTTTTTAATCACGTGCATTTAGCATCCATCTTCCTTGATAAGGTAAAGTTAGCAAATACAGATGAGATCCCATCTTGGATTCCTTAGCTTTTGTTACCATGGTTTAAAATAATGGCACTTGTTACATAATAACAGCCATCATAATATCTTCAAATGCTTCTAATTAAGGTATATGTATAGCAAGCAACAGCTGTTATTTGTCATTTTTCATTGTCCATAAAATTGAAATGATATGTATGTGTTAGTTCAAAAAATTTTATTCTACCAACAATGATGTTAAATCAACACCTTTATTCTACAGTTGTTGCCCATCATTTGCCATTATAAGGGATAATAATAGCCATAATAACAGTTAAACTTTTTTTGTTAGCGGTAATATATCAAAATGGTTGGTAACTATTACAGGTTATGCTGGATAAAAATTTTAACCATCCTCAGTTATGATATGTTGATTTATATAAATAATCCAGGAAAAGCTATTACAAATATTCAACTAAATAATAACATACATAGAAATATGTCTTTAAGTTATGATAAATAAGCTATCATGAGTGACATTATATATAATCAGTGTAATACTACAGATACATTATACATTATGCAAGTAGACGTTAGCATTACAAAATATGGTATATATGTAGGCATCAAATTATTTGCCAATATTCCTAACTCATATTAGTATATATCTAAGTTACCTACAGGTTTCCAGCAACTACATCAAAGTGCTAAACCTTGCCACAACATCCAGACCACCAATATTTTGAACCTAGTAAAATTCAACAAACAACACAACTATCACAGGACTTCTCGAAACTGGTTACCTGCAGCATTGGAGGCCTTAATGAGATCCTTTCATTTGTGGCAACTTGTGGGCTATCTACTGTGACAAGTGCTAACTCCCCATGCTCAGCAACAGCTCTGCTTTGAGCTTCTTTGATTTTAATTTCTTCCTTTCTCCTTTTGGTTTCAAGGTCAATAGGTGCAACTCCAGCATCTACAAAAACACACCTAGAAAGGTGTAATGCAGTTAGCATCTACATAGACCAATAAAAATCCATATATATATATATATGCATGCATGCATGCATAGATAGATAGATAGATAGATATATGCATGCATGCATACATAGATAGTAGATGTATGGATGGATGGATGGATGGATGCATGCATAATGCATGCATGCATGTATGTATGTATAGTCATGAAATTGCTTACTTCCAGTAAAGGGAAAAAAATAATAAAACCAAATAAGACATCATTTAAGCCTGCATGTGCTTGGCAAGCATTTTTCCTTCCCATTTTCCTAATTATTAGGTGAAGAAAATAAACTGGGAATTGGTTAAATTAAATAAGTAGCACCGCAGAGTGCATTTGAATCTTGAGCAGGTACAAGTGTGGCAAAACAAATTCCAAAATAAAATTTAAGATTCAGAAGGAACTGTCCAATATGAGGAGACAGGGCATATTATTAGCTAGTTGCATGGTTGCCGCATCTAAATTAATTATAGGTTATTGGGACACACGAAAAGAACAAAACATCAATTTTCATTTAGTTGTGCTTGATTTTGACAATATATGGCCACAATCAGTGTTTTCAAAAATTGTTGCGTACGGCTGCATATTTGGATGTAGTCCCTGATTGCATCACATTTTATATATTTTATACTGTATGCAATGGGGCCTATGCAGCGTGCTTGTATCTGGGCTTGTGCAGCCAAGAGTTTCAGGTGGGTCGTCAGGCCAGATGTGGATATTGGACCAGTCAGATGTGGCTTCTGTTAATAATGTTATTGATATTACTATTAGGTATTAAATACTAAAGGTTAATACTTATTATTATTGATATTATTGTTGCTACTCTTTGTTATTATTGTATTTCATGTACTTTACCAATAAGATACTAACCACATACATGGTATGTGGTCTCTTTACCACCCACATAACACTAGAGCCTTTTGAAACACTGGCTACAATAAAAGATGCAAAATTGAAGAGAGAATGAGAGCTTTGGTAATGAATCAAGTGCAAGAGCAAGAGGAAGATTTGAATGCAAATACAACACCAGAGGTAAAGAATCCAACAGTAAGAAACTAAACATATAAATAACATTTTTTGGTAAAATATAAATAACCTTAACATACCAAATGATATATAATCTCTGATCAAATTAGGGGACTTAGTCAACAAAACCATACACTGACAAGTGAGACAACCATCCACAATGGAGATTTCAAAATACACCTACAATAACTTTCAGAATTTCCTCTGAGTGAGAGAGAGAGAGAAAAGAGAGACAGAGAGAGACATGCATTAACTTAGAAACAAGAACAAAGGTTGACCTGCCCATAGATGACCCTAAAAGATCAACATTAATGGCAAGGATTCAAGTGCTGGTCTGTGCTGAATGTGCTGGGTTGATTCCTACACTTAGCACACGTATCTACTGCTAGCATATCAACCATGCTGGTTCAACCATGGTAGTTTGGTGCCCCATGCTGGCATGGGTTGATAGGGCTCGATATTGCTTGATATCGAGCAAAAAAATCATTCTTCTTGTGCCACTTTCTTCTTTTGGGCAATGGCATGGCACATGTGCTGTGCCAATCACGAGCCAGCACATCCACCAATACTAGCACTTGAAATCTTGCTTAACAGCAAACAGCACACTCGTATATTGATTTCTGATATGAAAACCAACAATATTAACACAATTCTGTAGCTGCAATTACATATTTTTCTGCTGGAATAAGAGCATATTGACCACATGAATAAACATCGCATCCAGGAGAGGAGCTAGGAATTTTATGTTGGGGAGCCAGTATCAAATATTGGACCAACAAACTTATTAATCTTTGTTTTACACGCGTATCCATATTTTTATATGCACTTTGATATCTTTTAAAAAGCTAAAACAAAAACCAATTCTGTTATAATTAATGTAGCTAGAACCAAGATCTGCAAAACTAGTACTAGGACCATACCAATACCAGTACATTACCATTCAGTATAATATAATATACACCTTGCACTGAGACAAGCTTTCAACACCTTTTTCTCACTCCTCGCCATGGTATCACCTGAAATCAGCCTGTACAGGTTGATACTAAATGATATGAGATGGTTCTGCTCAGTTTGAACTAGCATGGTCTGGTTCGGTTCATATGCTAAACAAAACCTTAATACCTTATTAGTGGTACAGTGGGGTCAGTACACCAAACCTTGACTAGAAGTTTTTAATTTATTTATGAAAGGAGATAAGAAACTCCACCATTACTGACCAAACCTTGACTAGAACTTTTTAATTTATCTACGAGGAGATAAGAAACTCCACCATGCTTCTTTTTCTTAATAAAAGAATAAAAATAGAAAAAATTATAAAGACACTTCTTCAAGTTTGGTCAAGAAACACTTCAACCCTAGATTTTTAAAAAGTTTCAATTAGACCCTATAATTTATTTTTTCGTCGCAATGTAGTCCGATCATCTATCTCTGTTAGGACTCATTATCATATGATCACCATGTGATAACAAAACAAAATTTTACGTCCTGATGAGATGAGAGGCAATCCAACCATCCCGTCTCGTTCCTATGAGAACAATGAATCAGGACAGGTTCGGGACTCTAAAACCTATCTATGCCGGGAGAGAAAAAGTAAAAAAAAAGGAAAGATAAAGAAAATGAAAAAATGGAAGAAAAGAAGAAGAAAAAGAAAAAAAACAAAGGAAGAGAGAAGAAAAAAAAGGTAAGAAAGGAAGCAAAAAGAAAAGAAGAAAAATATTAAAAGAAAAAAAAAAGAAAGAAAGGAAAGAAGAAAGGGAAAGAGACGAAGGATATCTAACAGGATGCATAATCGAAACTAATACCAAGGCGGGACAAAATGAGACAGTGGGACGTCCTGTTCCATGGAGAAACCTGTACACCTTTATTCCACGAAATTTAAAATCTTGAATAAAATAATTCTGAAATTTCAAAAATGCCCTTCCTACTAAACTAGTAAGGGGGCTTTAGTTTTGGTAGAAAGTAAATGAGAGGAAAAGGAGGGGATGTGGTGGAGAAGGCGACTTCCTCACTGTTCCAGCCCACTTGTCCTATCTCTGGCGAAGGCTCTTTAGGTGGGAGTAGCACATGGTGGTGGCGGTCAATCGTAGAAGTGGAGCCATGTGTCGTGGTGGTGCTCGATCTCTATCTTCCATCTGCCCCTCCTTATACAGGCATGCCTAGCTAGAAATAAGGAAAGGTGGTCTAGAGGGAAGAAGGTGAGAGCCTCATTCGACAGTAGTGGAAGAATCGGGGGCATGGGAAGCTAGCCAAGGGTGGACTGCCAGCGCTATGGCTCCCCTCCTCTGTCACCAAGCATAACCAGACAACCAAGGGGCAAAGGAATATTACTTTCTTGAGCAAATAAAATGGAGTAATCAGGAGAAGAGGAGTAAAGAGAGAGACAAAGGATAAGTGAAAACAGAACAACATTGATGGGGCGAGGATGGAAGAGCATCTCTGGCCCCCTTGTTATTATTTCACAGTGGAAGAAAGGTACATAAGAAAAAAGGGTCAAAAGATGGGGGGGGTGCACTGACCGCCGAGGATTTGACCAACAACAAGACTATCAACTAGACAAACTGAGTGACCACTACCGCACTGCAACTATACAGCATCATCGGACTATTCAGAAAGGCATATGATTGCATAGTCCAGAATTCTTTTTAGTTTCGTTTAGATAGTCTGGTCAGGATTCTTGATATCTCCTCTCCATTGCTTGGTCACATAGCTCAACCTTTTTTCCCCAGTAACAGAAGCTGAACCTTCATTTTTTTATCCTGCTCAATTTGTTCAGGTCATTATCCAAAAAAAATGAATTGCTTCATTCCAGACCAAACTATGCTTGCAAAACAACGGATTTGGTTTAAGGTCTATCATCTGCATTGTAAGCCAATGACAAAACTGGCAACATGCAAAAATTAATACTTAATAACCAGCACATTATGAAGGAACAAGTTTGCACATTCCAAGCATTGAAATATACAAAAAAAATCCTGTGTTTACTGCAAAACTATGGGGAACCCGAGAAACAAATTCTTCAACTGCGAGCTTTCTGCCTACAATTCTACAGGAGATTGATGATACAGCCTGTAACTTTTGGGATAATCTTGCAATTGCAATAGCAGAACATGATCTAATTTTTATGCTGCTTTAAAGACAGGCATGAGATTGGCATGGTATATGGATCCTCCCGCTTTTCTCTGTGACCGAGTATTTCTGTTGGCAGGATGAGAACTGCATGGCTAGCATGATTGCTAGAGCCATTTTTCCCTTAAATGGCAGCATGATTGCAACACGGTCAAGGTGGTGTTGGTGCCTATGTTCAGAAACTCAGAGCACAGGATCAGCAGCTCCCTTGCAGTTAGCCTCTTTCCTCCTTCTGGAAGTCCCATGTCAAGGAGGAAGTCTACGTAAACAAACCTTTCTTGTTTCTTCTCTTTTCTGCTGTTGCAGTTATTTCTTGAATTCTTTTTGAGCTTTGATTAATGGGACGAATAGCTCTTCCTGTTTTTGTTGCATTTTTAATGTGACTGTCTTTAATTGATTTCAGAAGATATACTTTGAGATTCTTGGAATGAAGGCAAGGAAGCTGAGATCATCGCCATATGGTAGGAGGCTTCTCTATGCAACCTCAATGTGCTTGATAGCCATGTCTAATTTCTCACCAAGGCATACATAAGGACCAGCAAACAGAACATGGCAAACCAAAAACTCTCCATGGCGATGATGATGTTATCAAAGTCGGAATGGGCTTGGGAATGGAGGTGGTGGATGAGGATGCCGAGGACCCAGGAGTGGCTGTCAGCATAGAGCTAGACGTAGGAGGGGTGTGATCTAGGAGATGAGGTTGCAGCACAAAAGGTGCAAGAGGGGGTTGGAAGTGACAAAAGAGATAAGATAATGGATGGCAGGAAGGGGAATAGGAGGTGGACAATGTGGCCTCCATGCTCTACGAGGGTGTGATGGGTGAGGGAGCGACAAAGATGGTGGCCTCACGGCTAAGCTTCGACTGCCAAGAAGGACCCACCTCCCATCAGCCTAGCTCCAGCCTCCCTCGATCCTCACCCTCCTTGTCCGATTGTTCAAACCCACTGACAAGGCCAAGATCACCCATAGCACAGATCTCAAAAGTGTTCCGAGTTCCATCATTCATTCACCTGCATGGATCTCAAAGCGACCAGTGGGTAATCCAATAGGGCATCGCTTATTTTTTGTCTTTCTTCTATTTTTTTCCAATCTTTCATGATCATCTAAATGCTTCTCCCCTTTATTTATCTTTTGATCTAGAAGAGTGAGGGTATTTTAGTCTTTTTATTCACTCCGTACGATATCAAGACCCAGATGGACAGCTGGGCCACATTGCAACACAAAAGATAACTTGTGGTGTCTGATTGAAACTTTTTAAAAATTTGGGATCGAAGTATTTCTTACTCAAACTTGAAGAGGTGTCTCTATAATTTTCCCATAAAAATATTTACATAGTGAGATAATAGAGAGAAAAAGGCAGCTATGCTACTACAAAAATAAAATGTAGCATATAAAATGGGTTAGGAAGAGGAAAAGTTACAAATATTATTCAAAAACCTAAACAATAAAATATGGTTTGTAACTAAGGTCTTGCATATATCAATACAGAATCATCTAACGATTCATAGTCCAAAGCTAAGAGAACAAATTAACATATGACATAGTTCTTGGATCAAAAAGATGTCAAAAAAGAATCCAAAATAGACGGAAAAGAAACAAACCTCCTCATTGTTCATGCCACAGGTTCCTTTTTCTTTCTTTGTTCTTTTTCCTTCTCATGACACTGCCCTCCCCCCCCCCCCCAAAACCCTCTCTTTGGTGAATTTTCTCACTTTTCAAAACCAAATGGAAACTAATAGCAAGTTATCTTTATTATCATAGACCTTGCTTAGGGCAATAGATTTGGAAAGAAAATGATACCACATTGGCATAGTTTTCTTATTCAGATGGATAAGGATGTCGGAATATCTAATCACCAAGGAAGGTATTCTAAATTCTACCAGAAAAAGGATTCTAATATTCAAATCACAGCACTAATGAATTTGTAGAAATATATTTCTAATAAATTCTAATCATACTAGGTTTGAGGTTCATTGTATCTAAATTAGCATGTATAACCGAACGCAGGCTGGAGTTGGGGCAGCATATATATAGGCTTAGGAGTTAGGAATACGAGGGGGGCTTAAATTGACACTATAAGAGGATTTTTGGATCCCCGTGGAAGGTTGTGACTTGTGACCTCCTCCTGTCCCCCCTTGAATCCACCCCTATCACATCACCCACTACAAGGTAGAGCACTGAATACATAAATTAAAATATTTGGCCCATAATGCAATAGATAAAGATGCAAAAAGGACAGAAAAATCAAAAAGAATTAACTTTGAGATCATTAAAGGCAACATGAACTCAATAAAAATTTATATAGAAGAAATGATGACACATTGTTGTAGTAACTAGCTTTGATTATATACAAGAGATGATAATGATATGGTTGTGTGTATACACAGATGCATGCAAATATGGGCAATACATCACAATACCATATAGCATAGTACAATATGTATGCTCATACATCCATTCATACACATGCACGCATGTACACAAAAATATAGTCATGCATAGACATGTGCAAAGCCAGCTCGGTTCGCCAAACCCTGGCTGACCTGATCTTTGCAAGGCTTACACTGAGGTTTTTGGCCCGATGGGCAGGACCAGGCCTCAAATTTTTTAGGCCCAACAAAAATTGTGCCAAGCTTGAGCTTGCTATTTTTAGCCCAGCCCCCAACCAGATCCAACAGTCCATTATTTTTATATCATATTATCTATATGTTAAACAAAAATTGAAAATTAAAATATAAAAAAAGATGAGAGAGAAACATTAAGTCTCTCCCTCCCCACCGTCGATCGTCGTTTTCTAATCTTTCCTTCTCCCCAAATCCCAGTCAGTATGGGATGGACCATGCCCTCACTCTCCACCACTAGCACACTGCATCCTCTCTCCCCCTCCCTCCCACCAATGGCAAGCATTGCTGATCTCTCCCTCTCCGCCAAATCCCAGCTAACACAGGATGGACGATGCCCTAGATCGAGTCAAGCCAGGCATGGGCTTGTATCTTAAAATGTTGAGCTGGGTTTGAGCTTGAAATTTTAAGTCTGAGTCCAGGCAAGCAAAGCTTGGGCCTAGATTTGAGCCACTGCAATTGTGTTTAGGCTTGGTAGGAAATAGCTCGGCCAATAGATGCTTAGGTCTACATGCCATTACTAAACGATACACAACTAGAAACATATAAGAATGATCAAAAAGGTAACAATAGCAGCAACTACAAAGAATTACATGAAAGAGCAATATCAAGATAATATAACAACTTTAATATGACAGCTAATGAAATAATATATTGGTGTAAAAATGAACATGCAAATTTGTTTTGATCCACAGTCACCACGTAAATGTGCATTTGTGCAAAAAATGAATCAAGAAACAAACTGTGTTCTGGTGGAGCAAAAACTAAGGTGGGAAGTGATCAGTAATATCTTACTCAATGGTAGTCGGAGTGGCAACGAACAGCTGCCTGCGATGCCAAACAGCACCAGTAGCAAAGGGAATTGCCACATCTCCAAGATACCTATACTGAGGGCGCAATGAAGATATGACAATGTACTGATGGTAGGCAAAAGCACAATACTCAACCGTTTGGTCCCATGCTGTCCACTCTGGCTGAGAGAGAAGACCGCTTACAGGTTGGAAAGTTTCCCAACTGCATATCATAATGTTCATCAAATTAGGGTTTGAAATAAGATATCTAGATAAAGATGAACCAGTAGCCAAGATAACTGTTTGTTATGGATCAATATATAGGCTATCAAGAATATACTTAACAATTTTGAGAATACAGCTGAATTTATGACATCAATTTTAAGCAGTTAATAAATAATATATGTAAGATCAACATAATTTTGAGAAGTTTCAGTTGCTTCAATGAGCAAAGCAATGAAAATCATTACTTAAATAGAACAACAGGCAGGCTGTCTCATTCTCTAATACCTGTATAGCTGGAAATTTTGAGGCACTGCTTCAGACTGTTTCGAAGAAAAGGGATCATCAGCTGCTGCAAATCCACTATTGCCAAAACCTGATAATGGCATTGATTGAATTGTTGATATAGCAGTTGCAGCTACAGGGCTGATCCTTCGTGATGTTCGATATGCTACACCAAGCAATGCACCACCATGCAAACCAATAACCTTCAAGCAGATGTTTCAATAAATAGAATCAAAAACTAATTTACCAATTAAAAAGCAGGGGCAAAAAAGTGACTGAAAGGGGGATTCAGCAAATTAGAGCATTTGATATGCTGGTTTAAACAGAGTGAATAATTAACATAGCATTGACTTTACTAATATCTCAATTTTGGCATAATGCATCATAATGTTGAAGAAGTATAGAGCCAGAAACTAAACTGAGGCACTAAATCTTAAAATCAATCATCATGTGCATAAGCATAATCGAGAGAATCATAAAAATGTCAGTTTCCACTAAAAGAAGAAAAATATGTACACAAAGACAAGTCAAGCTACGTACTGGTTCACTACGACCTTCAATGGACCTTGTCAAAACATGTGAAGCCCCATCATCCAGTAAAATCCGCACTTGCACTGTTGCTGCAGAAGCTGCACTGGCGGCAGCAGCAGCTGCTTGAGCTGCTGCTGCAGCAGCTTCTTTTGCCTTTTTAGATGAACCACCTTTAACAACAAGTGGTATTCTTGGAGGTAATGCAGTCTCAACCAAAGCAAATCTGTCACGACATGTGTCCCAAGCAAAAAGCCTTCCAGTCCCTGAATCAACAACTGACCAATCACTGGCCTTGTACACTGCAAATGAAGGAATATCAGGCCATACAATAGCAACATACCTGCAAATATTAGACAAAGAAGGATCAATTGCAGAGCAAATGTTTATAACTAATAAAAGGAACTGCTTACCTTCTACATGAGACAATCATGATTATATGACCAAATTCTTTAACAATTTAACATAAAATAACTTGCTTGAAAGAAGCTTTTACATGTGAAAGTTCCACAGTTGTGTGAATGAAATAAACAGTAAAAGATAGCACATAAAGGCCTAGGGGCTATTAGGTTGTCTGTAAGATATATTGAACCAAATAATCAAATAATGTGATTTTGCCACTCAGTCCTTCAAAAACATTTTTTTCTCATAAAAAAGGGTTCTTCATAAAAATCATTTATTTTAGGTTCTGATGCAATAAAAGCCTGACAACATCAGGCCCTACTGTTTTCTATTGAGAATCAAGAATTTGAAAATTAAGGAAATGTTGGGTCACAAATATCAGCAAATTTTTCAAGTGGAATCCTGTCTGAAAATGTTGGTCTCCAACAAAGTTGGTACTCCCAAGATTGTGTGTGTGTGTGTGTGTGTGAGAGAGAGAGAGAGAGAGAGAGAGAGAGAGAGAGAGATCATGTCATTAGTCATTCATAAAGATGACCAGATATGAATCCAGTAACCAAAAGAATGAAAAATCAAGAAAAAGAAAACTATATCACAATCTACCTACACAAGTATCTATAATTCCATATTTTGAAGATAAATTCATATAAACAAGATATCTAGTAAAATGTTTAGCTATAAAACACAAACAAAATATGCAAAGACCTTCAAACCAAAAACCACATAACAGAATTTTAAGGTGGTCGCCATCTAAGATAGGTAGACATACATGGTCAGCATGCAAAGAAATAGAAACTCACTTTCCAGAACTGCTCACAGAGAGAATTGAATATGAATCATGTGGAGCAGGTGTGTTGAAGTGCTTCTTAGTCTGCTTAACCAGCAACTGTTCTGCCGACTCTGCTCTAGATCTTCCTGTTTCAGATATGCTGCCAGTGCTTCCCAGAGATGGATTGGCCGTGCTTGATAGCTGAAAATTTAGTAACTTAAGCTCCCTTTCCACAATGTACACCGCAGAATGTTCCCTGCTACCTGGTGGTGTTGGTAGAGGAGCCACAGCTGGAAGAGCCCTTGCGTCAAACTCACTTAAAATAACACCAATATTGGTTCCAGTTGCAACAAGATGTGGTTGTAATGGATGTGCAACCATGCAGTAGACCTACAATAAGATACGAGGTTGTTCGGAACTGACAGCCTTCAGAAAAACCAATGTACCGATACCTTGTATATTGATATATATAACTTTTATTGTTACTTCAACAGACAACTATGAGCACATAGACATCCAAAATGATCCTAATCTGTTGCATGTATATAGGATCAATTTGAGAAGTAAAGGAAGATCGACAATCAATGTATTCAGATTTTTGCTGTTTACAGGTTTAGACATAGTTCACTTGTGTGCTCACACATATTATAATCATTTATTGCATTCATATGTTAAGTTGCATATCTAAATCATGGTTTCATCTAGGAAGCACGGATACGGCAAAATGGCTGCCGTACCTGTGCCAGAGATGTTTCCAATACGGAAATGCTGGGGACACAGTGCGATACGTACCCAGCACTTCCGCTGTTTTTCCTCTCTTTTTTGGTTTTTCCGGCATCGGATACGGCTGGGTACGGTTAGGAAACGACTGGGTACTGAAATATTAGTGTTTTTATGTTAATCTTTTAGGATTTTTGCTTATAATGATTATGCATTAATGATGCTTACTTTTCAAACATAGGTGCTCTTAAGTTATAATTTGTGTTTATATGTTAAATTTATCTCGAGTATTTATGCTTCTATATTAATATTATATTAATTTCATATTTTTTAATATATCATATCCCAGTTGTACTGTATCTTATATTTTTAAGAATTTTTCATATCTCCGTATGCGTATCGTACCGTATCCATGTCTTGTATCGTATTTGTGCTTCCTAGGATTTCATATCCCAGTAGACATCCCACATGATGCTTTGGGATGGGGTGCCATCCCAAGTGGCAGGATGAGACCATCCTATCATCATCCAGCATCATCATTGGCACATCCCAAGACATCCCCCGTACCAGCAGTAGAGTGTCTTGTTCCATAGAAAAACAGGGACAGCCTTATGCCAGGGGATTTAAAACCTTAATCTAAATAATACACTCAGGGTCTATTTGGATATTCCTATTAGATTGGGCTAAAAATTCTGCACGAATCGGGCTTGTTGGCCCATCAATCTTGCATTTTCTAAGAGCCTGTCCAAACCCATTCCATATCCTAGCCTTTGGGCTGCAGAAAGTAAAAAAGGACCTGGGAAGTCTTTCTTTTCTTAGCATAGGATTTGAGCTAAGTGGTATTTGGTTGATACAAGGGCATGTTTAAATGGACAGCCTAATCCATGAATCCTACGGGACTTTTTGCCCAGTCCTATAGACATATCCAAACATGCCTTTGGTTGTTTGTTGCCTTACCACAACTTTCCAGCAGTTATTTCTTTAAAATGACTTAAATGGACTTCCCAAACTATTATGAAAGCTTGAGAGAGGAACTATATAAGATTTGATCATCGATCTCCTCCATCATATGTGTCACAGCTTAAAGACCTCACGTAATTCTTTCCCTTGAGCACCTCCAACATCCGAGCTTTTTGTTAGTCAACCATCATATAGAACTTAGACTTGTTTTATTAAGAAGAATTCATCAATGCCTTCCAATTGACCTACCCGAGCTTCAATTAGCAAATCATAATTGGATGTTTTTCACTAAAATATTAAGGAAAACAACATCCCAGTGCAAGAGGCACTTGCCAATACAAGGTGTGAGGAGGGTCAAATGTACACAACCTGAACCCGTATATTGAAAGGCCATTTACATATTTCAAACCTATGACATCTAGGTCAAAATGGAGCAACATTACTGTTGCACCAAGGCTAGCTTCTTTTTCATCAAACAATTACAAAAATCCTCGCATTAACCTTGCCAACTCTCAAACTTCCATCCCATGTTTAATCATTTAATGGTCTAAGAGGTTCTCATCTTAGGCTCAACTTGGGCATTTCTTGAGCCATTGTGATGCCTTTTAAATCCCTTTCTCCATCTCCACTTTTTCATTAATCCAGCAAAAAACCAGTTCCTTCATCCACTTGATTCCTTTTTTCCTACTTTCCGGGATTGCAGTTCAACTTGTGAAGGAGCTAAGTAAAGAAGAGCTAAAAGCAAGCAAGAAGTGGAAATCAATGAAATAGCCCTTCTTTTTTTACCAAAAGATAAGTAAATGTTCTTGATAGAGTGGCCAACCTATATATGGTTTAAGTCCAAGTAGCTTATTAGTCCCACATATAAAACATCTCAACTCATCTAAAAAAACAATCATATTCATGCTTCAAAGCTCATCATCACTTAACATCACCAGCTTACAGAAGCATTAGTTCTTGTTGGAAGGAAAAACATTGCACAAGAACTTGCATTCACAATCTGTTTATGCTTGCCAATGCATATCCTATAATCCTAATGCTTAAGCATGTCCATTATGAGCATATGCCGTAGGGTCATATTTGCAATAGAGTTGTGAGTTGATCCAATATACTCATACCCAACCAATCAAAACCACAACTAGCTATGATCAAGTCACACAAGGGTCCAGAATAAGGCTAGTCCACAATCAGCCCAAAGCCAAGCAACCTGACCTATCTCCAAATCCTAATCACATTGAATGTGCACCTTTTGTTGTGCATGAAGTTCAAATCAAAAGAGATTCATGAAGATGGTAGCACACTAAGTGTACTGATAGAAAATGGCCAATGCACAAATTGATCCATGACTCATGAGTACAAGTGCATGCAATGCAAGTTTTCTTAGAACTTTTTGGCAAAATTTCCATGCAAGGGTTGGGACTCAAGCATCTAACTTCATGAGTTAAGGATTTCGATCAGAAAGGGCTAAGAAACAACAGTTTTTCCTCTGACACATCAACTTTCGGGTACTTTGTATGATTGAATGTCTATTTGTGAGGCAGGAAGATAGCATGTGTTTTAATTGCAAAGACAGAGAAAGTGACAGGAATATGTCATATTAATATGTTCATGTGAATCATCAGTTGATTCTCCAAACTCCAGTTATTAAAGTTAACTAACAACCCTATTTTCAAAATTTCCACACCTCAAAATATATACCCAAATTCTAACCATTAAATGCAAAGTAACGACATACTCTAAGTTTCTTGGTAGCTGCTAGAACTTGTGGAGGAACAAGTGATGACAATTCGCACAATGGTCTTGTTAAAGCTGAATACGTCGGATGTTCAATAGCCCTGTTAGAATTCCGAAAAAAGTACTAATAAGCCCTTAGAAGCACAGCCTTGAATTATAAAATTTTCTCAGATTATGTCATAAGCTTTATGAAGAAAATTTGGAAGAGTGAAAGGTATTCATACCATATATGAGAATCCTTAACACAAGTAAGAATATCAAGGTTTGGAGCCCGGGGATGGCACCAAGATGCCACGCTATGGCAGGCAAGTTTTGGAACTGGTTTTATACGCCTCAATTCCTAAGTAAGAAACTATAGAGTATTAGCTTAAAACAACCACAACAAGAACAGAACTGACAAAAATATGAAATATGAGTGAGATACCTTGAAAGAGATGGTGTCCCAGATAGCCAAAGTTTTATCAGCACCAATAGTAATGAGATGCGGAGCACTTCCCATCACTCTTGAAAGTTCAACAGCCACAACCCCACCATCATGTGCCTTGGGAAAAAGCATCACATAAAGGTGTTAAGTTCAGACTCTACAATGCATCGAATATAATGTACAAATGTATTCCTTTAGTAGAAAGATGTCAAAATAATTTCCATGAATAAACTGTAACAAAATCAAATCAAGGCAACAAAATGTTAAGTCAAGTGTTCTTGATATAAAGAGAGAAAGGGGTAGGGAAGTATGTCATTACCTTCAAACTAAGCTTGGGTACAAGTTCCCTTGAATCATGGATGTGATCTGCGCTCCATAATATAAGCAAGCCATCACTAGCACCAGACACTAAGAATGCCTGAAAGCGCACATTTACAACAAAGATATTTTTTCAAGAAACAAAAAGAAAAAAGAAAAAACCAACAATGTTTATATAAACAATGCTTCGAAAATCAAGGAAAAAACAATTAAAACCTGATTACTCAGATAATGAATTCAGGATTCTAAACAACAGTGTAATCTAAGAAATTTCACAATTTTATAAGCTTTGCCATCAAATGCATCACAGTGCTTTTTCCAGGAATGCAGCCGCTATAAGAGAGAGAGAAAATATTTATCTTTCTACATTTTACTTAACTTTCACAGGCTCACTGCTTACCAGATCCCTTAAGCAACAACACGCAGGTTCAAAACTGTTAAATCCTTCATACAACGAACTCTAAGTAGTGTCCAGGGCCTGAATCAGCACAGGCTGGTGCAAACGAAGTCCAAGGAAACCAGGCCAAGCGCACCTAAATTTGGGGTATTTTTCTCAGGTTGGGCCAGGCCAAATCCAGGTAGCATTCATTTTATACTGAAGTCCAAGCCTAGGCCTGGCCTAGTCAAGCTTTATGGCCTAAAAACTGAGCCTGTGTTCCTTTTTTTTTTTCTCATCAAGTTATCAGCCCATTTGCTCGGCCAACAGTTGTAACTCTAAGTGTAACTGACTGACCTTGTTTCATCTATTTGGTTTTATCTTCATAGATTCCTTTAGGAATGCATCCCTCCTTGCTGCAAGCCCTCATAAATCTTCCTAAACCAAGCTTGTTCTCACAACTTTAACTACACCGCAGCTAACTAGGTGGCTACATTTATCACGAAGCACTTTGGATCGTGTCTTCAGACCAATGTGTGAGTGACCCCCAATCCTCCTCGGGATATTTTGATGTCTAATTATTATGGTTATATTTATATTAGAAGGGGTTGATTGACCTGTCTTATCACAAAAAAACAAAAAAAAAAAAGCACAAGTCATAGGCAATCGATATAATCTTAAATGAACAGCATTAATAAGAAGCAAGGCTCACAATCTCGGTACCAGACTGCATACTAGTGGCTAATAAGTATAGTACCTACCGGTACCGTACCGACCCATACTGGGCTGAACCACCATTAATTATAGAGGGGCAGGGGTTAATCAGTCCCTCACTGGGCTGAACTTTCGGTTCCAACTGGTTCGGCCCATTAAGGACCGGAACCAAGTAGTTTGGGGCCCCATTTCATACTGAGACAGAATCATCCTGATTTGTGGTCGGCACGGCATGATACGGACCAAAACGGATGGTCAACCTGGTAACCGTGTACTACGATGTTAAGAGCATCACATCATTTAATCCTATAGATAAATAAATAAATCAAGAGGTCAAATCATAGACTACAACGGTTTATCACAGTAAATAATAAACTGCCATCCAGTGCATAATAAACTTACCTCACCAGTAGATGCCATGAATGTCATCAAGCATGATATTGATCCTTTATGACCACCAGTATACCTTCGGACGAGCTGCAATGAACAATTCAGAATGAGAAACTCATATACTTAAACATACAAAAATTGAAATGGAAAATGGAACATGACCAAACCTTCCATGTTAACATGGAAAGAACCCTTATTACACCATCAGATCCACCAAATGCAACAAGAGGGCCATCACCAGAAGCAGATCTAGAAAGGAATTCCATACTGCAATCTCGATACAAGTTCAGAGAAATATCAGTAATAAACTACCAAACCAGCAATAAAATAAAATTTCATGAGTAATATCAAAGCACAAAGGAAGATATGAAAAGTGACCAGATGCTAGAAGAAGCTAAAATGAAACTAAAAAGGCAAAATGTACAGTAAACCTGATAAACAAATTATTTTTTCATTAGATCCTCAACTCAAAAAACATGTAGTGAGGAAGAATGGAAAGAGAGAAGCAATAAAATAAGTTAAAAGAAATAAGCAACCAAAGCAAAGAAGAAAGTATGACATGCAACTCAAAAAACAGTGGGCAGAAAACATTCAGCAACATCAAACCAAAAACCTTGGAGCAGCAAAGTTAAAATCATGTGTAAATGGGATCATGTCCCAAGATGTTTGGAGTTAAAATTGGCCAAAACATGATCGAAATTCTAAAACCACGTCAAGAAAACTGCAATCCCAGCAACCTACAACCAATAGCACCGAAGTAATGCACCAAATAGGAATTAAATAAGCACCTCTAAATCAACCAGCAGAGCCAATCTGGTAGAAAAAGGTTTAGGTACAATAAAGTGGCTTATGGTGTTCAAAATGTGACCAGACAGCAAGTTGCACAGGCACACAATGTTAAATCTACATCGCAGCAGAGGACAACATTGAACAAGAAGCAAGTTTATCCCCCCTAAAATTTCTTTCCACCTCTCATATATGACACCAACCAACCAGAATTGGGACCCAGTAATAGATGTAGCCAACTAACTGATCTACCAGATGACAATAATACATTAACTTTGTTAGAAGAATGAAACGATGTCAAAGAACATGTTGTAAAACTTTCCTAGCAGGATATCACCTGAGTGATAAAAATGGCATTATCCTTCTAATTAAAAAAAAAGCCTCATAACAAATAATTCACCGTCAAAGGAAATCAAAACACAAGAAGGTCCAAAAAACTGGATCTCATTGCCCCAAAACTTATAGACAAGGAGTGGTGAAAATAGAACTGCAAAATACAAGGGCCATCTTCCTCTTTCTCTTTCTCACAAACTTTTCTTTTACCAGCGTCCTTAGATAAGGTTATCTCTTTCGATCTTCCTTTATTTTATCTCTTTATTTTTCATGAGAGAAGTTGTTTTCCTAAGTTCTCATAATCTCATGCCTTGGGATTACAAATCTGTTTTTGCTTGGGCACCCAAAAATTAGGTCAAGCAAGGTCCTACTATTTAGGCAAAATTATCCCAGATGTGGGGTTACATGTCCATCCTTCAGGTGAAAAGTGTTGAATATCTGATTGATCCCTACACCCCAAAACTCTAGAGGACTCTTGCCAAGTTGGTGGTTTAAAAACCTAACATGTTCAAGCCCATTTCACTGGACAGGGACATGACATAATTAGTGAAACTATTGCGTCACTTTCAGTTGATCATAAGCCAGTAAAATTATAAACAAATAAGCATTTGCTTCCCTCTTTTTTCCTTTCTAATGTAGATACAAAAAAAAAAAGCATAAATTGATTGTTGAATATAGAGAGAAAAAGATTTTTCTTAGTGGTGAAGGACAATACATTAACTGCAATATTTTTCATATAAAAAATAGAAAGCAGTGCTATTATGTAATGAAACCATCCATTAATTAAATTTTTCAATATGTAAGACACACTTATAAAGCAGTGTGTACCACAACTAAATATGTTACTTCGAAAAAAACTTGGATTGACATTGAATAGAGAAATGCAAGTTTTCAAGCATTTATTAAAAGAGAAGAAGCAAAAGCATGAAACTGCATACCAAAGAAGAGACTTATTATCAAGCTCCTGCTTAGGAACATCACGCCCACGCATAGTCACCAGATCCAAAAATATGGCTTTGTTCTCACAGCAAATGACAAGAAAATGCCTTCCTCTAGTGGATGGGGCAGGAGAACTAAAAGCAGAGGAATGCTGATTGACTGCAGTTGGAGCCTCAGCAGCTGCAGAGCGGTTACACCAGTGTTGCCAGAACCGCACATCATCATCATAGAAGCTAACCTGCTTCACACTTCAACATCCATATTTCACCCATCATGGGGTTTAGTAAAGCTATCAAAAGACCAGGAAATTGAAGAAGGCATAAAGCAATCAGTTTCCTTACCTTCCTCCGCGGATGGCCTCCGTGGGTTTTCCTTTGGGCTCTATAAGCAATACAAGCACAGATTTAGCAATTAGCCCATCTATTTGGCTAGATAAGTTTTACATAATTAAAAGAAGTTGGCTGAATGGGATAATAAATAACTCATAAGCAACTATAGTGCATGATGATCTGATCAATTTGTCTGGAGGAAGGGGATGATTGTTTTTGACAACAACCTAGTTATATAGTCTTCAGTTTATCCACACCATCATTAAAAGTTAACACAAAAAACATAGTCATAATTGACAAAAATAATCACAACTTTTTAGTGCTAGTTTAATTATTTTGAATTTCTTGCCATTCAATTCTAAGAAGAACAGAACCGCTGTCAACTCAAGTTATTTCATCTTTTTATTGTATACAGAAAACTCTGTTGTTCCATACTTGGTCTAAGAAAAAAAATCTCTATACATCCCAATGTTTTAGGCCCTACAGTGAGGATTATTTCACACTATGATATATTCCTTTTTTTGTTTTTGAGTAATATCACTAAACATTGACCATTTAAGGGATACAAAATCTACAGATAATTGTCATGTTACTGTCAATCTACAGTTTCTTCGACTTCTGCTAGCATCATATGACTATGTGCATATATACGTATTGTGAGTGTGTACCCATTTCAGATAACAACATCAAAGTTCTTTATACAGATAAAAACCTCTGTCATTATTTGTGACATGTTGCATTGGACATGGGGCTCATCAATCAGCACATCAATAATGACATAGTTGACAGTGGACTCAAACAACTTGCATGATAACCAGAGATCAAATGACGACAAGTTTTCCTAAAGGATGTGCCACTCACTAATTTTCTATACAATGTAGTCCTATTGACAGCACAAGGGCTTCTCACAACCAAAAAAAGTAGAAATAAATGAAATAGAAGCAGCCAGATCTTTTCACATGCACACGCATATGCACATCGTGAGTGTGCATCCATTTTGGGCAAAAACAAAGTTCTTTATACAGAAATGAACATCTGTCATTACTATTTGTGCCATATAGCATCTGACATGGAGCTCATCCATTAGCATATCAATAATGATGCAGCCCACAATCCTCTTGGACATCTTGCATAATAACCAGAGATCAAACGATGATAAGATTTCGTAAAAGACGTCCAGTCACTAATTTTCTATACAATGAAGTCCTACTGACAACACAAGGACTTCTCATAACTTAAAAAAATATAAATGAATGAAATAGAAGATGCCGGATCTTTTTTGCTCCTTTGCATTGGGAATGTTTTAGTGATTTTAAAGATGACACTTACTTGTCAAGAGTCCTTTTGCTATTTCGACTCTAGAAATCTTATTTTTCTTTCACTTTTTTGACTGGCACTGATTTCTTTGACGGGCCTCTCAGTCATCATCAGGTTGCATTGATGGTGGATGATATTAGCACATGATCAGCAGCAATTGCAAGTCAAGACAAAAATTTAACAGCTTGATTCAAGTTTTTAGGATCCATTGCCTACTTGGGTAGTAACCAATCTATCAGCTGTCTGACTACCTTTCGAATTTAAGCCAATTAACGTCGCCTTAGACCATGGCCACTTCAATCTACTCTTCATAGCTCATCAATAATATTTAATTAGCTTCCTCAACTATGTGGTGACTAAGGGTGCAAACGAGTCGAGTTGCCCATGAGCTGCTCGAGTCCAAGCTCAACTCGATTATTATCGAGCTCGAATAACTTAAATAGTTTTTCAAATCGAGCTTGAGTAACAAGATACTCGGCTCGAAAGCTCACAAGCCTATTCAAGTTTATATATATTTTTTAATAATAATATTTTATATATAATATGTATATATTAGTAGGCTAAGACTCGCATTCAAGCTCCAACTCAAGTTCACGTATGACTTAATTAATATTTGAGTCAAGTCAATTTTAAGTATTACCTTTTTTCATCAAATCGAGCTTGAGCTTGGGATGTTAAAGCTCAATCGATCTTGAATCGAGTTTCAAACCCAAGTATTTTGAATCGAGTCAAACTCGAACTTCTAGCTATTTGACTCAGCTCAATTTCACCCTTAGTAGTGACACCCCACAAGAACATGGTACAACACTGCAACTCGATTGATGAACTTGGTGGCCTAACCACTTCAACTAAAGCCTTGAGAAGCCCAATAGCAAGACACCAAAGGTTGATAGGAAAGAAGGTTCCATGATTTCTAAGCATCATCTCAAGCCTTAAAGTTCCAGATTTCCTAACTACTTTACCTTCATTTTAACTTTTATGCTACATTACTTTGCTTTTTAGTTCTTGCTGCATAATGAGCCTTGCTAGAAATAGATGAATCTTCACAAAAAGCTTGCACCACTACTTGCATCACTCCCACAAAAATAAGGAGACTGTGAAGTGGTTAGTGAAGATTGAGATGAGAAATTTAACCGGCCACCCACTTCTCCTTTCCTGTCTATAATTAAGACTCCATCATAAAGGAGAAAATCTTTAAAAGACTGCCCATCCTTGAGAGTTGAGTTTTTAGCTGGAAAATTTTCTCAAAAGATAACTTCATATTGCTGGATTTTTCAACAAGAGACACCCATTAGCTTTCTAACTTTGATCTTGGCCATTGATCGTACCAAATAAAAGACCTTAGGCTATTCATTCTTAATCAAAAGGTCAATCAATGGGCTGAAATTACTCGATCAAAATTAATCCTTCACTTACTCTTTTGATTAGCAACCTCAAAGACATAAATTCTCCAAGCAATTTCAAATTTCAACGATCCAACTACTGGACACACTTTCTATGGCAAGATTTTTTTATGTCTATCAAGGTTCCTTGGTCTATTTCAAAAATTTACTCATATCTAGATATATAATATGTGGGCCTCCAATTCTCAAGCAACTAGCACTCTCGAACCAAGTGCTAGTGACAGCAATCCTGAATGTTAGATTGCTTGGCAGACATTACACCTTATTGGAACTATTTGGGATCAGCTTTATGGATCACTATTTGTGAGTATTTCTATATAGGGCTACCTCTCATGTTATTTCAAGCTTTTACATATTGCTTTTGTTTAAGGATACTTCGAATAACCTCTTGAGCTTAATCCTCTTTTTAAACAAGTTGCTAGTTATATCGAAATTTTAAAATGAAATATAATGGTTGCAAAGAAGCGTATCAAAAAGCAAAACTTTAACATGACTTTGTCATGGACTATTATGAAAAACTTCAAACCTGTCACAGTCTAAGACAACAATTGACCAAAATAACATCATCAATAAATTGGTTTAGATTCTTAATGTCTAGAAGAAAATGAATATATGACTATTGACCTTATGGAATTCATTTTCCTACTTGTATCATGAGCATTATAGCCAAACCTGGACACTTGAGGCCAACAATCAAGATGTTTAAAATCACCCAAAAGTATTGCCATCCCGACTATAAGGCATGAACACAAAACTTGATGTCAGGAACATCAAAACGATAAACTTGAAAACCAGGGACCTATGGATCAAAAAAAAAGAATGCTGCAATATCTTGAAAAGAGAGTTCATTAAAAGGTTGTGACACCAAATCTAAGGATGAAATTTCCAAAAAAAAAGATAAATGCAAAAGTTGCGATCCTTCCAAGATGGCACTGATAAGCCGTATGCTGAGGGGTCAAGTGCAAAAGTGGCATGAGGGGCTTTGCTTCAGTTACTCATGGAGTTGTCCTAGTAATCTTTTGAGAAAAGAACTATCATTATATAAGTCAGGGGCGGCTGAAGGGCAAGGCCACCGAAGCCCTTGCCTTACGCCCCCGCCCCCAGGAGGCCCCCCGCTCGGCGCTCGCTCGCATCCGGCTGCCCGGCATCGCGGTCCAGCCTCCACCTCCGGGCGGCATCCCGGTCCAGGCGTCCAGCCTCCACCTCCGGCGTCCTGGTCCCGCCTGAGCCGCCTCCAGGCCCTCCACGCGCCATCAGTGACCGCATCCCGGCGTCCCGATCCCGTCTCCGGCGTCCCGCCGTCCCGGTCCCGCCTCCAAGTCCAGTCGCGGTCCAGCCTCCTCCTCCACGCCTCCACCTCCGGCCGTCCGGCGTCCCGCCTCCACGCTCCATCAGTGACTGTGACCGCATCGGCCGATCGGCGCATCCCAGCGTCCCAATCCCGCCTCCGGCGCTCCGCCTCCATGTCTCCGCGGCTCCGCCTCCGACGTCCCAGTCCCGCCCTGCCTCCAAGTCCACGCTCCACGGCTCCACCAGTCCCGGTCTCTCTGGCCCGGCAAGACCTCCCCGACCAGCAAGGCAAGAGCAAGACCACCAGGAACCAGGAGCCTCCCCGGCCCGGCAAGGTCTCCCCGACCGGCAAGGCCTCCCCGCCTTCGGTGGCCTTGCCCTTCAGCCGCCCCTGAGCGGCACAGCCGTCCAGGTCCAGCCGTCCAGGACCACCACCGGTAAGTTTCTTCTTTTTTTTGTTTTTCGGCACTCCCCCTCCGCCCCGCTTGGTGTGTCGGGCCGGCGGGCCGCCGTCCGCCTTCGTTTCTCGAAAGCCAAAGCCCGAAAGAAGGCCCCTCCCTGGCGGCCTGCGCAGCCCCCAAGTCCCCCCGAGGGTGAGGTCGCCTGTCGCGGCTCGCCGACGACCGATCGGTCGGTGATCGGTCACAGCCACGGAAGATGAAAGGGCTGTGCTACTGTGGCATCAGTTTTTTTTTTTTTCAAAAATCAAAACACGTGGCCGGTGGCTGATGGGCAGGTAGCGTGGCTGCGTGGGATGGTGGGAGAGCGTGGGAGAAAGAAAAAAAAAAGGGGCGGCGGGCGGCTTGCAAGCGTTACAGCGGTAATTAATACGATCCAACCACTTCAACGGTAAAATTTCAATGGTCACTTTTTTTTTTATAAAACTAACCTGAATTGCTTCTTTTTCTTTTATATTGTTATATTTAGATAATTGATAAAAATATTGTGGAATAGTATTGCAGTGGATGCTCCATATTTTACACAGCATTCAACAATCGGGTGCTATTATTCTCATTTGCAATCAGCATTGAACAATCGGGTACTATTATTCTAATCTTTATCTATTTTTTATTTAATTTAAAATTTATATTATATTATTATATATTATCTTTATTTTATTTAATATTTGATTCATTGAATTAAAAATTTTGATTGTTGATCTTGTATTGGCTATTTAAGAAATATAAAATAATTATAATAGTTATATCTTTTTGATAATTCATAATAAGAATTTAAATATGTCAACTCGAAAATATGAATCTGGTTATTCAAAGCTTCAAAAAAAAAGAAAAATTGAAAGTTTAATACAATCTCAAAAAGGAGCTCTTGATAAATTCTTTACAAGTAATAAAAATAATAAATTAGAAAATATTGATGAATGTTCTTTAAATGAACAAGTTAATAATTCTTTAGAATTAAATGATAATGAAATATTAGAACAAGAAAAAGTCAGCGAAGAGATTCAAGATAATCTTCAAAGTCATAGTGAAGAAAATCAATCGGTTAATTTAAATAATTGCATTCCTAAAAATATTTATGATCCAAGTCAATAGACAAATATTGATACAAAATTGAGAGATTTATTAGTAGAAAAAGGTCCAATTAGAATTGATGATATAGATTTTCCTAAAGATGAATTTTCAAGACATTTTTCTACTACATACTATATTCAAAAGTTGACAAACGGAGAGAAGCATGAAAGAAGATGGCTAGTTTATTCAAAAGACTTAGACAGAATATTTTATTTTTGTTGCAAATTATTTAATTCTGCTTCTAGTATAAATAAACTAGCTAATGTTGGTAGTAGAGATTGGAGAAATCTTAGTGCTAAACTTAAGAGTCATGAGATGAGTAATGAGCATGTTATTAATATGTGTTCATGGATTGATTTAGAAATGAGACTATTGAAAAATAAAATAATTGATAAAAGTATTCAAGAACAAATAAATAAAGATGAAAAATATTGGAAAAAAGTCTTATTAAGAATTTTTGCTGTAGTAAAAACTCTTGGTAAAAATAATTTAGCTTTTCGTGGAAAAAATGAAAAGATCTATCAAACAAATAATGAAAATTTTTTAAGTCTAATTGAAATGATTGCAGAATTCGATCCGATAATGCAAGAACATATTCGACGTATTAAAGATGATAAAATTCATACCCATTATCTTGGACATAATGTACAAAATGAATTGATAAATTTGTTAGCAAATGAAATTAAAAATAAAATTATTAAAAAAAATTTAGAAGCAAAATATTTTTCAATAATACTTGATTGCACTCCAGATACAAGTCATCAAGAGCAAATGTCTTTTATATTGCGATGTGTAGATATTTCATCAAGTCCAATCAAAATTATGGAATATTTTTTTGAATTCTTAAAAGTAGATGATACAACTGGAAAAGGTCTTTTTGATGTCATTATGGATGAAATAAAATATATTGGACTTGATATTAATAATTTAAGAGGACAAGGATATGATAATGGATCTAATATGAAGGGCAAACAGCAAGGAGTGCAAAAAAGACTTTTAGATATAAATCCTAGATCCTTTTATACACCATGTGGTTGTCATAGTTTAAATTTAGTACTTTGTGATATGGCTAGTTCTTGTACTAAAGCTATATCATTTTTTGGAGTGGTACACGTATCTATTCACTATTTTCTTCTTCTACTAAACGATGAAAAATTTTGCAAGATAATATTTCTGGTCTAACTCTTAAATCATTATCACAAACACGTTGAGAAAGTCGTATTGAAAGTATTAAAGCAATAAGATTTCAAGCTCCACAAATAAGAGATGCTTTATTGGAATTAGCAGAAGTTAGTGAAGATCCTAAAACTAAAAGCGAAGCTAATTGCTTAGCAACATATGAGCTTGAAAATTTTGAGTTTTTATTATGCATGACTATTTGGTATGATATATTATTTGCTGTTAATTCAGTTAGCAAAAGTTTACAATCAACAGATATGCATATTAATGTTGCTATAAAACAATTAAAAGGTCTTCTTTCTTTTTTTGAAAAATATAGAGAAGATGGATTTGCATCCGCTATAATTTCTTCTAAAAAAATTGCATCTGAAATGAAAATAGAACCTAAATTTCATGATAAGCGTATCATTCGCAGAAAAAAATAATTTGATGAGAATGTTGACAATGAAATAACAAAATCTCTTGAAGAATCATTTAGAATTGATTATTTCTTATATATAGTAGATCAAGCAATTTTTTTACTCCAAAATAGATTTGAACAATTTAATATATATGAAAATATTTTTGGTTTTCTATTTAGTGGTAAAAAATTGAAGTCATTAGATAATGATAGTTTGAAAGAATATTGTCTTAATCTTGAGTGTTCTTTAAAATATAATAACTACTCTGATATTGATGGTTTAGATTTATTTTCAGAGCTAAAAATTTTAAAAGAAATTATACAGTCCAATGAATATACTCAATCATATAAGACGACTCGACTCTTTTTCAAATGCATATATTACTTTTAGAATAATATTAACAATTCCAGTAAGTGTTGCTTCGGCAGAAAGAAGTTTTTCAAAATTAAAATTAATAAAATCTTATTTAAGATCAACAATGTCTCAAGAAAGATTAAATGGATTGGCTATATTATCAATTGAAAAAGAAATATTAGGAGAACTTGATTATAAAAATTTGATTAAAAATTTTGCATCTCAAAAAATTAAAAAAATAAAATTTTAATAAAAAAATTATATAAATTTTAATTAAATAATTATATTTTAGTTTTTAGCTTTAGGCCTCCAAATATGTTGAGCCGCCCCTGATATAAGGTGAGTAGTCCTCTCGGTTTATGGTTTATTTCTCGACAGAGTATCATTTTTCCAACTATAGCATACAATGTACAATAATCTTGTAACATGAAACAGAATGTGTCCCTAGCCACAATAGTTCGATTATTCAAAATTTAAGGCAGGAAATGGAAAGGAAATCTTCTTGCGTACCAGAGTCTCCTTCCGCGAGCTTTTCCAGCTTCGCCCCTACCAACCGCCTCTCGTCAACGCCACCAGCTTTCAACTCATAAATCACCTAAAAAGTTCAAGAAACAAGAACAATAAGGCATTGAAGGCATCAAGAAATCATAAATCATCAGGAAAACGAAAAAAAAAAAAATCAAGAAACGCGTGGAATCTTGAGGGATCGGGACCTGGCGGTGCTCCCAATTCCAGACGGAGACGTGATCGGAGTCGTCGGCGGTGACGAGCCATGGATGCGTGGGGTGAAGCTGGATCTTTACGATCTTGTCAGCCGAGGGACGGAATGCCCTCAATCGAAGCATCTCTCTCCCCCTCCTCCTCTCCGCCGATCTCTCTCGCTCTAGATCAAAAGATCGAAACAGACCTGCGATGAAGATCTCGGGATCTAAGATCCGTGCTCCAAAAAGAATAGAATCACCATTAATGGAGGTTGGAGGTTGCTCCGAGGAGGGTCAAGCAGTGAAACAGCTAGATCCAAGGGACCGGGGGGAGGTTGGCGGTGTGCGGGGAGGGGATGTTGGACTCTCGGCTTTCTTTTTCTTGCCCCGGGTTGGTTGATCGTTCGGTGGATGGCACGAAACCAAGCCCGCTTTCTTTATATCATCGCGTTAGCACGGCCCATTTCGAATGTCGGCCGACCTTTTGGATATATGAACCTCATTCCAGCCCAGCCGGAAGACGCTTTCTAGTCCTAGACATATCCTGTAATGTTCTAATTTTTATATAACAGGTAATGCAAGATAATAACTAATCTTTCTCTATTTTTATATTTTTATTGGCATGAAATCTGCACTATGCTGTAGGTCTTAACAAATAAAAAGTAAAGTCAAAAAAATACTCAATCTTCGGTGCCTTCAGGATATTTATCCAAATTGTATAGATATAAAAAAAAATTATTGAAAATATGATTAAATTATAAAGATTTTATCAAAAAAATAAAAAATATAATGACAAAATATCTTGAATGTAACTTTTTCACCGACGGCATTGTTGGTGACTCTCTATATGGATAATAAAAATTATTGGTATTTCTTCTTTTAAAATAAAATATTAGATAATTTTTTTGAAAAAATTCATACTGAGAAATTTAATTAAATTAATTTATGCAATTATAATAAATTATTAAATTAGTGTCATAATAGCATATTGCATCTAATTTTATGAAAATAAAATGAAACAAATCATAAATAATAATTAAAAAAAATGCTTGCACAATTAAATTCAATCAAACCCTATATATATATATATATATATATATATATATATATATATATATATATATATATATATGTGTGTGTGTGTGTGTGTATATGTACATATCTATATACATATGTATGTATGTGTGTATAAATACATATCTAACACAAAACCCAAACAATCATCTACTATCCTAATTATTTTTTTTAAATTTATTGATAATATATATCCTCTAGACTATTATATATAAATATCCAATGCAAAATTAGATATAAAAAGGAAAAAAAAATATGACAGATCACTTATACCAAAATTATTAAGATGCCTGCATAGAAATAATTTAAAATCAATCCTTCATATATTTTTTATGCGGCCATCTACATATTTCTTTATATTTCGTCAGTTTTATGCATCCTATATGCATACTTTCATTAAACGTCTGCCTTTTCAAAAACTCTAAACCTAATATCTTGACTCATTTACCCATCACCATGGCTTCCCAAGCCTCCTCTCATCTCCGACTCTCTCCTGACCACTGGCCTTTGCTCTACTGACCCTATCAGCACCACTCTCCTAATCCCTCTCCTCTTCGGCTCTCTTCCGAATGTCACCTTTTTTTTTGCTTACCCCACCATCGTCTCTTCTCCAACCCTCTCTCCTCTCTGACTTTCTCCCAACCACCATCTTTTTCCCAACCTACCCCGTGACCTCCACTTCCACAACCCCCTCTCTTCTCTCTCTATTGATGGAGCCAATGTTTCAGAGACGAGCATTATCCAGCAAGCTGCCTTAGTGATTCGATTCCTCCTTTTTTTGCTTCCTCCAATATAGAGACACTAATGGCCTGTTTCAAGGTAAGAACCAAGTATTTTTCGTCCTCTCAATTTTATTTTTCTCGACTCCCTCATTAACAATTACTCTCTTTTTTTTTATTTCCTCTTCCGTCATCCTTCTTCTCTCTACTCCACCCCCCTCTCATTTTTCATTCGTCTTCTCCACTACGAGCCTCTATGCCATCAATCTAACCTTGATTTATAATCCTATTGCGATGCCTTAGTTCTAACCCTAATCCTGAGGTCGATCCTGACCATTTTTTTTCTCTATTTCTAGTTGTTTTCTCTAATCCAAGCTCCCCCACGGCTGAACTCCTAACCCTAACTTGCAACTGTGACCCTGACCCTGACCTAATCCTGATACTATTCTTAACCCTATCCTTAGCTATATCCTTAACCCAAACTCTAATATGAATCGTAACCCTAATACGAACCCAATCTACAATCCTAATCTCTCACCTAACTTTGACCCTTGCTTGATCCTTTTCTAACCTTGAGCCTGACCTGACCTTTGAACAGAACATCCTTTTCTTTTTTTTCTTTTTTTTCCTGCATGCCATATACATGCCATCTGTCCCCCTAATTATTTGACACATGAAATCGTAATGGTTTCAACTTTAATGTATTATATATATATATGAGAGAGAGGGATTTGTAATTGCTATGACGAACTAAGAGCAAGAACTTGGGTATAAAACCATAAAGGTTGACACTCTGCCCTCTTAATGTGGTTAGAGATAATTCAACTAATCAAGTACTTACACGAGGCTACAAAGATAGGAGTCATAAAAATGCCATTTATTATAGAATGTAATTATTTTATACTTTTTTAAATCTTTGGTCATGTCTCAGATTTAGACAGGGATTGCTAGCCAAACAAATATTTACCTCTAGACTCAATTAAGGATAAAAATGGTCTAGATAATAATCATTCGAATCTATTTTCACATCCGAATAAATTCAGATATAGACAGAAATTTGAGAATTTGACTTATATCCATATTCATATCCATAAAAAAAAAGATATAAATATGGATAGATAAATATCCGATCCATATCTCGATGTCCGAATCTATCTGTAATCCTATATAATTTGTACTTAACAATTTTTAAAAAAAATATATAATCATGTAAAATATGCTATTAATTTGATTTATCATCTATTTATTAATAACTTAGATTCTGCAATCATAAAATTTAATTATCCAACTTATATTTATAATTATAGCTATATTTCTTGTATCCAAATTATATCCGTATCCATGTAAAACAAACATCGATATAAGTTTTTACGTCCAAATAATATCTGTATCAATATTTGCATTCATTGGATCAAACAAATATGGATATAGATATACTGGAATCCGATCCAATTTCAATCATAGATTCAATGCTATATTTCATCAAAAATTTCCATTGATGTATGCAAAAAGGAATAGATAACTAACATCTTGAGTAACCACAAGAGAGCAGAAAAAGAGAAACATCCAAAATGAGCTGTTAGATAGGTGGAAGGAAACCTTTTTTTTCTTTTCTTTTCTTTTTTTTGCTTAGCAAAGGCAGCATTTTCTTTTTCTACCGGTAAGCACAAACTAGGTTAGAAACCCATATTCTTAATAACTTGTTCGGCTTTTATCTTTATCTTTTACTTTTATTTTTTTTTAAGAAAAAAACTATTTGCCAAGAACATTCGATAGAGTGTGCTTGATTTGTGCTCTTCGTAGGGCTAAAATTTAAGTGCACACCAAATCAACATACTCAACTAGCTTTTATCAAAAAGAAAACATACTCAACTAGTGTTTGAGAAAATGGGAGCTAATTTAAATGCTAGATGTTGCGAAGAGAGTGGAACTTTAGTCTCATATCGGTTGTTCAGTCAGGCCATCTTATTTTATAAAGCTTCGAAACCCTCCAGCCCTTTGTGAGACATCTTTTGGCCCATGCAATACTGCCCCGAAGGACAAAACTATATGGATTCGCCCAAGTGGACAATACCTCGCATGGTGGGTGGGGCCGCCTTACGCCCACATGGCTATGAACGTGTTCCGGGAGCCGGTTCGACTTTATAAGCTTGACTGATCGGACCGTAACACTAGTAGCCCATGCAGGTCTCCTCCCAACAGGCAAGATCCTCTGATTGAGGGGGCCACTGTTACGGAGAGAGCGGGATTTTAGTTCAACATCGGTTGTTCAGTCAGACCATCTTATCTTATACCACATCGATTGTTCAGTCAGATCACCTTACCTTATAAGACTTCGAAAAGCTCCAGCCCCTTGTGAGGTACTTTTTGGCTCACACAACGTGGTCCCAAAAGATAAAATCATATGGGTACGCCCAAAGTGGATAATATCTTACATGCTGGGTGGGGCCGTCTTACACCCATGTGGCTATGGACGTATTTCGAGAGCCGATCCAATCTTATGAGTCTGATTGATCATGCCATAACATTAGACTTCAGCAATTGTTTAGAACCATAATTGCCCGCATAAATTGAGGGACGGAGAAAAGAAAATTATGGTTCAAATATCACTAAAACGGAGATAAGTAAATCTGGGCCGAATACGATATAGTGTGCACAGGAAAAGGTCGAATGTATTTACTCAAGATTGATTTAATAACATCGGTTAAAAAAAATGCAGGCCTGTTTTACCTCCAATTGGTCCAAGGCCTGTTTTACGTCCAATTGGTCCAAGATGAAACTAGGCCAGCTGAAAGGCCGAACTACCACATACCAATAAAAGCGGCTTGAGAGAGACCAGACATGCACCCTAGTCAAAAGCAAACGGCATTTAAGTTTGACCCAACTCAAATATTTCCCGTTGACTCTGCCTTGGCCCACAAGCAAGGTACTAGTTTACATGACCAGCATGTTATGTCTAGAATCTATCACGTGCCATGTACGTGAAAGACAGTATATATGTGACTCTCTAATCTAATCAATTTTTAAGTATTGTCTCTTAATTCAAAAAAACTCCTTTTTCTGAAAAGGTGCACTCCTTTTCTTTCTCATTCAAATATAGGGTCAGAGAGAGACAGAGGGGGCTTGGAAATTACCAAGAGATAAACTTGGTTGGGGCACATAAATGAAGTGAATTGGTTTAATAGCAGAAGTGGGAAGAAGCACATAAAAGCTTAGGAACTAACAAACTTCAACAATCGGATCAGGCCCAGTAAGCCCATCTTTGTTTTGAGGTTAATACCGACCTTACAACGCAGGTCCAATTGCTTTTGAAATTAAGATGCAAAGTGATCATCCAATTGTGGAGTCATGAAATAGACTGGCATTGGTTGATCTCATCGAAGGGACCTCCTCTTTGATCCAAGCTCCTTTGTGCACTTTTTGTGCTACTGTAGAGTATTGTACATCACTCAATGGTTACTTTTAGAAAATGGATGGTTATCAAATAAAATACCGTCTATCTTCCGATGGTAGCTATCAAATATTGTACAACATTCTATAGTGCAAACTTTGTACTCTAGAGGATTTATGCTCCTCCTCTTTTGCAGGAATAGCATATGTGCTTGAAAATCCATAGGACATTTTATATTTGAGGCTAGGAACTCCATCATATCATCAAACATCTTTTATATTGGTGATCATGCTGTTTGATTTGGAGTTCTTCTAGCATATATTTCTCATCCCTCAACCTCCTCACAAATTGTTTCCTAATTAACATGTAAATGCTTGTTTGGATGCCCCACCAAATTGACCTTAATGAGACATTATATTATACCATCGTAGAGGAGGCTTATGAAAGAATTACTTGCGATATCTTAATACATATGATCTCAAATATACCTCCGAATGGCCTATGAAGCAATCATATACGTGGATGACAAAATCTAGCTAGTAGGATGGCTAGTAGGCAAACCCCCAACAATCCTGAACCCAGCATAAGAATACAAAAAAAATCCATATCCATTGTCCTCTCTCTCTCCCTCCTCTCTCTTTCGGTTATTGGTTTGATCAGATCTATCAGGCACTAGCTCAATGATGAATCAGTCCAGCTACAAACCAACAAGCACAAATATGGAAGAAAAAAAAAAGAAGATGAGAAAAAGAGCGATAAATGTATACATATATGTGTTGTTTTATGATTGGACTGCTTTATTATTAAATCGATGGGCATGATCCAACCGATATTTTTTTCTCTCTTGGTGTCCATCTATGTATTATTTTCATGAACTCATGTGTCACTACAAACTTAGAGATGGTCAAGTTTGCTAACGTGGGGCACCACCTCCCAACACATGCAGTCGCGTACGTACGCTACAAGATCTTGCTGACCGCATCTCGCACCCACGACGGTTTAAGGTTGGTTAAGAGATCCGGGCTTTTTTTTACCATGAGCTTAAAATAGGAGTTCATTTGGTGGGACTCTAGGATATATCATATCAAGTCCTACTACAGATCAGAGCCACGTGTGCTGTCGGGGGCATAACCCATCTGGCCACACTGGGATCACATGCACCTTACCTTTCCCGCAGGAAAGCCCACAAGGCCCATCACATCAACGAGAATCTCTCTCTCCCCCTCTCTGTCTCACTTATGTTCTACGCTGGAGGTTTCTCCTCCAAGATATCATAATATCTCCATCGGCAAATAATGACTCGGATACACCAAATCTCCATCAATAAATAATGATTGGGATATAGAACCATGAGATATTTCAAAATAAGAACAGTGAGACATTAATATATTTCTATTTAGGGAACGGACCAGAGAAGCGGGATAGCTCTCGTTATCTTATCTAAATACTAATCAAAAATTTGCACATTGTGCGAAATCGAATATACAAAAATAATTTTTTTAAAATTTAATTTAATTAAAATATATATATATATATAAATAATAAAATAATATTCATTCAAAGTCCAATGATCACTTCATATTCTGAACTATCTATTTTAATTATAAAAATATAATAATATTATATATTAATAATATAATTTAATATAAAGAAATATTTTTTTTAAGTGGCATAACAAAATCTATTTGAGAAGTTGAATTAGCATCACTCCAATACCCTTTCATAGTATATATATATATATATATATCATGGTTTGCCATACCGGATCGAACCGTCCAGTACGGGGCGTACCGAACCGGATCGGTCCCTTATCGGTCCGATTCGAGCCTGTTTTTCGAAAAACGATTTCGAACCACATCGAACTGTCCGGTTCGATGCGGTTCGAGCCCATACCGCCCGAAATCGGGCGGTATATCTCAATTCGCCGTCGGTTCGGGGTGAATCGAATCGTACCGCCCAAGGATTCACATGGGGGAGGGGGGAGGGGGGAAGGAGGGGGCTTTTTCACGTGGTTGGAGGGAGGAGGGAGAGAAATGGGCATGGCCCACTTCACATAGGGGGAGGGCCTGGTGTTTTAATAAGCACTAAGCCTTCAGTGTTCTTTGAGAGTTCTCAGAGAACATCCATGGCCGTGGGCAACTTAATTATTGAGACCTCCAAAAAATTAGAAAAGAAGGCAAAATTTCGTGAAATTGGAATGATTTGAGAAGAGGCTGATCTTTTGTCGGAGATAAGATAATATGTTATTTTGTTAGTAATTATTTATTTTTTTTTTGTTAAAAATAGGATAAAAATGAGATAAAATAAAAATAGAAGAAAATAAATAAATATATGTTTAAAATTTTGGATCAAAAGTCTTTGTACCGCAATCTAACTCCAAATTGAACCCAAATATGTCAATAATATGCAATATAATATCATATTGAGGTTGTATTTATCAATTATTAACTTCAAAAATCTAAAAAAAAATTAAAAATAAAAAAAAATATTGTGTATCGGTACCAGATCGGTATGCCTAGGCGTATCGTATGTCGGTACGGTATGGTATCGGTACTGTACCATATCGATCCGATATTGGTATGCTGTTCGGTACCGATACAGCGAATCTTGATATATATATATATATATATATATATATATATATATATATATGTGTGTGTGTGTGTGTGTAGGGGGGGGTGTGGTGGGTTCATAGCCCTCTGAATGTATGCCTAAGAGAATTTGAGCCCAAGTCTATCGTAGAATCAGGAGACTTGTATTAGTTGGAAACGGAAACTCATGTTTAGAACATGGACAAGAGAGTGAAATATGTCTACCAGATTGTTGATATCAATTTGTAGACTGGTATAGTAGAATGTATTAGTCTGCGTTGGCTTAGGTAATGAAAACGATCCAAACTTTGTCCATGGTGTATGTGACTGAGTTTTTTAGATGCCTCCAATTAAGATTAAAAACGTATGTCCCTTTTGGCTCTTTGAATCCCAAGCTAGTGATATCATGGTCCCCGGGATGGGAAGATGCAAGACCTTCCTGCACATGAGCCTCCAAATCTGACCCTCTAACGGCCCATGTTTTATGTGTGGTGCCGTCCCTTATCCAAAAACTATAGTATCCGTTGAAAGATCGTAGAGCAAAGAGCAACAGACAAATATTCAGCTTTCAATTTTTTTGACAACCCTATGACGTAGTAAGTTAGGTTTATACATGTGGAATATGATTTTAGATCCTCTTCAATATCCGATTTGCACCATAGAATACTATACATCTTTTAATAGCCGCCATCAGAATATTGATGGCGATCAATAGCTATATGTCGTGAATGATTTGAAAAGTTATTTTGTTTGATAGCCGTCTATTTTCTGATGACAACTATAAAACAGTGTACAATACTCTGTAATGCAAACCATACACAGTAGGTGATCCGTGCTCATGGAATACAAGACACGTAGGCTACGTAGCCTAGCCAGCAAAGACATGTTAGGGATAAGAAAAAGTAACGCGATCCACATGTCTTGCTGGCGAAGTGCACGGCAACCATTGATGCTTTGGGATGGTAGGTATGGCAGTTACTAGGGCTGTCTCAGGTGAAAGGCTTGAAAGAAGGATACGCCAAGATTGCGTGAGATTGCAATATATTTCGAGATTAAGGTTCACTTCACCTGGAGTATGACCACCAGCTCTTGTTGATGGTGAAATTTTGATCCATAAGGCTGGACATCCACAAGGGCCTATCATTATCAAGCCCCTGCCGCTTGGGAATGGAATTCGTGATATGTGGACCCTAGATTGCTCTGCAAAGCACCAATCCTTTAAACCTAAGCATTTTAGCATGAGATTTCACACAAGAAAAGATATCCATTTTGATGGAAATAGAAATTATAGAATAGGGCAAGATTCGGGATAAGCCAAGTATTAACTTATGTCCTTGTCTTTTGAGCTTGGAATAATTCAAAGGATAAATGAATATGTGATTCACCAGCTTTCAGCTCGTTTGAAAGCGGGAGTAGTTGGAATAATGTTCCACGGGGACAGGTGTCATGGCCCCCCAAGGTCTGTCGAAGCCCCTTCAACCGGGATGTAATTCGTCTCGAAAAGAAATCTGTAGAAATTTCCAACAATTCAGATGGGTGGGAGTAGACTATTGGTTGGTGGCATGTCAACTCTAACCCTTTTCTACAAAGGCAAGAGGCAAAATCTTTTCAAATATACCATACTTTCAAAACATCATCTCTTTTTTTTTTTTGATAAATAAAAAATTTACTGAATTGATTTCAGTACCAAAACATATTCTCTTTCAGTTATTACGAGCTAATCAGGGTCATAGTACCGCCAAGGCTCAGAGAAGACGAATTATAATAGCTTGTATCGGACATTTTATACTAGCACTTTAAAGGATGAAATTTTGAGTTATTTATTATCTATGTTCAGCAATGGATTTCTTTCTTGAAAATTTATCAAATTGATTCCAGTACCAAAATAATGATTTGGTTGTGATCTAAACATTATGTATGTTTGTATATAGACACACACACACACACATATATATATATATATAAATATATATATGTGTGTGCGTGCGCGCATAATATTTATATATTTATTTGCATAATCTAACTAAAGGTATATATAATTTTTTAGATTGTTAGTTCATTTTTTTTTTCTATTTTAGGAGGTGTAGCAAGAATTTGGCCGGGCTGCATACTGGAGACCAGATTTAAAGGCTGGTTACAGTTTATGTTTAAATAAAATTTGAATAAATTTTATTAATGATTTGAAATTATGTAAAGATAAATTTTTAAATTTTGTTTGAATAATTTTTCAATACTCAAATTTTATTTGAAAAAAAAATAATTTTTTTAATATATGAATTTATTTGCAAGTCTTACATGTCTTGTAGGTCCCAACTCTATTGACCGTGTGGCCGTCTGTTACATATCCAACTGGTGCCAGGAGGTTGGGATGTGACAGAAAGACTAATATATTAAAATATATGCACTGATAAGATGAAGACTAATACCAAGTTATCAGTCTAAATTCTATGTAACTACAGTGAGGGCTAGAATTCTTCCTACGTTACTGTACGTTCCCTTTTAACAAGAAAGTAAGAAAGGAAGATGAAGACAAAGGATAGCTTTGATATTATTCCAGCAGACCCTCTTACTAGCATGCGTAATACTGACTGTACTACCCCACTCCAACCATTATCTATCACGTAGCAGCCCCGTGCTCTACCTAATTTTGTTTGCTCTTGGAAAAAACATGGTCAGAGCAAACCGTGGAAACCCTGCTATGACCAATTGACCGTTGTTCTTGATGACGCGTTAACAGGACGAAATTAGGCATGCTTAAAGTCCTCAGACTGAGCGATGTAAACCCTACTAAAATTTCATGGACCTGGGAGTGATTCAATATTGGACACTAGAATGGAAAAGGTACATGCAAAGCCAAGCTATAGAAAGGAAAGGTGGAAAAAGATATGGCCTCTTCATCATCCATGGGTGGAATTCTTATCGATCGGTCAAAATATTCTGCTTCCGAGAAGACCATCTCCAAACATACAATTGCCAAACTCTAACTTGAAAAGAATTTCTATCATTTGAATGCCACGTAGCTCCGGCGTATGTCTCGGATTCTTCTCCATGCAATCCTAATTGCATGTCGTGCACTCACGACACGTGCATGGCGTACAAGATGCACGACAGGTGCATGGCATTGGCACGTGCCACATGGGATTTAATTGATCCACCTCTCCTCTACATTCCAAGCCTCCAAGGCATAAATCATGGGCGGCGTGATACATAGATGTCAAACCAATCTCGAAATCCCGTGATCTTGACATCGACGAAGATGTGGGTAACATGCAAGATTCTCACATGATTCTTTTTGTTTCTACGTTGCTGTTAAACGTTGCAATGGTAGCATGAATTTAGACACTTGTGATTCAGATGAGTCCAAGGAGCACAGACGCTCTTGTCCTGACCAAACTCCTCTCCGCCAACCACAACCTGCGGTGTATGTGCCGCCAAGCCAACTCAAATAATTAAAGTGATCTACACAGTTGCAATATGGAAGAACCTTGGAAGTTTGTTTGACTTGGAAGATACGGTGGTTTGCTCACCCACAGAGCACTCCACTTTTCCATCGATTACAAATAGATGGACCGTGAGAAGAGTTATATTGAATCTATTAGTCTATAGTTCACCAAAAAAAATTCTATTAATCTATACCGGTGTAAACAGTAGTAAATCTTAATTTTTGTTACGGAAACGTAACGTTATATTGAGCAATAATTACAATTATTCTGTGTGTCTTTGGAGCCTGATGGAGAAAGATGTGCAGGCTATTTGGATGTTAGTCGGGGATAGGTGGATGAAAAAAAATATATTTTTTTATGAAATTCAACAAATTTGCCCTTCCCATCACTCTTATTCTGTAATATGACAATATTATGATATTATATAGTATTACATTATATTATATATATTTTTTAATCAAAAGAGAGATATATTATATGGAAAACAATATCATTGACAAATTAAGTATGTCTCTATTTACTTTCCTGCTTCTATCACACGTGCACTCTCTCTTTCATTTTCTAATTAGATTAGATCCACATAAAAAGTAACCAGCAATCTTAAGCAAATTAGATTTTTTGAACCAAAATAACAAAAAAAAAAAAAGTAATTAAAATTCTTAACAAGTTGGAGTACTGTCTCACATCTTGTTCACTCCCCTCTCTCAGTATCATCTTTCTATATTCATGGTTATTGCAATAGTTGATACTTTCTCATTTAATCCTTTTTTATTCTTATTCTCTATATTTTCATTCTTCATTTTATTTTTATTATGTTATAGTTTTATTTTTATTTGATATATTTTATTTGTGTTTCTATATAATTTGTTGTGGTGTCTTTCCATTTCTCAAATTCAATCCTCAATTGAGGAGCCACCTTGATTTAGTACGACGAGATCATTCGATATCCATGACTTCATCCTTATTAGCATACTTTTTTAAAAAGGGGAATGAATAAATGGGATCCCATGAGATCTAGACTATTTTTTTCGTCCATATGTATAATAACCACCAACGATCCCAGATGATTGGACGCATACATTTTAAATTTTGTTACTGAATACCCAGAGCGGATTATGAAAACTTAGGTAATGGTCAACTATCTCTCTTTTATATAATGAGAAAAAAATAATTCCTCAGATAAGTTCTACTCCAAGCATAAAAAAACTCTCCTACTTTCATTCTCTCTATAAGCTCCATACAACTTAAGCATCAAAAGATCACCTGCCAAACAAACTTCGGTAAGTAGACTTCTAATCATAAATAGTGGAGCGATTCTTCCCAACTTATCTCTAAACCGACATCCAGCTTAGTTTGTAACCGATCTTGCTCCAAAACTGAACTTGTAGCAATATAATATAATCGATATTTCAAAAATAATATCTTTTTAATATTATTCATTATCATACAAATTATTTATATTTTTAATTTATAATATTATATTTTTTTTATGGCCTCTTCTTTTTCAATGCAATTTATTTTTTTCTAAAAATATTTAAGAGAGAGAAAATTATATAAATCTCACCTTATTCATCGAGATGAGTCCGCTGTGTTTAAATAGAGGGATAGGTGATATAAATTTAGTTACAAATAATTATACAAGATTACACAGAATCATAGATGATTATACATGATTCTACTATCAATACAAGATTACACAGAATCATAAATATCCTACAATGAAGATTTGAATCATAGATGACTACACAAGATTCCAGAATCATAAATATCCTACTCTGAAGATTTAGCTCTATTACCCCCCACAAGCGTAATGGGGAGTCAAGTACATTGAGCTTGGACCGTAGAAATACAAAGCGTGATGAAGCAAGTCCCTTAGTAAGCCCATCAGCAAGCTGATCACTAGAATTAATAAAGCCAATGGATAACTGCTTCTGAAAGACACGCTCCCGAACAAAATGATAATCAATTTTAATATATTTGATGCAAGCATGAAACACTGGATTAGCCATGAGATAGATAGCAGAGAGATTATCCCACCACATAGTTGGAGGAGAGCGAAGTTGTAGACAAAGTTCATAAAGCAAAGACTATATCTAAATGAGTTTAGCAGTAGTGTTAGCTAAACTTTTGTATTCAGACTTTGTGCTTGACCGAGCAACAGTTCATTGCTTCTTAAAGGATCAAAAGATGAAATTTAGTCCCAAAAAAATGGCATATCCGCTAATTGAGCATCGATCGTTAGGGTTGCCAGCCCAATCAACATCAAAATAATCATGTAAAAAAGATAAAGAACCATGTCGAAGAAAGAGCCCATGAGTAATGGTACCTTTCAAATAACGAAGGATTCGTTTAACGGTTGCTCAATAAGACATGGTAGGCCTATGCATAAATTGGCAGACTTGATTAACGGCATAAGCAATATCAGATCTCATGAGGGTGAGATATTAGAGACTGCCAACTACACTTCGACAGAGAGAGGGGTTGTCATACAAATCACCATCAAATAAGGAAAGATGAGACCTCGCGGCAATAGGAGTATAGAGAGATTTTCAGTCAAGCATAGCACAACAGGTTAGAACATTATGAATATACTTTGATTGTGTAAGATGAAGATCATAGAAACTAGAAACAGCCTCAATACTAAGAAAATAATGAAGATGGCCCAAATCCTTCACTATAAATTTTTTATTGAGATCAATAAGAAGAGACGTGAATGAAGCACCAAGTATGTCAGTGAGGACAATATCATCAACATAGACCAAAAGAAGCACCATATAACAAGACTATCGTAGTATAAATAAAGAAGAGTCTGTCTAAGAACTAGAAAAGTCAAAGTGCTGAAGAAAGCTGCTCAGGCATTGTAACGATACCCGTGGGGTCTGTTTAAAACTATATAGAGATTGCCTTAACCGACAAACAAAACGAGGATGAGAAATATCCAAGAATTCAGACGGTTGTTTTATATATACTTCTTCATTCAAGTGCCTATGTAAGAATATATTTTTAACATCAAGTTGTCGGATAAGCCAACTAAGAGAAACTGCAATGGATAGGGCATTCCGAATAGTAATTGATTTGAAACATGGCTAGACATCTCTTCATAGTCAATCCCTTCCTATTGATTGAAACTTTAGCCACAAGACGGGTCTTATAACGATCAATGGTACCATCAGCATGCTGTTTGATCTTATAGATCCATTTACAGTCAATGACATTTCGCATAGAAGAAAATGGAACAAGATTCCATGTGTGATTTTGAATAAGAGCCTGATATTTCTTCTGCATTGTCTGGATCTACTTAAGATCTTTTTAGGCCATAGTAAAAGATTTTAATTCTTGAAGAATAGTAGAAACAGAAAAAGCAACTAGATGCCTGGAGATAATGAATCGAGGTGGAGCAAGAGAGCCATCACGAGAACAAGTCACTATGTGATGAGTTCGTGATGGTGAACTAGGTGGCTCAGAGACATCAGAAGTTATGCCAGTCGAAGAGAGAGGATCAGTCACCAAATTATCAGTGGATGGTCCAGATGGTAGAATAGGTAGGGTATAAGAGTCAGAGGGAGGGCAAGATGCACCAGAAGCATTCATGGAGCCTGCACGAGTTGTACTGAAACTGGCCGATGTAAATGTCTTGGATCCATAGGGAAAAGAAAATTCATTAAACACTATCATTGATAGACAAAAATACGACTAGTGACAAGATCTAAATATTTATATCTAAGATAATGCCGAGGATATCCAAGAAAAACATAGGGTCGAAAATGTGATTCAAGTTTGTATCATGTGTAGGATCGAAGATAGGGAAAACACAAACATCCAAAGATATGAAGAAAATTATAATCTGGAGTATGTCCATACAAAAGTTGATAAGGTGACTGAAAATGGAGAGATTTAGTGGGAAGACGGCTCATAAGAAAAATAAATGTTTCAAACACATAGTCCCAAAACTTTGGAGGTAGATGAGAATAAGTAAGAAGCATAAAACCCATATCAACAATGTGTCTATCTTTTCATTCAGCAGCACCATTTTGTTGAGGTGTGTGTGGACATGATATATGATGAAAAATATCATTATTTTGTAATTCATTTTGAAAATCATGGGAAAATTTTTTTTTAGCACCATCAGATTGAAGATTCTTTATTTTATAGGAATAAAGATTCTCAACTTACGAGCAAAAGCCATGAAATATTCGTGTAACATCAGAATGATTTTTTATGATAAAGAATCAAGAATATTTGCTATAATCATCAAAAAAATAAATATAATATAAATGATCAGAATGAGAAGTAATAGGTGCCAGACCTCAAATGTCTGTATGCGCAAGTTCAAATAACATAAAACTTTTATTCATGATAGATGGAAAAGAACAGTTTACAGTCTTATCCATCTGATATGCTGAACATACATGGGTAGTATGATCTTTATTTAAAGAAACACTAGAAGATAAACTACGTTGAACAATGGGAAATGAAGCATGACCTAAACGTTGGTGCCACAAGACAATTGAATCCGAGGTAGATAGAAGAGCCTATAGGTTCAAAGAACAGCTAGCATTGGTGCGAAGGTAGTACAATCCATCTTTAATTGATCCTCGTAGAAGCTCCTGATGCATTTGGAGGTCCTTAACAATAAAATAATCAGGATGAAGCTAAAAAAAGTCATATATTATCGTGAACAAATTTGGATATAGAAAGCAAATTTCTGAAAAATTTGGGTGTACATAAAATATTATTCATATGTAAGAGACAATAAGATGTATGTAAAGTAGAAGAGTCAGAGACAAAGACAGGCAAACATAAACCATTACCGATAAAAGCATGATTTGTAGTTGACTGATTATCTCTAATGCTGAGGTTGGCGAGATCAGATATCACATGATGTATTACACCAAAGTCAATATACCAGTCTAGATCATGAGTCTCAGATACTGATCGTTATAAAGAATGAGCCCAGGCTATCTGTATATGAGGAGAACATAATGGGGCCATGTGACCGTGTTGTGGGCACATCTGACAAATAACTTGATTATTGGGCATGAAAAATTTGTTGGGCCCATAGTGTGAATTATTGAAAGTGGATCAAGTTCGGTTGGCTGGGCCAAAGAAGTCACGAGCATGCCCAATTGGCTGACCAGAGTGGCCAGACCATGATGCAGCTAAGTTAGGCTGAGAAGAATTGCCAGACCTGCTTCGATCATAATAGTTAGCCGGAGAGAAGCCCATGCTATTGTTGCACCTAGAACCAGTGTAAGAATCAGCTTGAAAAAAGGGAAGAAGTAAATTCTACCTCCGTCATGATGGCCACGACCACCGCATCCACCCCGTCGGCCACATGAGCTCCGACCGCCGTCATATGAAGTGCCATCATGACCATCTGCCCAGTGCACTATGGGTTGTGGAGTTGGCCCCAAGAGACTGGTAAAGGACGGCGATGGCTCCGATGCGGTGGCAAAATTGCATCATGCCTCTTACTAGAGAAGTAGCGCCTGCAAATCATTGATGGACATGATTGAAAGAGTGGGAGTAAGGGCGAGCACAAGTGGCTCCCATTCCAAGTTCAGACCCGAAGTAATTCATCGATTAATCTGCATCGACGTCATAGGCTTGCCGATCTATACAAATTGATTTGCAACATCATCGATCTCTTTTAGATAAACCATCATGGATTTGTTATTCTTGCTCAGTTTACGTCATTGCAAATCAATAAAGTCCTCTTGAGCCATAGTGTGAGAATCAAAGAGAATGGCAAGAGTAGTCCAGGTGGCACGAGCAGAGGACAGTTCAATAAGATTGGATCCGATGAAGGAATCCATAGAGAGCAAGAACATAGTGAGAGTAAATTGATCATGAACTAACCATATATCGTATTTGGGATTTGGTTTGGGTGTGCCATCCTTGTCGGTGAGCATTGCTGGTGGTGCTTTGAGTGCGCCGTCGACATATTCAAGAAGCTTGTAAGTCCGAAGAAGTGGAATCATCATATTCTTCCATAGATAGTAGTTTGGACCCTCAAGTTTGATAGGCAAGTTGGGAATAATAGAGAAAAGTATTTGTGTGTTTGATGAGTTTGAGAGATCGGCAATGATTGAAAGAAAAATTAGAGTGTTGAGGATCTATGAAAAAAAAACTCAAAAATTTTGAAAAAAATTTGAAAAAATTGTCCAGATTGGCTCTAATACCATGAAAATATTTGAGAGAGAGAAAATTCTATAAACCTCATTTTATTCATCAGGATGAGTTTGCTGTGTTTAAATAGAAAGATAGGTGATACAAAACTGATTATAAATAATTATACAAGATTACACAGAATCATAAATGATTATACAAGATTCTACTATCAATAATAGATTACACAGAATCATAAATATTCTATTACGAAGATTTGAATCATAGATGATTACACAAGATTCCAGAATCATACATATCCTACTACGAAGATTTAGCTCTATTACTTTCTAAATTTTAAATCATGCATATTATTCAAAAAAATTATTTTTCATTCATTTCATTATATTTTATTCTATTTTTTTTTAAAAAATATTATATCTTATTTTTTGAAATATTTTATATTATGGCTTTGAGTCATGATTTTACTACTATTTTTATTTTTATTTTTATTTTAATCTTTATCTAATCGATAGATTAGGGCTCACGTGGGTCAGAAATTGTATTAGTTTAAGTAGTCTAGGACGTTGACCGGATAACTGGACGAGCTTATCCCCGCCAGCAGCTTATCGTATGAGGGGATTATCTCCGGGATAAACAGGGAGAAAACCCCGCGAATTTCTTCTTCCTAGACGTTTAATAGCATCATACTGATGTAATCACACCCCCATCTCCCTCGGTCCACGTCTCCTTTTTATCTTCTTTTCCTGTTTCTTATGGTGTTCCCTTGAAAACGCCCGACCAAAACAAAAGTTTCCCACGCGCGGCGCGAAGGATGGCGAAATGGCGGCAACTTCCGTGCACTCGTCCTTCTCCAACCCTCGTTAGCCTACGCAGCACCGACGCATCAATGAGACCTCTTGACGTGTCACCCACGTGTCTCGACTGCGACCCTTCGAGGTTGTTCAGACTAGTAAACCTGACAAAAAAGAAAAAAGGAGGACAAAAAAGTCTTCCGCTCTGTTCTATATATTCCACTAGAGTTGGAATAGAAAGTTTTTAACTATTCCTGGAGGCATCGATGACCTACTCCCAGTAGAGCTGGAATAAAAACTAAACTATTCCCCGACGCATCGGTGGCTTATTCCAGTTTTCCTAGCTAGTGGAGAAAACGAGAACAACGATGGGCTTTGGGCCATGGTTCCATCGCCGGGTCCCATTGTACCGTCCGCTCCGATCCCGCGACGCGGGGCGGAGACTTTTGGGCGTCGGTGGCGAACTGGGAGCTGTCTCGGTGGATGCCGACACGTCGGCATGCGGTGGCGATCAGGAGATCTCGCTGGATCGATGCCGACCGCCCATCGGATTGAGTGTTGGGAGGGAAAAAAAAAAAGGCATGGTTTGAATTTTGAAACGATGCCCGATGTAACTTTATAACTGCCGTAATTCCGTTGCAGCTTGCATACGAGGGTGATATATAATTTCTTTTAGAGGAACCATTGATATATTAGCAATTGCTTGATATACTTGCTGTTGTCACCAAATCCGAGCTAAAAAGATCGGATGAACTTAGATGAAGAGATTTGCTAAGAGTCAAACATGAAAGCAAAAATAAAACAATATCGAGAGCTGTCAGGTTTTATCTAATAAAAAATATTTATATATTTAAATTAAAAAAAAAATTTAAAAAATAATAGAAATTTGAGAGAACAGTAAAAAAATTGTTCGGCGATCACCTATACATCATGCAAATTAATGCTTATTACTGAATACGAAGGATATGTATGTTCACTGTTCGGCGACCATCTACACATCATGCAAGTTGCTAAATGCACAGAAGATGCATTCGTGGGCTAAACTATAAGGGTTGTCTGAAAGAGTTCTAAAAAAAATTGATGGCTTCTTTAATAAAAACTACGTGGCAGATTGCCATTCGTCAATTTTATTATCGAATGATGATTAGATCATGGGCGTGTATATATATATATATATATATATATATATATATATATATATATATATATATATATATATATATATATATATATATATATATATATATATATATATATATATATATATCATTTATTATATTCATTATTTATCAAATTAAAATATTTAAATTTTATATTTTGAGCATGCATACTGGATCGATGTTTTATCGTATAACGATGAGAACTATATTTTGCTAATGTACTTTTTTTTCTATAGTTATTAAAAATTAGGATAATAAATTGACTGAACCAAGAGCAACCTCTGCTATCCGTTTCAAAAAAATTAAAGAACAAAAAACAAAAGAAACATTATGATGCCTATCATATTATTCTTACACAATGAAAAAATAATTTGAGTAAGCACATCATATTTTTTACTTTTATTCAAATTAAAACAATTTTGTTGGCAGTCATCTTCAAATATTTTATCGTGTTCTAGCTAAGCTATCAATGTCCTTTAAATTTTGTTCCATGGAAGAAGGATAAATAATTGAAGAGAGTGCATATACGCTGAGGAGAGACCATTGTTTTTATGCTCCATTGTAAATGGTTTTGATTTTTTTTCGATGTATAGCCAAGTTTCTCTGCTCTGAGTATTTTTTTGGAGATGCAAGCAGATACCAAAACAAATAAGATTATTTTTGGGAGAGATTATTAGAATGCCTTAAACCATTCAAATACGGATGCATATGTAATAATCAAAAAATAAAATATTTAACATTTGAATCTAAATATTTATCAAATAATCTCATAATATAGATCCAATACCGTTTGCTATATAATATGCCGTCCAGTCAACTGCACCATCAAGTTTTCTATAAGTATGTGCAACCTTAATAGGGAACAACCTTAATAGAAAACAAACTATCTGACATCCATCACTGATCTTACTAAAGATGATGGAGTATGGGATTGCCGGTATATGATCCAAAAACCATCTGAAAAATCTTCTCCATTCAATGAATTTAGATGATACCGTGTATCATCTCTCACGTCTCTATTTGTCATCCGGTACTCGTACATTGCAATGCGAGAGACAAGGATGTCAAATGTAATAGCTAAGAAAAATCTTGCATCGAGATGTAAATTGCACAAAGGCAGCATCGTTGCACGTAGCACCGAATAAACAAGTTGGTACCGACATCACATGTCGCCTGTCCTCTCGATCAAAAGCAAACGTAGATCCCACATGTTAGTTGCAGGATTGGGGTCTTCGTCCTTTTGGATAAGCGGGTCTACACGGGCTATTATTGTTCGACGTCCAATTCCAGTTAACCAATCCATCTAATCGCTGGTTTCACAAACTTTCTGTGGGTGGTTGGACCAGTAAATGGAATTCCACGGCCATTTTGGTCCACCATCCCTTCTAAAGGCCCTGAGGTCCACCGATTGTGTGGTCCAGATGTCCCCATCAAGATAGAATTCCAGTCCCTGATATCTCTCCTCCCACGTCTTAACTACCAACGGTAGCTGCCGGCCACGTGCCTGATGCCCTCGGGTACGGGGCTCCGCCGAGGCCGCTGTCGGCAGAAGGTGGAACCTTCTCTGGCCCACCGGATTCGTGCGACCGAACCATTCAACAGCCACGTGGGCCCCGAGGATTCGCGAACCGTGCGCGGATACACGCTTTTGTGACGTGGCAGGTACCGGACGGGAAGTTTGGTTGCTCCAGATCCGCGGGCCCCACACCAAATCCTCGGAATAGCACCGGGGCCCACCGATCGGAGCCCCCGAAGCACGCTGATGACGGGATTCCCGCGTTCGGATAATTTTATATAATTTATTTAATCTTTTTCTTGTCCCTGCTCCTTCCCGCCAAATTTATGGAATCGAGGAGGGCGGCGATTGTGCGGATGGCTCCAAGAATGGTCATGATTGATCCACGTGAGGGGATCACCGGTGTGTCGGTGATCTCAGTCAATGTCGCATGTATGGACCACCGCATGACCTGCTAGTCCTCTGCCATCATGTAGGCTTGGTAGCAGGTTGGGCTTTCATACCCCTCATGGTTCATGGCATGTTGAAGTGAAAATAATGTTTCAACACTTGATTAAAAGTAATACTTTGAAAGAAAAATTTGCGCTATCCTCTCTTTACATGTCAACAATCTGATCTTGAAAGGAGATTTTACGACAGTGATATCATTATTGATTGACATTCAAAGATTCATTGCCAGCTGCACTTGCTGTCTGGTCAAACATACTTACAGAAAGGATAATAGCATGACCGATTAAATGGCATCGTGGCAAAATATATAGATAATGTGATATGAGAATCCTTATCAAAGTTACCTTAATGACTCTGGAATTTCATTATGACAGGTGCTACTTGATGTATCTATCTGAGAGCTTTATGATGAAATTGAGTTAAAAAAAAAATATATATATTATTTAACTAGTCGATAAAGCAAGAGTTCGTGAAGTACAAATTCATCATTTTAAATATTTTATTATTAAATAAATTAAATTATTTTTAAAATATATTAAATAACTAATTAGTTTTTATATGATATTTAAATATTAATGCATCAAATATAAGTTTTATTACATTGATTGAATAAAATAATTTTGATTAATTTTACTATCGTTAGTCAACAAAAAAAACATGCTCGACGTATGGATGAAAAATATGTAATTGTTAAATTTTTGTTTATGTCACACGATAAAATGATTATTAAATAAGCTTATGTTTGAAGTTTGATACTCTAACTAACATCCATTAGTTCTAATAAGCAACCCACATGGCTTTCTTGGTTTCCAAAGGAAACATCACATGCTCATCAGTCCAACCCGGCAAGGCGAGTGAATTCTCACCAATGAGGTGTACGGCAAGGGCGCCCATGGACCCCATAACCATGTCCTCATAGATAAGAAGAGCTACATGGACCACCACCTGAAAGCACTCACAGTTTTTCTGCAAACAGTAAAGTCGGTGCATGCCTAATTGGGAAGAATTCTCTCAGCGGGTGGCCGAAAGGTCCAAAGCTGACACGGCGTCAGTTATGGCGGTTCCATGAAATCTAGTCCCCGCCCAGCGGATCGGAGGAGATAATTACATTGAACTGCAGTAAATTTTTCTTGGATCTTGGGTGCTTTAGCGGGCCCCACCATGTGCAGCACGACAGATATAGAGCACCGCGTAGTGTGTCACATGGCACGGTCAATTAAGTGAAGCCTCCTTGGGGGTTCGGGTCGTATCTTTGGCGCGAAAGAACGATCCATCTTCTTTCGCGATGTCATCCCCGCTCCGCACGGCTATTAAAGCAATACGAATTTCCTATCATCAATCTCAAAGCAAGCATTGTATGATCCAACGATAGAGGATGATATTTAAAGAACAAACAAACTTCGTGCGAGGAGAGACAACCTTGTCTTACTCCATGGGAGGCCAAATGGCCCAAAACCATCGTTATGGCCGTTATGACCGTTTTAGGAAACTGATCACTTTAGCGACAAGGGGAGTTAATAGCGGTGGACGGGTGCAAATATTGATCGCATGTGAGGGGGCCACCACGTGCAGCACTGAACTCATGGAGCTCCGTGCGATGCATCCTTTACCAGTATCCCGAGCAAGCTAGATTTATATGCTTCAAGTTGTATCTTTGGGGCCGGAAGGATGATTGATCTCTTTTGTAATGTCAACTATCAGACCGTGTCTTGCACATATCTCAAAATATTTTAATTTTTTATACAAATCTCAAATCGACTATTAGGCGATCCAGTAGTTGACATAATGAAAGAAGATTGTTCTTTCGTGAACCCAAATGATACATTTTGCTGCATTTTAAGTAATAAAGTGTCGGAATCAAAATGAGACAGGTGGACTAATGTTTTCTTGTTGCTGGTGGGATGGAATCATGGATCCACAAGCACTTTGCCATTGAAGAAGAGTCAGAATGAAATCAAAAAGAGTGATGCAGACTGATGCTGTCTTTCATTGTTGCGGTGCAACAGCTTTTAAAACAACCAAGTCAGGAGAGGCACTCACTTCCCCATGCATTGGTACATACCTTGGATGATTCTGGTTGAGAGAAATTTGCATGATGATATATTCCTGTTGCTCGAGAAATTTCGATCTGCATACGATACATTGAGGTGGCAGATTTCAAATGAAATAAAAAAAAAAGAATCTTATGAAGATCATTGTTTGATTTACCCATCTTGCAGAAATTACTTACAACTTTGGTCTAGAAGAATCTTAAAAATGGACATCTCAAGCAGTGCACCAATTCAGATCAGAAATAACTTAAGTTCATGATCAATGAATCCACGCGTTCCATGCCAAGAAGCAGCAAATATAGGCACCAAGCAATTAAGCAAATGCCACGCCATTTTGAAAGTCAAAAATGATTGGCATGACACGTAGGTCTAGTTAGAAAACCTATGTTTCGTTTTCTTGGTCGCTTTAACTAGGATATCACAAATTGGCAATGAAATTTAAGTGCATGAGTCATGCACTCATGAAATCATAGAAATAATTTGACAGGATTTGCTAATTTGACAATTAGCTAGGCTACCATATCACTGTTCCATAAAAAATTCTACCACAATTACCGGTATTTGTCACGCTAGGAGGTCAAGCAAGATGACTTCTTCTCTTTGGTTTCTAATTCCCCAGACAATTCTTGTTTCTTAATAAACTTGCACTCCCCGCCTTTCTTCAGGAAGGAAATGCTTTACAATGCCAAGATGATAGCACTTCAGCAGATAGTACACAATGTGTTTGACTTTGATGAGTAACCAGACAAAATCTATCGGTCCCATAAGTTGGGTCTCGTGTAGGAAAAAAAGCAGACGATTTCATTTGACGAGTACAAAGGACTCTATAACTTTTCCTCTAGAGTAGTCTGGTCGCCTATTAGAGATTGCACCTTCCCCTTATCCACAACACTCCTTGCCTCGGCCTTAGCCAGCACTTGTAGCGTAATAAAAGTCTTTTTTGGATCCTATAATCATATCCATGCTACTTGATTGATGGTGGTTCCTATCCAACATCCGTGCTAAAAATCCCGTCCATTATCAAAATACAAATACGAAATGGGCCCAATGGCCTCGATTCAATATCAACTACAAGTCATGTCATAACTTTGCTCTTATGTAAACATTACTGTTGCTCTACTAGTATATAGCCATGAGCTGTTTCACCAAAAGAACAAAAAAGGACTACAAGGATCTGTTCGGTTCATGATAGACTTTATACTTGCCAAACAAGTTTCAGAAAAGTAAGGATAGGGGATGAACACCATGGTCAAGCTTGCTTAATAACCTTTTTGAAGAACTAGGTTCTTTCTTCATCCTTTTTCCTCCAAAAAAAAGTAAAAAGAAAACAACTTTGAAGAACTAGAATATTACAGCTATTGGAATAACACTTTCTCTTATTCTTCCTTTCATTTTCACACGGATAACGACTTCCTCATTCAGGAGATACGACAATCGAAGACACAAAAAAAAAAAAAAAAATTCAGTCAACAAAAATATAAATATCTATTTGAAGAGAAATATTTTTTTCTCTCTTTTTGAGGTAGGAAGGGTTAATCCCCACCTACCCTTTGCCTATCCATCTTTTGAGGGCTGATGTCTATCTAAGCGAGTACTTGGTAGTTGCACCGCCCACCCCTTTGTTGCTTTTTTATTATTTTATTGATAAATCTAACACTCTCTTAATGTGGTAGTGCCTACAATTTGATGGTGGTCCAATCTGATCGATGACTTTGTTATCAGCTAATAGCAGCCAGACTTGTACACATCTCACTCCTTTATGCTTGGAATATCCTTCTCTTGTGATACCGTGTCCCCGTGTCAAATTGGACGTCCAGGTCATGCTTGAGGTCAGTATCATGAACAAGAAGTATTTAAATGTTAACAGAATTGAACGTTAATGTATCATTTCTTACAGAATATATACCAAGTTTCTGATAAAAAAAGGGACCGCTCCAATGAATGATACCTCTAAGTGCTCCCATGTGCCGGTTGGTTACACAAACCGACGGAAAATTACGTCTTTTATAGCATGGTCCACGAATAACGAGGATTTTTCCGCACTCTCATGCAGCACAGGACTCGTATCTCTAAATCCCTCCCGTCTCGTTCTTGGATGTTAATAAATAAAATTATATCTTATTATTCTGTTTGAAGGAACTGGGGCAGAACTTGACTCGAAAACATATGGAACCTACATACTTTAGCTTTGGCTGGTCCATTTTATTAGACGACCAAGTCAAGCATGTGAGTTCTCATCTCTTCGCAATCATCGGAATCTATTTTTATATTTATATTTTTTATAAATGTGGACAATAGTTGTGATTTATTTGTGATTGTTGTGCGCCCTATAATCATGGGATTCTTTAGCGTCGACTTTCATTGTTGTATAAACCTTATAGTTATTTTTAAGCTCATAGAATTTATATTCAAAATTATCTAAAAATTATAAAATTTATATAATACGATAATATTGAAAATCAAGTCATTCTTTCCAACCAATTTTCTCATTATATTAGAATGATGCAAATAATAAGAAGAGTTGTAGTTAAATCACGTATCATCTTTATTTTTTTTAAAAGAAAAAAATCAGATATATTAAAGTAATCTAGTAAAAATATATCTCTATGAATTAGAAAATAAAATATACAAAAAAAATTTGTACTATTTTTGGTGTTAATGCTATAGGATTTGTGGGAGTTAATTACTTTGCATATACTCATGATGATAGCATGCAAAAAGAAATGAGACTGATTGTCATGGAGAGAAGATGGATGTTAGATGTTGTGCTCCCATATATAAGAAGATTGGTTAGGAAGAATTGTTTGATATTCTCATTTATATTCATTGGATATATATAAACTCATGCTATATATAATTTCTATAATTTTTAAGACAGCCAGAAATGCTAACTTTTTTACGTTTAATAATCGAAGAAAATCTAAGATTTTATTCTACAGCCCGATGCTCTCTTTGTTCGCCGCCCCAATCCCCCCCTCCTTTATTGTTTTTGCACGACGTGAGATTAAAAATATCATATCAATCAGCTTATATTTCCTCGCATGAGCAAGATTCTTCAACTCACGTGCCGCACAGCTCTCGCCAAACGCCTGGGCTTCTGAGACGTTAAATAACCTCCAAGCAAGGTTAAAATCGAGGGAGAGAGAACCAATGACAACGCAGTCTTCCCGGCAAAACGCTTGTCTACTTGCACGTGGGTTGAGATCAGAGCCATACTTGCTCTTATTCTTTAAAAAATTCGTTCACACCTGCTATGATTTTTATGATTATTGATAGCAAGGCATTTTTTTTTATTAGAAGCAAATGAAAAAAAAAAAAAAGGCCAATGTATATAGAGAAAAAACCAAAAACCTATCAATGCCAATAATGTAGATCGCATCCTTAGCAATTTTGGAGGTATCTCCATTCATGTTATGCTTGTCAGTGGGCACATTTCCCACTTTATTTCATCTTCTCTATTTAGAGTTTGCCATTTATTGGACTTTCACTTACTTTTTTTGATTTTCCCTGTTGCAAAAGATGGATTGAATTTTTTTTTTTTTTAATAAACTTGTCGTCTAATAATTGATTAAATTGAAGCAAGAATTAGGATTTGAATTCACAATGATGGTGTGTAATTAAATCTGCGTGGTAACTCGCACTTCCACCTAAAGCCTACCAAATGACAAAAGCATGTAAGCCAAAAATCACATGAATGCTCTTGTTTTGAAGGCAATCATGTAGGTACAGAAGTTCACGTGATTTACTAGCATGACCTCTCATGTTGGGTCCTTCAAGCACGTGAGTTGGAAGTTCCTGCTCCCGATGAGCTATCTCCCTTCTCTATTATTAGAGTTTCACCACAAGCTGTGACATGTGCGAGATCCATCTCAAACGAAGGTTTAGGGGGTTTGGTCTCACGCGCAGGGAAGTATTAGCGTCCCACTGGACTCTCTTCTTCCCTTTTTTTTTTTGGTGCTTTCTTGGCGTGTCATGAAACATTCCAAATGTAATACACATGCTAGGCTCTGGACTTTTTGAATTATTGGAGCAAAGATGTAAATTATGACGAATGCCAAGGGTACGCTCATCATCCGGTAAAAATCAAACTAAGTTCAATCAGAGCAGTAGCATGGGTCTTCCTAAATCCAATCTCCGATATGCTTATCTACGAAGAAGATGACTCAATCTGCAGCTTAGTTTGCCTTTCGACAGATGTGTGTGGTCTGAAAATTCGTTCATGTGCTCGCCAGTTGCCAAATTTTCTGAAGCAAGAGATATTGTCCAAAAATCATCTTCAAATAAATAAAATAAGATGGCTAACCGGTTTGTTCACTTATTAAAATAGAAATTTCGTAGCTATTCTATCAAATAGATGGCTAAGATATTTTCTATTTTTTCTTATAAAAAAATATTTAAAAAGCATCATAGCACTTTTCTTTAAAGAAATATCTGATGCGTGGGATATGAAAATGGTTCCATATAACTGGTTATATTTATTCCCATCCTCATATTTGATGACAAGATATAAGCACTTTAAAAATTATTAATTTAATTGTTTCATTTTGTTTTTTAGAAAAATAGTTTTACTTAAAATTTTACCTGGTAAGCATGCAAAGGATCAGAGTCAAAGGTGCGTCTTTGTCACAAATTTATTGGTAATTATTTCGAACTTTATGCAGACAAATAAATAATAGAGTTTGGAGTGATTTGAGATCTTATGATAGACAATCTAATAATGGATTTGCATAAAAAAAAAAAAAAGTGAATCCTCCATTTCCACACACAAAAAAAAAAAAAAAAAAATCTAACCCTAACCTAAGGGATAGTTAGTTGCTTCCACATTTTTAAAAGTCTGCTTCAAGGCAATGAATTGGCAGCTTGCCCCAACCATAAGAAATCTTGAAGGCCTTGCACGTCATCCAACATGACCGGTCCTATTTGCTTGTACAAACTTATACAAAAATCTGTTATCTCATGGTCCGCATCTGCTTGCAGAACAAAATGTCATGAACTGTTATATCACCCATCCATTGCTCTATCTATTTTTAGAGTAGACAAGTTGTGTGTTTTGAAACTTAATGAACAGTGAGAAATTTTTTTTGTACACTGTGGATGGTATAGAACCGCACACACCGTCTACAGAATCAGAATACGATGTGAAAAAAAAAATATTCTTTTTTCCAATCCCGTGCAAGAATTTTTTTTTTTTGCAAACTGTCTGCGGTGCAAAAAAAATTTTGCAACGAACAATACAAAATGCCTCAACTCGATATTTGCTCACAGATCTGCATACGGAGGTTGACACAACAAAAAACAAGAAGCAAGTACCTTATATGGTTGGATTCATCGTAGATTCAATAAATTTAATCCAATTTAAGCATCAAGAATGAATGTATGACCTGAAATTGGATCCCAATTATAAGTCACATCCAAGTTTATGTTAGGTATATATGAGCCATGCCAGTTCCCCAACCGGTCCTCATCCACTGCCCCCCCGTCCCTACTCCGTGGATTGTGATACAACCCTTATCATGCCATCATAATTACCTCGCACAAGAAAAATGAGAGATTTTACATTCTTTCCTTTCGATGGAAGAAAGAATTATTCTGCATGGTCCCCGGTTCTCCAACCTGATAATATCTTCTTCGTTTAGCTTTCGGAAAGTGAGGCTGCCAGCAACATTGACCTTTGTACGCTGTTATTATATAATTTGAGAATATTCTTTTCTCAAGCACTTGTGCAATAGGGGCCGTTTTTTTTTTTTTTTTGGCCATCACAGGACCAAACTCCAAACTTCATCTTTCGCATGAAAGAAAATATGCTTGTAAAAACAATCAGAATCTTCTATGGTATAACTCGTACATTATAGAGTATTGTGCATCTCTACATATAATCACCATCAAAAGATGGACGGCCATCAAAAAATATGAATCGTATATGATACGGTATACGAGAGTTGATCATCTTTTGATGACAACCATTCATGCCTTATAGCTTCATGTGCTGCAGCATGCACCACAGAGGATCCTTGCTCGAAAACAACCAGAGTTTCTCTTCTCACCGATGTCAAGGAGAGCCCACCAACCAGCGGACGACTTATTCATACCAAGAAAAACACAGGCCCCCGTGACATGTGGGGAGTGATGCTTCTTTGGTATTTATCCCGCAAAGGGCACGATCGCTAATATGGTTTAGCGAACATGATCTTGTCAACGGGGGACATGGGATCGATGGTCTCTCGTCTGGTCGCTCTAATAATCAAAAACTGCAAAAATAAAGCCGTTTATGTAACTTGTCTTTGAGTCAGTAACTCCTTCGTTCATACAACGAGCCAGTTATAGTTTTCAGGCTTGGAGAGGCCTGCATGGGATATGTTTATGGAGCTTGAACTGTTCATATGATGACAAGCTTACACAGTTTGAACTAAGATGGCGATCAACCTTATGTTGCCAATCCAAGCCTAACTTTCTAGAAGCACAGCTACTGACCAGCCTTTCTGGAAGGTCTAGAGTTCAAATTATAGTGCTGGCATTCCTTTCACAATTCACAAACTAAAGGTTAGCTTTGTCTTATTTTTATTTTTCAGTTTTTTTTTTTTATATATATATAAAAAAAATCTCTCCCTGTGATGAGCGATAGCTTCATTATTTTTTTAAAGTGGATGTGGGATAATTTTGTTTCTGTATGAACCTTGAAACAAGTGAACCTTGGTCGATAAATTACAAATATAGGTCCAACAATCCAGCAACACGTCGCATCTCAATTGTTGGAATTAGGTCATATTGTGTAACTCGTTTCATTGAAGGGAAGCAACCGACAAATATGCAAAAATTTCATTCTTCCCATGCGCTAATACTATTTACCTCGTGAAATCTAAAAAGAATGGGTGTTGCTACTATATTTTTTTTTATATTTTAATACAATTTTAATAAAATAAAAGAATTTATCTGAACTACCAATATGGTATTATGTGATTGGCGAAATCTTAGGAACGTCTACGGCTGCCGGCAATGGTGGCCCAAGTAGGGGTTGGCTGGCTAAATTTTTTTGGGCAAATTAGTTTGAGCCAAGTATAACGATGGCTTTGGGTGGCTAAATCTTTGACTCTCACCAAGTTTCCTTGGACAACCTGACGGATGAGCCGCCTGTGATCTAATCCTTAACCACAAACGGCCTCCACAACGGCCAAAACCGCTACCACAAGAGCATGGGAAAAATCCAAAATCCAATAGAGGGTGAGATGTAACCTAAGTAAAGGGGATAACATACTTTAATTCGCCATTGCTACTAACCAACGAGTATCAAAAATTATCGACGATAACAAATAAACTACGTCATCTATGCTACTCTCGATCGAGAATGTAAATTTGTAAAGATGGATAAAATAGGTACAAATTCATGATGAAATAAAAAGGGTGTTGATTTTTTTGTTATTGAAAAGCTTCGAGATATTTTTATTCGGATTCTTATGATGTATTTTTATTAAAATAATATGATACATTATTTTTATCTAAAAAAATAAAATAAATATTATTTTGCTTCAAGCATGTACTATTTGTTTCTTGTGCCGGCCTTGTATATTGTATCAATGTTTAAATGGACATGTGCCGCCTAATTTTTACTATTTATATTGACATAGCACTCTATGCTTAATTCAAATTTTAATTTTATCCTTTGTATGAAAAAAATTTTTATTTTATGATAAAAATTATTAGACTATGCATTACTTAGATCTCAAAATATTGCAGCCACTTCTTTTCATCCATTATCATCCTATGATTACAGTTTCGTGAGAAATTATATCTTCAAAAATTATTATACTTTGAGATTTATATAATGCACGATCTAATGATCGCAATCGCGAAAGAAGATTGATCATCCTATCGTGTGAAAGATAAAACCCGAACCCACTTAATGAGGGTGTTATAATGTTATCTCCGAAGACCCGCAACCAATAGCAAAATAGGTAATCGCTTATAAGTAATATTTATATATTTAGACACCTATTTACGTAAAAAGTGTGGATTTTTTTGTTTTTGGAAAGCAATGTGAACGAGCGGAAAACCCTGATCAAGAAAAGAGGTACATTTGTAGTGCTGGGGTCTTTCCAGGAAGCTAAAACAATTAAAAAAGAAGAAAAGAGAAAAAAATTCTCCTGCCAATACTCTAAATTCTTATATTTTAATGAACAGGAGAGCGTAGGCGGGTTGAGGGGGGGGAGCCAAGGAGGCCTTCGGAGGGTATTTAATCCCCTCGTCCGTCCATTCTCTCCGTCCTAATTTTTGTTCCCTTCTTCTTTCTCCCTACTTCGTCTCGTTCCTTGCAACGCCGCCGGTGGGGAAACAGAGAGCTATAAATAGGCAGAGAACGAGAGAGTTTCGTCGCCGCCGCCGCCGATACCTTTCTCGTGTTCTTTTCTCACTGAGCTCGTGGTCCCTCTCGCTGCCGAGATTCTTATCGCTTCTCTTCTTCGTTTTTGTTTCCAATCTTCTCCTTGTTCGTTGTTTTGCGGTAGAAAGAAGGCGAGAGAGAGAGAAAGAGGAGATGAAGTACGTATTGGTGACAGGGGGAGTGGTGAGCGGGCTGGGGAAGGGCGTGACGGCTAGCAGCATAGGAGTAGTCCTCAAGGCGTGCGGCCTCCGTGTTACGTCCATCAAGATCGGTATTTGCCTTGTCTTTCTCTTAAAAATCCTGTCTTTTGATGATTTTTCGGCTCGTTTCTGGAAAAAGGTGGACTCTTTCTTTCCAATGAGAGTCGGTTGGGGGTATAGTCTTGCCTTCATCAAGATTGGCTTTTTTTTTGATACATATCAAGATTGGCTTTTGTTGGGCTTTCTCTTTGAAATATATGTTCTAAATGACCCTTTTGCTTCTTTTTGAAGAAAAGAATGAGTTTTCCTCTCCAATGAGTACTTTTTTACTAGTATAGAGTATTCACATCCATCAAGATTTGGTTTTTGCCATACCTTTTTCGTTGAAGTTTTTGTTTTAAATGACCTTTTCTTTTTTTTTGAAACCTTTATTTCTAATGCGGTCTTTTTTTAATGGGCATCGATCTTTCACCTCCATCAATATTAGTTTTTATCTCACCTTCCTCTTTGTAATATCGGTCCGAAATAGTAATTTTCTTTTATTTCTTTAGGAAATGAGGTCTTTTTTGGGGTATAGATATCATTTCCATTCCCTTCCTCTTTGTTGTCATTCCTGTTTCGAATATGCTTGACTCTTCTTTCTTTAGAGAAAAGACCCTTTGTAATGAGGTCTTTTTGCAGCATGAAGGCTTTAACAAGAGAAATCAATTGTTTTTGCGAAACTAATCATCTTAGTTTAATGGCAGAGAACTTGCAAGTTGCTATTTTGAAGATAAGAAAGATGGTGTAAATAGTAGTTTCTAGCTTTATCTTTCTTGGGGCATGACAAATTTTGGTTGTTTTTTTTTTTTTTTTGGCCACTGACTTGGATTAGTACCCTTTCGGTTGGTAGTCAGTTTTATATCTTTCTGGGTTTTTCTTATATCGTGGGAGTAGTACTGTGGACATAGACATTGTACAAGCCCAGGTGAAATATGGCATCTTCTTGATTTAATTTTTTCAAACTCACCCTAGGTTTTGGCTTCTAACATTGTTTTGTGTTTTCCTTGCAGAAATCGTGGATGTTTAGTTATTTTAATTTAAACTTTGTCCAAAAGACTGATATATAGGTACCTTTTCTTTAAAATTAGTTTTAACTCAACGAAAGAACAAAAGAAAGGGGGTAAAGGTAGGTGGCTTTTTTCTTTTGTTCTTTTATATACTGAGGCGAATCTGTTGTTATGGTGCTTTGAATCATCTTTTGTCTCAGTGCTTGCTTCCTGGACCACCGTTTTTGGGTACTTTTGCCTCTTATGACATGAATTGAGATCAAACATTGGCTTTGATACATCTTCTGCACTGCCACTCAATTTGTTCAGTCATAGCAGTTCTTTTCTCAAGATTATTAGAAGGATTATGCAATCCTATTTTCTTGACTGTCTTTCTGTTTATTAAGTCTTATATTCTTTATAATATCAAAACATATCTACGTGGATGTGTCAAATTAAAAGGTTTACATGCTGAGATCATCGTGCCTTTTCCATCCTTTGTGTCAATGTCCAATCCACAGTGGGTTGATGAATGATGTCACATGTTTTATTTTATTTTGACGAGGATGACTTATGCTTACATACGCATGCAGATCCATATCTGAACACTGATGCTGGAACGATGTCCCCATTTGAGCATGGGGAAGTGTTTGTTTTGGATGATGGTGGTGAGGTAAAGAATGCTTCTGATCCCTGCCATGTTCCTGCATACTGTTTTAGATTTCTGAAGGTGTAACACCTCTACATCCCTTCTTCTCACTCTGTTTGGCTGAAGATGTCTGCTAAGTGGGATGTTGTTGAAGCAATCATGTTACATTTTTTTACATTTTAAACATGATTTTTTTTTAATTCCCCAGAATAAAACTTTGGAATTTCATCATCATCATCATCTTTTAAAGTTTCTCAAAACTCTGGTTTGAATAGCTTGACTCTCTCTCTCTCCCCGCACCCCCCTTTCTTTCCTCTTTTAAACTTGAAGGTAATGGCTTGTAGTTTAAACATGTTCAGTTGCCTCAAAGCCATCCAAGTAAACTTCTAACTCTTGCTTCATAATTTCTTCATGTTTGGGAAGATTCTACATTCTTTCTTGTTATTATGAGGTTTCAGCTATGCTACATTGAAATTGTTGCGCCTTATGTGCCTTTTTTTTTAAAATATTGAAGGTGGACTTGGATCTTGGAAATTATGAACGATTCCTAGATATCAAATTGACTCGTGATAACAATATCACCACTGGGAAGATCTACCAGGTATTCAATTAATCAGGCTTTCTGGATGCAGATGTATTGCATTAAAAAGCCTATTTTTAAGTATGATGGAACTGTAATCAGGAAATATTTTGTGGTCAACTTTTTTTAATTTTTAATTTAATGTCTGATCACCATGGCCTTGCTTTCTCTTTTGCTTTCATATCTGCTCACCTTCTCTCACCCCACCCTCCCCCTTTTTTTTTTTTGTGTGTTGTGTTTGGTGATAGTTTGTCATTGACAAGGAGCGGAGGGGAGACTATCTAGGGAAAACAGTGCAGGTGTGTGTGTATTGCTTGCATCTTTTTTTTTTTTCCTCATTTTGTCAGTTGGATAGCCCATGTATGTCTGTATTTCCTAAGTTTTTGAAGCTGTGTCATCATTTTCTTTTTAAGGTTGTGCCACACATAACAGATGCCATACAAGAATGGATAGAACGTGTGGCCATGATACCTGTGGATGGCAAAGAAGGACCTGCTGATGTTTGTGTTATAGAATTGGGTGGAACTATAGGTGATAAGAAATTCTAAATTGCTGTTTATCATAATAGGGAAATATAAAACAATATGTTGGTGCTTTTTGGAAATTGCTCTTTGAAAAATTACAATTTGCATGATACTTCCCATAGTGGTGTAAGTCTGCGATGCAGGAGCCACGATCTTTTCACGGCATAACGACAATGGAATTCTTGATGCAGGGGATATTGAATCCATGCCATTTATTGAAGCATTGGGTCAATTTTCTTATCGTGTAGGTGAGCGGACAGTGCAGGCACCCGTGTAAAGATTGTTGGTTTTGAAATCAACTTCCTTTCTTGTACTCTTTCATAATGATATTTCTCCTTTGGTTTTTGTTTCAGGTCCTGGTAACTTCTGTCTGGTTCACGTCAGTCTTGTGCCTGTTTTGAGTGTAGTCGGTGAACAGGCAAGTCGTGTTAAAATAGTTGTGCACTCTATAGAAATTTTAGTACTCAATTTACATTCCCACTAAAAATTGGCTTGTATAATCAGTCAATACCCAATTTTTCTTCCTTTTATTGTGATATTTCAGTTAGGATAATAATATTCTTTCCTATCCTTGTAGAAAACTAAGCCAACCCAGCATAGTGTTCGTGGTCTAAGAGGACTAGGGTTGACACCAAATATCTTGGCTTGTCGCAGTACTAAGGTCTCCACTCCAGTCCTTTCTGCCCTCTGACTTTCCTTTTTCTTCATTTTTATTCATTTGCGGCACTTTATGACTAGTCTATTTGAGTGGTTTTGACAGGTGCTGAATGAAAATGTAAAAGAAAAACTCTCACAGTTTTGCCATGTTCCGGTATAGTAATTAGCTTAATAATTGGTGTATTCTTTTTGCAGTTTAGGAGTATTAGGAGTAACCTTCGTGCTAATCAATCAACAACATTTTTGCAGGCATCAAATATCATTACTCTTAATGATGTTCCAAATATATGGCACATTCCTTTACTATTAAGGGTATAGTATAATTGGTTTTCAGAATAGTGAATTGTTTGTTTTCCTGAATCATATAACTATTCTTACTTCATTCAATATCTTATTTAAAATGCATTGTCCCCTAGGACCAGAAGGCACATGATGCAATCTTGAAAGTACTGAACCTTCAAGGGTTTGTCCAATGCACTCCATTTTATGTCATTTCTGCTGAAGTTCCGCATTTTGGCTCTTTTGTTGGTGATATCTAATCTGTAGAAGTCGCTTATAGTCGCTTTATTGTCTCGTTGTGTTATCATTGATGTATGCAGAGTTGCACGAGAGCCAAACTTGGTTGAATGGACAGATAGAGCTGAGCTCTGTGATTCATTGCATGATCCTGTGAGTTCCTCCTCCTCCTCCTCCTCTTCTCTCTCTCTCTCTTCCCACCCGTGTGGTGCTGGTTGGTTTGGCTGGTGATTGATACTCTTTTTCCCATTGCTAACTTTTCAGGTTAGGATTGCCATGGTTGGAAAATACACTGGTCTTTCCGATTCTTATCTCTCTGTATTGAAGGTGATTATACCATGTCACTCACCAGTCCGTGCTTTCACCATTTATGTATTTGATTGGCTAGAACTTAGTCAAACATTGTTTCTGCTAATTATGTGCGGTTGTATTTATTCCAACTATTAAAAGGATATGAATGCAGACAAGAATGCTCTTTTCTTGTTCTCACAGTTTCTACTTTGCACTTCTATCTGACTAAAGTGAGATTTAACTTAGCTGGTGTGAGCTGGTATTTACACATACATGCTGTACTTGAAATGCTTGGAGACAATCTTTTCCTTTATTATGTGTTATGAGTTTCAATTGGTAAGGCCTGATATGTATTGGTGACCCCTTCCCTAATAGCTTCAGCTTTTGGGGTCTGGTGGTTAGTTAACATGGTATCAAAGATAAAGGTCATGGATCCAAATCCTCACTCAAGCCAATTTTACCCATTCATTTCTTGAGTCTTGTCATCCCTTGACTTTCTCCCAATTGAGTTGTTCTCGACTAGTTCTTATCTTGAGTCACTCGGCTCAATGCTTTCATGTGCATGGTTTGGGCTGCTCATGAAGGGTGTGTTAAGGCTGGATATACATTGTTGACCCTTAATAGCTTAAGCTTTTGGAGTAGTGGTTAGTTAACAGCAATGCCTTGCTTTATGCTATGCATGTTATAGGTCTTGTATCATTTTATTTTAACATTTTGCTGTATTGAGTGCTTTTAAGTTGACTATTTTGTCTGTCAGCTTGGTTAAGCTTTTGGAGGTGCTTGCTGGTTACTGTTGTGCCTTTTAGTATATTAGCATTTTTTATGGGATTTTTAACTGATTAAACAGCTTATTAGAAAGCTCACTTTCAAACGAAATAATGTCTAGTTGATATTGGCCCTCAAAGTGTATATAGGTGGGAATTGATATTGTTGTTTAATTTATTAATGCAACCATTATGGTCAACGGCCAGGACTGTTGACAGATCTTAGTTGGATTACCCTCATTCAGTCTTTTTCCTTGCATCTCAACCATCATCTGGATTGCCTTTTGGGCAACTTTGACTACCACTAAATTTCTGTGCCTTGTATATGCTTGAATTCTTTAGAGTTAGTTTACCGTCATCATATTGCCTAGCGGGCATATCATGCTGTAAATTAGGGACTGCAACTTAATGATCGCTCACTTGAGTGGAAAAAGGTGCTAAAAGAGTCTTGCTTCAGAAAAGAGCAAACTTTTATGGTTATTAAATGCATCGCTTGTTGAGATGGCTTGGTGGAAGGAAATGATCAGAAATAATTGGCCATACCATTTGGTATGCACTTTTGTTCTTCTTTGGTAAATTTGTGTGTTTCAACCACACTGTTCATCTTGGGAATTGTGGAAAGATTGAAATCCAGGAAGAAGTTGTGTATTACCTTAAAGACACCCTGTGTGCCTAAGAAAATAGCCCATCAATAGAATTTTTTTCATTTTCTTTTGGTCCAAAGTCTTGATTACATCTGCAGTTTTGGGGAAAGGAGAGAGAAGTGAAACAGAAATAGAGGTTCTGGTTCTACTATGTACTGAAGAATGAGATTATTGTTACTTATAATGTATCTATCTTAATTGTCTATACATGTGGTTTCCCTATGTTCACATAATAAAATGCAATGTGAACTAAACACAGAGTAAGAATATAACATTTGAGGTCTTCTCTTTATTTCATGAATAACCATCAGTTTATGCATACTCTAATGGATGGACAGGCACTTGTTGATGCACCTGATGTTCCCGGATGTTGTGCTTTTCATAATTTTTATGATAGTTGTTGTTTACCATCTTTTGAACCTGTTTGCAGGCTCTTTTGCATGCTTCTGTTGCTTGCCGTAAAAAACTTGTGGTGGACTGGGTTCCATCTACTGATCTTGAAGACGCTACTGAAAAAGAGGTCAGTCTATTACCTTAGCCACATGTGCCCCTTCTCTTGTTGCTGTTTTGCATCAAGGATTAATTGATGTTTTCCTTGTATAGGCACCTGATGCTCATAGAGCTGCTTGGAATCTATTGAAGGTGATGACTGCTTTTGTGGCACTTGTCTTACATTCTCAAGAACACAAATTATTAGAATGTCCCAAATGAATTCAATTTTTATATTAAGTTATGTGTTTTCTGTTGTAGTCATCTGAATAGTTTTTCAGCTCAGGGTGCAGATGGCATACTAGTTCCAGGAGGTTTTGGAGACAGAGGGGTTCAAGGGAAAATTCTTGCTGCTAAATATGCCCGTGAGAATAAGGTTCCATACCTTGGCATTTGTCTGGGCATGCAAATTGCAGTGATTGAGTTTGCCCGTTCTGTTTTGAACTTGCAAGATGCGAACAGCACAGAGTTTAACCCTCATACAAGAACTCCATGTGTTATTTTTATGCCAGAGGTAATTGATTTTGTCACCATCCTCCATGAAGTTGTTTCTAGATATTTGCTGCTCCACTCGGTCTTTCTTAATGTTCTTGTCCTACATATCCTTGAAATTACATTTGCAGGGCTCCAAAACTCACATGGGAGGGACGATGCGTCTTGGATCAAGAAGGACATATTTCCAGGTTACTGACTGCAAAGCTGCAAAGTTGTGAGCACCAACATATCCCCTGAACTTTAATTGTCATGTGATGTGTGATTTTGAAGTTCTATCATTTCACTTGGGGTATATGATTCTTGAGTTACGCTGTTTTTTTGTTAGGTATGGCAATGTTAGCTATGTAGATGAGCGGCATCGACACAGATATGAGGTTTGTTCAATTATCTTTCCTTTTATAACAATAGGTCAATGTTGTTATGAGATTATTAAAGTCTGTAGGGCTGCCAATGCCCCAGAGCTAGTCTTTATGATATTATTTATTTATTTAACAATCATAACCATTAATTTATTCACAGGTCAATCCTGATATGGTTGCAAAATTTGAAAGTGCTGGCCTTACATTTGTTGGTAAAGATGAAACTGGAAAACGTATGGAGGTATGCACCTGAAAACTTTTCCCCTTTTTGTGATTCCTTTCTTCCCCCAAAATTCTGATGGTTATCTTTGATTCTGTATTGGTTCATTCAGATTATTGAGCTGCCTGCCCATCCATACTTTGTTGGTGTCCAGTTTCATCCAGAGTTCAAGTCGAGACCTGGAAAACCCTCAGCACTTTTCTTAGGTAATGCTTCATTTCAAACGTTGTCACCTTTCTGTGATGCAATATGCTTATCTTGCTCTCAGATTTTGCCTCCCACAAAATCATGAGATCTCTTATCTGACTCGTTCTCTGGTACAATCTTTAACTTATACTAGTTTATAACCCCCGTGCATTGCACGAGATGCAATTTTTTTAAAAATATTTTATTTTATTTATTTATTTTATTATATCTATTCTATATATATTTTAAAAATAATTAAAAATTATATTATGTGCATAGTGTGGATTATAAGTTATTAGACAAATCTTGTGATGATCGACAATCCTGATTTCGTAAAGCTCCTTCATAAACCTATTATTTCTCAATAGCAGAGTCGACAATATTATCTATCGGCTACTATTGCCACCAATGATAGCAACATCTTTGAGCTTGGGATAGAGTGAAAACATACCAATGTGGTGATAGGCGACGGTCATGTGAGATACCGATCAGAAATCAGTTGGTGAGTATGCCTCCAATTAATGGCTTGTAAGAGATTTAAATTTTAGAAATCAAGAAAAAAAATTTCTGCTATTAAAATTTTGAAGATCCAAACTTTAAAACTTTTTATTTTTTCAAAAAAAAATTTAGAAATCTACTTCAGTCCAAGGCCAAGCTACTTCCAACATTGGATATTTTTTTTTCAAGAAATTCTCTACTTATATGTAATGTGAGTACTGCAAAGACAAATAATTTTTACAGTTTTATGTTTTCAATTTTTCCCATGCTTCATGTAAAACAGGTACCACTGAATTACACTAACATATATGAGTGTAAAACATCCATCACTATTGTTCCCCATTACTTTATGTTTCAAATAAAATTTAAATTGAGAACCATATTGCACTGTTTCACTAATTTTTGACTCAAGAAGGTAGCGATAAATATTTTATATGGAGGAACTGATAGTGGTATCTTCTTTTTTTCCTCAATAATCTTCTAATGTATTTATTTATTTTTCAAAAAAAATAAATTTCAATAAAAGTATGAGAGAAATTCTCTCTCACATGGCTTCTTTTTCTTTTTTTTATCTACATCCAAACATGCATGGAAGCAAGGGACAACTGATGTGGCATCCTGAGATGCTGCTGAGGAAAAAAAATCCCTTCCCCCATTCTGCCCTGTCGCCATCCCGCATCACCACCTCCGCTGCTCACGGAGGGTGGTCATGGGATCTGGTATCTGCTACTCATTCGTCGTGGTCGTGGTTAGAGCCGTCAAAACGGGCTAGCTCGGCCCGTGGAGGGCCGGCCCTTAATGGGCCGAGCCCATTAGGGTTGGGCCAAAGAAGCCCTTTTGATAAACAGGCTTTCAAATCGGCAGCCTAGCTCTAGCCCTTATGAGTGTCGGGCCTAAACGGGCCGGCCCTTATAACTCAACAAAAAATTAAAATAATTAAAAATTATAAAAATTAAAAAAATAACAAAAATAAAAAAACTCTCAAACATAATACTTCATCAAATAAGTAAAATCAATCCGTACATCAAATTTTAAAATACTAAAGGCAAATATAAAATAGTTTCAAAAAGTTTGTAATAATATCATAATCTTCATAAGAAAAAAATATCATAAACTAATTAAACTCCACAAAATCAAAGAAACGGGCCGGCTCGCGGGCTAGACGGACCAGCCCTTCACGGGTTGGGCCATAAACGGGCCAAGCTAAAAAGCTCTTTTGTTAAACGGGCTACCAAAACACTAGCCCAGCCCTATTATTTTAAGGGCCTAAACGGGCCGGCCCGCGGGCCATGGTTCATTTTGACGGTTCTAGACTCATGGTCATCATTGTCGTCATCTTCCTTTTTTAATTTCCTCACTCTTCCCCTGCTGCGCACTGAAAGATGATGCGCTCGTCGGAATCGGTGGTGGACCCACTTCACCCGGGCGTCCATGGAGGTGCGACTCTGCTAGACCCCGGCGGCCACCCGATACGGCGGCGAAGGGGTGATGGGAGCGGCCGTCTTATGGTCTACGCTCGAAGCGCTCTCCCCTTCCCCTTGTCACTCTCACCGCCGTCCATCTCTAAAACTCTAAAGAAGAGGAGAGAGAAAGGGGCAAGGGTTTTAGGAAATGGAGGGAGGGGGAGGAGAGGTCTTTGAGGGCGTGGAAGAGTTGGAGGCGCTTCTCCTCCTCCCTCGGCTCCCGCTGCTTTGCTTGATGACCGTGGACTCATCCAGCGACACATCTCAGTTCCTGATGGTAGTGACCTTCGGTCTAGGAGCCATCCACCCAACCCTCGGCCCCGACGGTGGCACTCCGACCGTCGGGAATTGTCATATCTCTAGCACTGGCACCTGCGACACCAGTGAAGGTGGATCCATCGCTAAACTCTGGGAACCCTCCCAATCTTGCTTCACATTGTCCGAAATTTCCCTCTATCCAAACATTCGAAGGTGATTAAAAATGAATAGAGTTTGCCTGGAATGGAGATCGAGTGAGAAAACCTAGATTCAAGAACAGAAGATCGTGTATCCAAATCTGGAGAAACATCCAGATATCCGGAGGGGATGGTGGAAACCCTACTCGTACCTTTCCGATGGAATAAGGGGTGGAACAATTCCTGGAGCGTCCGGGAAAGCGTGGGGCGGGGCCGGATTCTCGTCCTCGACCATGAAAATTTTCGGCGGGGCACATTGTTCAAAAACCAAAAACCCCAACCGGAACCAAAGAAACACCTCCTCCTCCCCCGTACGGCCTGTTATTTCCTCTCTGCCGCTTCGAAATCGAAGCGCAATGATTTTTTTTATTTTTTGCCACGTTGCTCCCTCCCACTGTATTCAAAGCTACACGTGTCAAACGGAGACTTCTCCATTGAGAGGCTTCCGTTTTTATATGTATATACATAATAGATTTAGAAGGTCTGTCTGTTCTTAATCTAATGTATTTTCTTTTCAGGTTCAGGCCTTGTTCATATTTGTGTCTATACAGATGTATTTGATCCTTAAAATATTATTGTTCTTAAATCCGCTTCACCTTTTTTTTTTTTTCCTTCTACTGCTATGTCCTGTCTTCTGTCTAATCTGTGCCTTCCATGATATCATGTACTTGCAACTATATGCTTGATGTTGATAGATGTACAGCTAAAAACTTCTGGTTGAGCTGTTGATTGTGGAAGATGTTTTGTTGGATGCTTCTTGTTTTCATCCTTGCATTTCAGGTTCTGTCCGGGCTGGTTTGCTGCTGTGGATTTACTAAAGCTGTTGCATGTTATGGTACAATGTCATGCTTTAGCTATTCTAGGCAATAATGTTAAAAAATATTGAACCACTCTTCAGAACAAGTTGGGAGTCCTGATACTCTCTCCGTTTTGATCATGTCAAAAACAAGGTATTGTCAAATGTGGAATGGCATTCATCAATTTATGAATGCCTTAAAGCAGTTAATGATTTATCGTGAGGCTTAGCTGAAGACAAGATTCACCAAACCATCCGAATTGCTTGGTTTGAGGCATAACATGTCAACTGACCAGGAACCGTGATGGTTTGCACTTTCAAAACTGGATATGGGGCAAACCAGTTTGAGCTGGGCCAAGCCATGCTGGACCAACTGGTTCTGCTTGGTTTCGGGCGACGCCGACTTGGTTCTCCTAAGCCAAACTGATCCCTCCGGAGGGTTTTAGAGCCTCTAAGGCCTTTCTCCTTGAAAACTGTAGTCCCCCTCTTCCTCACCTCCACTGCCTACTCACTCTCTTCCCTCACTGCTGCTCATGGTGGTGCCACCTTGCCGAATCTCTAATGCCACCACTTCCTCCTCCCCTCTCTCCCTTCCATCATTCACGGAGGACACCTCCCTTGCTGGACCTGGTCATCATCCTTGTCCTCCACTCACTCGCTTCTTCCTCTCTCCCTCTCACTACCTTAGACTCATGCTGGCACATTCCATGATAGAAAGCTTTAAGTAAAAAAAAAAAAAAAATGTTTTGGCTGAACTGTCACCTAACAGCCACATTGCTATTTATTATCAGTGCAGTATGGTATGGTACCATGCCTACCCCGTACCTGAGCAGTATGGTATGGTTCAGCTAATATTGGGTGCAGAGTTTTCCACCTGTGTACTTAAGACTCATGAGTTGAGGCCATGTATCATGCACCTGGTTAATGAAAATTTTTTTCCCTTAATCCCAGCATCTCATCATTCCGTTTTCCTACTGATCTATTGGACTGGTTAATGATGCTGTTTCTGAGTTTCTTTAGGAAAGTGACACTTTATAAGTTCTTTCTACGAGTGCAGACTTACGGTGGAATTTCTTCCCCTGTTTTTGAATTGTAAAGACATGGCTACCTGCTGCAGTTATATTTTTCATATGCATTACTTCAGAGTTTTTTTTTTGGGTATCCACTTCTAAGTGTTGTTTCAGAGGTCCAATATACATCTCTTTCATTAACTGATACTGTATTCTTTTCGTGCATCCATTGTTGCTTATGCACTTGTTTTCGTGGCTGTAAATGGGTGTCAGCGCTTTGTTCAGTTTAAAGTCGTGAATATATAGGAATGCTAAAGTTCTTTTTCATGGAACTCTTGTTTCATAAAACCTTGCATGGAATGTTCTGCAGGACTAATAGCATCCTCATGTGGGCAATTGGATGCTTGGCTGCAAAAGCACATGACAAGGATTCCAAGTATTGGTGTTTGCTCACCTAAGGTATTTTCGAATGGGCATCAAAATGGGCATGCATACAAGCCTGTTAAGAGCCTGGTAAATGGCTACCATGCAAATGGTAATGGCGTGCATGCCTGACACATTGGCCGGTTGAGTGTGACTTGGGCGTTTTCCCCTCTCATGGTTTTCTTCTTGTCAATTTTGATTCTTCTGGATTGGATTGGCCTCCACAGTCAAACAACAGGAAAGGTTTACGCTCGATAGACTGCTGCAAGAATCAAGCCTGTTCCAGGTTTTAAAAGGAACGGCATTCTATTTTCTTGGAAACGACTGGTTTTCAAGGGTGTATTTATGTTTCATTTCTTTGTAGATTTGAAAATGCTGGATTTTGTTGATGGGGACTGTGCTATGACTACATGTACATTGAGAATAACTTTTTGCAGTAGGTGGTTCTGTTTCCTGCTAGGGACTTCTTACGACGACGGCAAATTGAGTGGCTTCTTTTTATGTGCTGGAGGATGACTCCACTCAGTTGTATTTCATGTTTCGTGGGCATCGCTCAGCTGGAGCCTTGATTATGCTTTGTCTTGAACTGCGCATGTAACAACTCGTGACTTACTTATAATGAGAATTCTACAGTTGGCTTTAGCTTTTCTGCTAGGGATGAATGCAATACCAAGAGTTAGTGGTGAGAGTGTGCCTCTGGTTGCTTGTAAATGGAACTTTTGCCAGTCTATTTATTAAGGCTGCCATTTACTGGTGTTTGTTTTGTTATATACCTACAAACTTTGTGCAATTTCGGTTTCAAAATGAACAGCTTGGAAACTGCTGCAAAGTATATGTAGACTTGCAATGGCTTTCACATTCACAGCCTCAGGTTTTCTGGGGTTCAATCCTGGGAGCAATTGCCATGTGTGGGGCTGGTGGACCCTATATGCATTTCTTCTGGTATGCGGTGGTATTTCTTTAGCATTTTGTTCTTGTGGATGCAGGTCGATTATGTAATTTGAGCTCGTCATTAGGAACCACAGAATTCATACAACAATTTGGTTTCAGTGTTGGACCAGCGTGTCGCTGCCTGGACTCACCCCAACCTGATCATGTGAAACATGAAGACTCTAGTTTGAACTCGGTCCAATCTCAATGGTTTGCTTGGTGGATGTGTCTTATCATATATAATGGGAGCTCTGGGCATGATTTAACCATTGCCACGAGTTGGGCGTTCAGTTGTTTCATGTGCTTTCATGTGAAATTGTGTGAATGAGTTTAGTTGCTTGTGAGCTTTGAGTCTTAAGTTCAACTCAATTTGGTTGTTATTGAGATTGCATCGAGCTTGAGAGGTGTAATGGTTTTTTGAGTTGAGTTCAAATAGCAAGATATTCAACGCATTAGGCTATTTGAATTTATACATATTTTTTATAATATTATTATATATATATATATATATATATATATATATATATATATATATATATATATATATATATATATATATATATATATATATATATATATATATTAGGTAAAGATTCAATTTCAATGTCAAATTTGAGTTTCAATATGATTTGAGCCGATCTTGAGTTTTATCTATTTTTCATCAAGTTGAGCTTGAATTTGGGATTGATTCAAGTTGAGCTCAAGATTTTGGCTACTCAACTCGGTTTGGTTCGATTGCATCTCTAATGAAAATCAATTATCAACAATATTGATTATGAGATAATGTTTACCAAAGATATCAATAGGAAATTTATGATGGTAAGATTTTAGAAAACAGGAGCTTCCTCAAATCCCTATAATGGGTCACCATATCACATCATTTTCCAAAAGTCCTCTCTCCTTGAAAATAAAAAGGGAAAAAAAAAAAAAAATCTCTCTGTTGGTTAAGCTGTCCGCCCATTTTCATGTCATGGGGAAAGCACACGTCAAAATCTAGTATGTCTATACATAAAGTCTGGCACGTTGCCTTACAGCTTTTTGATGGAGTTTGTTAAAATGATGAATATTTGTCTCCTCCTCCAAATTATTTAATTCTTTATATTTCTTGTCATGACAAATTACCATTAATTGCACATGAGAACTACTTGAGATGATTTCGACATGCTAGAGATGGCTCCATCAGTGCATCTCTGGTTGGAAAGCCATCCAATGTTCGGCAGAACTTTTTTCTGTTAATTTCAACCGATCTCTGCTAGATTGGTAATGACAGATAAGAGAGTCCCTCCAACAAGGTAAAATCGGAGGACGCTACACCGCCTTGGAGTTAGCCAGGTGATGTAGCAAAAAGCAGCCTCTAGAATGGATTCCCCATTCAAATTTATTTTTGCACAGAATGATTCACATCTAGGGGTTTCCTGATGATTATGTCCCCAGATCTAAGTATTAGATAGGTTGTAGCATAAATAAATTTTTATCAGATATTCAAAATGTGCATAAGACTGGGTCTGCGGACCCGTACCATCCTATACCGACTGTATTGTATCGTATCAGTGAGGCACTGGTATGATACTAATGATAAGTTCGGTATATGAGCTGAACTAGTCCATATTGGTCCAAACTAAGCAAAACCATCATGTACTGCTCTGCATCGACCTGTAGGAGCTTGTCTTGATATGATATATACCTTACCGTATCATACCAAACTGGTATGTATGTATAATTCCCGGTATTAATTTTGCAGATACTGTCGATTGGACATAAGTAAATGTGCACTGAATGTTTTATATTTGTGTACCGTCCCTCTTGTACCCTAGACCTAGAGACAAAATTGCTAGGGACCCTAGGTGAATGTGTAATATTTTGCGCCAAAAAAAAAAAAAAAAATCCAGCATTTTCTGGCAACATCAATACTTAAGTTGATTTCTTATGCAAAATACACTTTCATATTTAAAGTTATTCAAATAAATATGTAAATAATCACAGCAAAAACTTATTGCATTAAGAGGGAAAGTATTCTTTTGCTAAAGTGAAATATCACCAATGACTGCTCATGTATTTAGTAAGTGACTGTCTGCAAATATAGCATAAAATACAGGAAGAATCAAATACTGAACAGCTAAGCAATCTTACTTTAAACTGGCAAAAGAACCATGATGCTTGATTGGTTTTATCAATTTTCAGAAAGTAGATGGACAGCATTATGACTTACTGGCAAGTTATTTACTAAACCCAAAGTTGCAGATATGTGGAAGGCACAAGCCAAACCCTTCTACAATACATATGGTAAATGTGCACTGAAAATAATTGATGCCTTTAGAGGCTGATTTGCTGATAATTGAATGGATTAATGGAATATGCCATTGAGGGCACATCACCAACATATACAAAAGTTCCCCCACAGGAAGCTGAGCCAGACTTATTTTCAGTATCTGCTGATGTTAAGTTTCTTCTTAGCTGCAAGCAGCTTGAAGAACATGGGCCCGAATAAGAGATCTCAACTGACGACAAGCCTAGTATCTGAACAGGCGCCATGCAAGATTCTACCTGTTACCATTATTCAAATAATTTGATTAGATATATTATCAAACCACCCTAATGAAGAAGATAAAAAAGAAGGTTATGGTAATCTAGTTGGACAAAAAGCACAAAATTAATATTTACATTTTGGAAAGAGACCAGGATGCATTGGTGCTGAGAAATATGATGATATTGGAAACAAGCATTCACCACAGTTCTCCAGGAATTGATCAATTTTTCATAGGAGAGCTGCTTGACCCGGTGACCAAGCAACCTGAAGTTTGCAGTGTATCAATCAATCTGTATACTTGTATTACATTCACTTTATTAAGAAACAAAGCATACCAATTAAATATTGAAAGTTTTTGTGCAGCTTTAAAAGTAAAAATGCCTGGCAAGATGGTTCTCAGGTGGTGATCTACATGAAAGTACAAGTTTTATGCCTCTGAACATGCACAACGGCTTCTGTCAGTTCCAGTCGTTCCCCATTCATCTTAACATTTTTTTAACTTGATCACATCTTTATCGGTCAGGCAATGTCCATCTTCTACTTTGTTCTTGTCACTACCCCCATGGATGCTCCCAACCGACAAGCTTGAATTAAAGCACAATACGCTCACAAAAGTCATAAGTTAATCTGGACAAGATAACTGGTCATTTACAGCTTGAGGATTCCAGCTCTCTGCTACGCAATAATGAGGGACACAATAAGTTGCATATACAATATTGTGACAGTAAAATTTAGATGCAGCTGCTTTGGTTTAGTAAGATTGAGGTAGCAATTTTATGGTCAAGAGATTAGCAAGTTCCTTTCTTAATATGTATGGTTGCCTATGTGACTGCCTAGTTGTAGCAAGCCTCAAGACATTTTAGAGAGAAGGTAGGAAATACTAGCACTAGATGGAGCTGGAGGGATGGCTCATGTGCAGTGCAAGATGGTCTGAACCTTTCTGCAACTTCTGGCCTGCCGGCTCACCAATTAAGCTTCCTCTCGCCTGGATGGAGTTGATGGATGATTCCAAGAGCTTCCAGGGTGTGAAAGACAGAGTTTCTCTTTTCATGGATATTAACAAAGTAAATTTCATGCACTTCACTGACCCAAAGAATCATAGAAGCAGACTAATCCTAATCTCTACCAAAGTTAGCTTTACAGGTTTCAGTCAAGCATCATGAAATGATAGAGAAAAGATTCAAGGTCAACTAATGACATAAGACAGTGCCCTACTTCTAGCAAATTGTTGCTGAATCCAATACAATCAACGATTCAAAGTGGCATCAGTCAGCGACCACTAAAATCCAAAACAACAAAGAGAGTTAGTTAGGCATTTCTTCGAACAGTGACACTGCATGATATGCTCCCGAAAGAAAGACCAGTGATACGATGCTGTGGTTAGAAAGATGGCATGCTCGTTATATTGATCGATGGTTGAGATAGAGCAAAGACGAGAGAGAGATGAAGTGCTAGTGAGGAGACGTCAAAGAAGGAAGGAAGAGAAGGAATAATTGTAAGGGGTAGTCGAAGAAATTGGATAGGTTTCCTTTTGGGATTCGTTTGGTTGAGAGGAAGTAGAGGGAAAAAGAGGCGCTTCTTGAAAAGTAGAGGGAGTTTTTGTTTGGTTGAAATTCTAAGGAGAGAGGTTAAATTTTTTTATAAAATTTTAAAAAATTATTTTTTATATTTTATAAGAAGTAAAATTCATGGAGATATAGATTTTGGCAGCTCCTATCCGGTGAAAAGTGATGCTACTCTTTTTTTTTTTTTCTCAAAATATTTCTTTAAATCTATGACTAAAATTTTATAAAATATCGATTAGGATAAAATACTGGATAGTAAAATAATATTATATTAATATTATTTTAATATTTATATAAATATAATATTAATATTACAATATTTATACTAATATAATATTTTATTAATATTAATATTATATTATATTTATATCAATATTAATAATTTATTATATTAAAATATTAATATTATATTAATATATATTAGTATTATATTAACATAATAAATTATTACAGTTTAATATTATATTATAATATATTAATATTATATTTATATTTATATAAATATAATATTAATATTTATATAAAATTTATTAGCATAAAAAAAATGTGAGCTTATATCTAATAGATATTTTAAATAATTTTTTTAAAAAAAATAAATATTCAACTAAACATAAATTATTTTATAATAAATTATTTTTTTATAATTATTTAAATATATTAAATTTTTATTTTAAAAAAATAATATTTTTAAGAGTTATTTTTTGCAAAGAATAATTTTTTTCGTGAACCAAATAAGCCTTTGTAATATACTAAAGTGTTTACAAAGGGTTTCACTTTCTAGTGAAATTAATGATAACTTGATTAATGTCGTTGCTTGATTAATGATAACTGGCCCATGACACGTCGACCTAGGACGCAAGTGATCGCACGACACACGACCTAGACGCTATGTGAGCCGGGACTATAGGGTTCAGCGACGGGAGCGAATAAAATGGCCGGATTAGTCCCGCCCAAGAAAGAGAAATTATTGCAAGCGAAACGACGCAAATCCTGGAATGTATGCACGTAATCCTATTGCCTGGGCGTGGTCTACCTAGACCACGCAGATCCCACGGTGGATAACACGCCACATTAACCTTGCATTTCACGAATTCCCGATTGCGCATTACCCACCGTGCACATGCTCCGACATTTGCGCTGGTCTACCTGGGCGTGGTGCAGGCAATAATTTGTCGCATATGCACAGTGGCGCGCAATCGGGAATCGGTGAAAGACAAGGGGTCGCGTGGCGTGCGGTCCAATTGCACCGGTGCATGCAATACGGAGGCCCCAAGAAGAGCATTCTGGAGTCTGGACTGCTCCGTTCCTCCAATAGGATAGACCTCAAATCTCCCTCCCTTCCCCTTCTCCTCTCCTTCTCCTCCTCTCTCTAAAATCCCTAGCTGTCGTCTCCCCTATTAGCCAATGTCCAACCAGATTTATAACTATAGCTCGAGCTACGGAGGCGGCGGGGGGACCTCCTCCTTCTACTCGCTCCGTGCCACCAATCCCTACCTCTCCGATGGTGGCTCCTCCAGGCTCTCCAGCGTCGACTCGCTTGCCGCCGCGGACACGGGCATGTACTCCGATCGGATGTCCTCGCTGTATTCGAAGTCGGGAGATGGATCCTTGAGGCTCTCCGGCAGCGACATCGCCGGTTACGGCGCCGCCGGGAGCTTATCGGCGGCGGGCAAGATCGGCGGAGGCATTGGGACGGCTCCGGCGTCTAGGGCGTTGTTTGCGAGTTCCTCCTTGGATCCGATGGTGGTTGGTGGGGCGAAGAGGTCTGTGGAAGGTTAGAGTTTGAGCCCTTGCCTTGGTTTTGTTGGATAGTTCTTGTATAATTTTATACGAATCTTTTGAGGCATTGTGCAGATCGTAGAATATGGATCACGGTTGGGATAAAATTATAAGGGGTTATTTTGGTGTTGTTCGATAGGCTTGTTGGTTTCAGCTAAAACTCGGTGGCAGAAGGTCTTTTAGCTAGAATTGAATCAAGGAATAAAATTTTGGTGGTTGTATTCTGGCATGGTGCTGGGGATGTTAAGATTAATCTGGAAGTATAGATGGCTTGAAGATTGCTTGAGAAGCTAGACTCAATTAGAGGAGAGAGAAAAGTGGTTCCAGTTACCTACTTTGATATTACAACTAACAATAAGGTTTTACTTATTTCGTATTGATGGTAAAAGATTCATGAGATTTGTTTCTAGGATTTATTGGTGCTCTTTTCAAGTACCATTTAGGATTTTTAACCTTTTATTTCTAACGATTTTTTTCATTTGGCATTTCACATTAAGATGCTCCCTCTTTTTTTTTTTTTTTTTTTAAAGTATGTTGATTCTCACACATTTTCTTTTCTTGAGCTCAAACTACAAACTTCTTCTGGCCAGTACTCAATTTTGGTTTCATGTTAATGTCTTTAAGCAGCTTTGACAAATTTTCCATTGCTGTCCTGCTCTTATTTGTCAGAGCAATTTCCATATTGTGAAAAGTTGCTTTATTAAAAATAAAAAAATTAAAAATATGCCACAATTGATTCTGGCATATATGATAAGAATAAGCAGAAATAAGCAGAAACCGGGAAGTATTATAGAAATGCTGAAGGAAATATATACTTTTTTAGAAAAAATATTCTGTTCTAGTTAACATGGTTCCAGCTGTCATCAAAATACTGGTTCTTAATAGAATTTTACCTCGTGATTGGAGTCAAAATAGTGATCATTGAACTCTTATGCTTGTAAGGAGAGTATTCTCCAAATATTTGATTTTGATAACAGTATTTTCCAAAATATTAAAAGCTCAAACTATTCATTGATTCATTAGCTGAATTATTTCCTGAGTTAATCCCAAATCATCAAATAATATATGTATTGTTCAATGGGGTATCATCATGGCTTTTGAGAGGTCTGCTGCAGTTCTTAATCAACTAATTTTCTAATTGATTGGGAACTTTTGCAAGAACTATGTTTTTGCTGCTACTTACATTTGGTAAGGGAAAAAGAAGAAGAACACACACACACACACACACACATATATATATATATATATGGCTGACATGATAGGATGAATTTGTTGCCTTCTCTCCTTCTTGCCATGCCTGTCTGCATGCTTTGCTTTGTGCGGGCAATCTTTTTAGTTTATTGCTTTAAGAGCTTGCTTGGTATTGCTTAAAAAAAAAGTGCTTTAGTGACTTTTAATCAGAAAAGTCACTTTAAAAAGATGTTTCTAAATGTTTAGCAAAATTTTTTTGGCAAGTGCTTTTAGAAGAATAAATCGTTTGGAGAAACTAGAAAAACAAGCCTCTGGTTTCTCTGTCTCATTGTTATAAAATAGAATCAACACCACACATGCTCTAAGTAGCATTATCTCATCTTATGCATAGCTAAGTGGACTTCTATTTCATCCATCTTTTGATCTTAAAGTAGGAAGAAGATGAAGTCTCTCTACTTAGAGATTGGATAAAAAAAAAATAGTCTTAAAGTAGGAAGAAGATGAAGTCTCTCTACTTAGAGATTGGATAAAAAAATAGTAGTAGGTTCTGGACAAGCATGGGATATTTTTGGCCAACTTATGACCAACATTGGAGACAGATTCTTCTTACTTAGATTTAATCTGCTTCATATTTTTTAATCATGTAATTTATTATCATTGAAATTCAGATATTACATTCTCAATATGGTTACTTTGGTTTGTTATCTTTATTATATACAATTCTAGTTTGATCATCTAGCACCTATAGTATTGCTACACTGTGAAACTACTGAAATGTTCGATGACTTTTAGATGGGTTATACTCTTGATACTTGCATTATATTATATAGAACTAGTTTTATACTGTATGACTGTAGTCAGATCTTCTTTGATATATTTTCTTCAGTTTCAGTACTATACTATTTATTTTAAATATATGATTTTCTAATATTATCTACGTGTATCACAGTTTTCTTATAAACTTTTTTTTTTGTATTATCTACATATAGCTCTCTACAATCAGAGTATTCTGGGAAGCCATAACACTATTGGGCAAAGTGATGCTCCATTTTCTTCAAATTCTTTGGTCAAACGTTCTAGACTTGAAACTGCAAGCAATCTTCCTATATATCCACAGCGACCAGGAGAGAAGGACTGTGCTCACTATATGTTGACAAGAACCTGTACATTTGGAAACTCCTGCAAGTTCGACCATCCTATTTGGGTTCCTGAGGGTGGTATCCCAGACTGGAAAGAGGTGACATCTATTAATGTTATTTCTATGTAGTGGGTAGCAGTTAGTTGATTTATTAGTATGTAATAATGTCGCGAGTCATATTTAGTCTTTATTTAACATGAAGGGACTGATGCAATTTTGCAATATTTTATACTATACTAGCAATCAATAATTTATTTGATCTTTATTTTATAATGTATACTGTGTTATGATTACAGTATTTAATTGCCAACATACAAAAGAATATTGCTTAACTTATTGTAAATATATATCTCTTAGATAACTTATATTGCTTTTGTATGGTATTATGCATTACAAATCCTGGAAAGCTAATGTTTTCCTACTTGTTTACACTACATTGATTCAAAAGTAAAGACCATTTACTTTCATTGGAAAATGTATATTTTAGGTTAGTTTTTTTCTCAGTATCATAATAATTGACAGGGCAAAATTTGCCTGAGTAGAGTGTAGGTGGTCTAGCATTGCTACTTTGCACTTCCATCTGTGTCTATTATTATAAAATTTATCATGGCTTTATTTATTTATGCCAATGAGCTGTGAACATCATTTGGCTTTCTGTTTCCTACAAAGTACTATTTCATTGAACTTTTCAGAAATTCTGTTACATCAGAATCCTTGAGACATCCAGCATTAGAAACTGGTTTCCAATGCTAAATAATAAACATTTTGATCTTCCATATTGTTTTTAGTAACTTTGTAAAGGATTTCCTGATTCTTGCAGATCCCACTCGTCCCTGCGAGTGAATCTCTTCCTGAGAAGCCAGGAGAACCTGATTGCCCGGTAAGGAGTTTGATTTCTTCATATCCTTTTGTCTGCGTAGCTCATTCCATGCAACTTCTGTTTTTTGTGTATAATTTGCATTACTGTTCTTATGGTGTCTAGTACTATATGAAGACTCAAAAATGTAAATTTGGATCTCGTTGCAAGTTCAACCATCCAAAGGACAAATTAAATGCATCTGCTGATGAAGTTGGTGGGGAGGTAGGCCTCCGGCATCAGCTTTGTGCGCCTACTGGTTTTCCCTCCCCCCCTCCCTCTCTCTCTCTACACACACACACACACACATCTGTGTTGCCCCCCTCCCCCCCTCTTCCTTCTCTCTCTTTCTTCTTTCATCATATCTATTTTATGGAACCGCAGGGGACTGAAAACTCAGTGTTACCAGAGAGGCCGTCGGAGCCATTATGTTCGGTGAGATGTTTGTATTTTTACTCATTCCTTTATGGGGTGATTTGTTTTTCTCCTTAATGCAAACTTCGAATATTTTGTAGTTCTATGCAAAGACTGGGAAATGTAAATTTGGTCCAAATTGCAAATTTCATCATCCAAAGGATCTTAAAATACCACCAGATGGAGAAGATACTGATAAGATGGGGGAGATGGAGTCAGAAAAAAATGATGGTTCAGCAGGCGGAGATCCAAAGCTAGCAAAGGCACATGTTTCAATCACCCCTGCTCTGTTGCATAATTCAAAGGGACTGCCCATACGTCCGGTAACATCGTGTACTCAAATGTTTGTTGTGATTTTTCTGGCGAAAGCAAAGAAACTAATGATTGAAAGCTGGCAGTTAACTTGTAACTTTGAACCAGTTTGTTTAGGATTTCATATAGTAATTGGAATGGATTGCTTGTCTGGTCATAGCATTATGAGAAACTATATGATGTCTGAATATTGTCTGAACTTGTCTGAACTCTGATGTTCTTCATATTCTGTTTATCTGGCAGTTACATAATTTCTTCATGTACCTTTATTTCTGCTTTGCATCCCAGCAATTTCAGCATAGAGATATCTAGAAATGATTGCAAAGTATTATCAGTAATCAACATTTTAAATTACTTACAAAAAAAAAATCAACATTTTAAATCCTGTGGGATGGAGCCATCCTGGTTTTTCTATGAAAAGGGATGCGCCGCTATCCTGCCCCATCCAATGTCTGGGAAAGGGGATGCTCCGTCTTGTGATCCCACGGAATGCCCCACTGGGATTTGAAACCATGTTAGTAATGACAGTTAGTTGATTTGCTTATGTAATTAAGATTATTAACTGTTTTTTATATGAGTGTAGTAAATTACATTGTTTTATTGATTATTGTAGGGTGAAGCAGATTGTCCATTTTATCTCAAGACTGGCAGGTAAAACTTTCTGCAGGATTACAAGTTGTCTCATCCTCAATCTTTTTTTGTAGTATTTAAGTGTACAACCTTACTTTCTCTTTGGTATTCAGCTGCAAATATGGTGCTACTTGCCGATACAACCACCCTGACAGAAATTGTACGTTTTTTGTACTTCAATTGTTATACATGGCTCTCTGGATTTAAAATGTTACTGAATGTTACCGAATTCTCAGTTTTATCTTTATACCTTTCAATAGCAGTTATTTGGATTGGTGTCTTATGCAGCATTTAATCCACCATTGGCATCTGCTTTAGGACAAGCTATTATGCCATCTCCAGCAACTAATTTGCCTTTTGGAGTATTAGATCCGGCTGCTAGCTTTTTACAGAATATAAATCTGCAGTCAGCCCAAGCATCAGTAAGACACAGAAATAGCATTGCTAGCACGATCGTGTTGTCATGATGAATAATTAGTGGTTTTAGATGCACTGTTATATTCTAAATTGCATACATTTAGGTGTGCTTATACCTGTTTTGCTGATGCAGCTTGGAGTCATTCCAACTGTCTATCCTCAAAGGCCTGGAGAAATTGAATGTGATGTACGTATTGATAGCATCCTCTTCGTGCTTGGTCTGCTTACTGCATCAAGAGCTCATTTGACATTAGGACCAATTACACGTGTGGCCAAGAATGCATCTTTGTATACTGGTCTGTTTCTGGGGTATTACTTGTTCTAAATTACTCAGTTGTTACTGAGATCTACATACAGCCATATCAGATGCTTTGGTGTATTTGCTACCTATATATCATGTTTATGTGCATGTACTCTATATAGCTTTACACTGACTATTAGCAATAGCAATTTAACTTGTCTTAGCAATAACATAATATTTGTGGTCATATAAGGTTTTTCTTCTTATTCAGATGGCTTTTCTATTCTTCATATGTTTTGTCATTCTTAGGATTCAGCTACCTTGACCCTGTTCTTCACACCAATATTTCTTTGTCCATCTCCACACAGTTTCTCTCTCTCTCATGCTTGCTTCATTTTATAGCCATGTAAGTACCACTAATTAAGTCTCTAGGATACTGGTTTTGCTAAAGCACTTTTACAATTGTTGTGTATGATTGAGGATGCAGTACTATATGAAGACCGGACTGTGCAAGTTTGGAGAAAGATGCAAGTTTCACCACCCTATTGACCGGTCAGCACCAATGTCAGATGCAAAGCAGGCTCCTCAACAGAATGTCAAGCTTACCCTTGCAGGGCTCCCAAGGAGAGAGGTAAGATGTTAAAACCATTGCATTAAACTTGTTTAATAAGTTGTCTTTGGGATTCGAAAGTTAATTCACTTGATGATCATTTTGTCACTTTCTTTTCATGTTGATTCTCCAAATCAACTTCTTCAAGATGTGGTCTAATTTTGTACTTACCTGTTTTTTCAGCTTGCATGTTCTTATTTATGAATCAACATGATCTGAATTCTATCATTTATTGCATCTGTGTATGTGAGGATCCCAGATTTTGCCTATTTTGAAATACACCACTGGGAAAATATAACGGCATACCATTATTGGATGCCCCACCATTGCCATACCTATACATCACCTGGATCTCCTAAATAAATATTATTGCACCACCCAAGCCGGTAATTCTTATTGGTATGCTGTATATTGCCGTCTTCTTTGCTGAAGTAGTGTGACATGTACCTTTTGAGCATTCAAGTCACCTTGATTTTCTGTCATTGTATAGTAGGGAGGACTTACATCAAGTGTCAGTCCTTAAAATGGATCTTGCTTCAGCTTCAGCTCCAAAAAGGTAGATTACTCTGAAATCCCAACTATGAAAATCTGGATCTTGCTTCAGCTTTAGCTCCAAAAAGGTAGATTACCCTGAAATCCCAACTCTGAAAATCTGTTCCTATTCTCCTGCTGGGCTCCCATATGTAAGAGTATTACTCCATTTGTAGCATAATCTTGGTGTGGCTAGTATTTCTCAGAGCAAGATATTTATTTCTTGTTTTCATAAAAGTGACAAGATACAGCTAAATCTGTTCAGCCAATTAAAAGACCATGAGGTATCTCTATTCCAATATTAAATCCAACTTCCTGAATGCCTCTTTATGTGTGCATCTGTGAATCATTCACATTGACATCATGCAACTACTTTCATCTTATATCAATAGACTCCATTCTGTTCGATCCTTAATTTAAGTAAGAGAAAAATGTGCACCTCTTTAATTGGAAGTGTATTCGTCATATTGCATGGACAACTAAAAAACTTCAAGTAGATTGGTTGGTCACAACCATCCATGCTACCTCTCATGTACATTGTACGGGTTACATTCTAGTGGTTTATCAAGTGTTGTTTTTATCTGAAAAAGGAAGGCAAACAGTATTTTCCGATACAAGAATTTGTTGTAATTGAAGTAATATATCATCCAACATGGCGGTAATCATACAGGAGTAGAAATTCATAAAAGGTGAGCCTACAGCCCCTCACCGATGTCATTTCATATTCAATACACTACAAGGTCCACCCTGAGATACAAAACCTAAGCTGTAGGGTTGGTTCTGGATCCTAACTGCTATGTGTTGGAGAATTTTTTTCTTATCATTTGCAGCAACCATTCTGCTGAAACAGCGAAGAGTTCAAATCACTAATCGTGAAACCACTGTTATTGCAGGGTGCTGTTATCTGTTCCTTTTACCTGAAGACAGGCACATGCAAGTTTGGTACCACATGCAAGTTTGACCACCCGCCCCCTGGAGAGGCCATTGCTATGGCAACAAGTCAAGGAACTGGAAGTGGGACGGGAACTGGTGTCTTTTCCACGGAGAGTGGGGAGAACTAAGATGCTGCTGCATGCTGAGGGACAGCATTAAGAGGACAATTTTCCTCAGCATTTGCGGGACAACAACTCCTTTGGGAAGCTTCTAGTTTTTGAGGATTTTCACTGTTACTGAACAACTATTATTTTGCTTGATTTCCTGATGAACTTGATTAACCTGCTGTTTTTGGCGAGTATTCCTGCTTGTTTGTCTATAACCAACAATGTTGTGGTATGTTTTTAGCTATGCGAAAGGAAGGTAACCTTTTTTTTCTCCCCTCTCCAGCGTGAGGAGGACAAGTAATGTCTAGATTTTTTCATTTAGGATTCTGTTAGGAGTGCGCATAAGCATCAAATAAGTTCAAGTTATGTTTATAGGCCTTGCTGATGAAAGAGTGCAGCAAACAATGTTTGATTTACTTCACCCTTTTCTATTTTATTGCTGAGAGCCAGCGTCAACCTATGGTGGTAACAGTGCTTGCTTGCTAATGATGATGTTCGCTCCATTGCATTAGAAAGTCCCATGTATTTTTTAGAATGAAGAGATACCAAGAGTGCAAGGGTGATTGATCATATTCCTTATGATGGTATCAAGGTTGCTATTGTAACTTGCCATCCAGACACCTTGGTTTTCTCGTGAATGGCAAGGAACTAATCCATGCACAGGCTTCGGGAAGGAAGAGTTAATTGCTTTAAGGATTGGGGTTATGTGATCTTAGGAGGCGCGCGCTCTCTCTTTCCACAGCATGTTCAAAGCAACGCTGCTCTTTTCAGGTTTCTATGTTGAAGCAACGAATGCATGCATGGAGGATTGAGCGCTTCTAATTTGGTAGGATAAGGAAATAAGCATCCTTTGATACTGCTGAGAAGGGGAGGTCTTTTGGTGAAATTTTTGGATACGAAGGGTTTTATCCTGATGGGTTGATTAATCTGTTAGGTTTTGTTGGAGCTTTTTTTTCAAAATAATTTAAAAAAAAAATTTAAATATCAAAATATATCAAAACGAAACTTATTTACCAAACTAATGCAAAAGGAAAAAACGCCATTTTGAATGGCGTTTTTTACCCTGCCACGTCACCTCCCTTTTCCACGGTGTCATCGTCCCCAAAAAAAAAAAAAAAAAAAAAAAAAGAAACGCCATTTGGAATGGCGTCCATTCAAAATGGCGTTTTCAAATTTTCCCCCCCAAAAAAAAGGAAAAAAATCGTGAAATAATGGCAAATTTGATTTTTTAAAATTTGAAAATAATGAATAAATTAAAATTGTAAATTTGATTGAAATTTAAAATATAAAGATTTGAAATTTTAATTTATTAAAAAAATTATTTTAGATTTTTTATTTAAAATATTTTTTAAAAGATGCCAAAAAAATCTTAAGAAATAAAAAAAATTATCATAGGAAAAAAAAAGAGAAAGAAATTTGAAAGAAATAAAAATTTAAAATTTAATTGAAAAACATAATTCGAAATACTTGTCCTAAAAATTTTTAAAAAAATTATAAATTTATAAATTTGTAAAAAAAAAAATTATAATGTAAGAATTTAAAAAAATAAAATTTTAAAGATTAATTGAAATTAAAATATTATTTCAAATTACTTTCTCAAATTAAAAATAATTAATTTAAAAAAGATTCAAAAAAATTTAAAAAATAGACTAAAAAAATCTTATAAAAATATAAAGAATTGAAAAAAAATAGAAATTATAATTGTAATTGAATAACAAACTTTATAATTTTTAATTTTAAGAAATAAGAATTATAAATGTAAATGAAATTAAAAATTATATTTTAAATAACTAAATTAATTTAAATATAAATTTTTAAAAAATATTATAAATAAAAGAAAAAAAATACGTAATAGAATATCAAAAAGATAAAAATGAAAAAAAAACTAAAATTTAAATTTATAAAAATTATAAATTAGATTAGAAAAAATATATCATAAAAGAATAAAATAAAATTAAATTAATTACAATTTCTTTTTTATGGTATTTTATAAATGTGACTTAAAAAAATTAAATTTGAATTAAATTTTGATTAAAAAAAATACATTAATAAGTTAAAAAATGATGAAAAGTTAAAAAGTTAAAATTTTTAAAAAGTCATAAAAAATAAGAATTCTAAATTTAAATTTTTTAAAAAATAAAATTTTAAAGATTAAGTGAAATAAAAATATTTTTTAAAATTAATTTCTCAAATTAAAATTAATTTAATTAAAAAAAATTTTAAATAAAATATAAAAATTGCCTAAAAAAATTTCATAAAAAGATAAAGAATTGAAAAAAAATAGAAATTCTAATTGTAATTGAAGAATAAAGTTTATAATTTTTAATTTTAAGAAATAAGAATTAAAATTATAATTGAAATTAAAAATAATATTTTAAATAACTAAATTAATTTAAATATTAATATTTAAAAAATATTTTAAATAAAAAAAAATACGTAATAGAATGTCAAAAAAATAAAAGTGGAATAAAATTAAAAATAAAAATAAAAATTATAAAAATTATAAAAAAAAATATTTCATAAAAGAATAAAATGTAATAATTAAATTAATTACAATTTATTTTTTCGGGTATTTTATAAATGTGACTTAAAAAATTTTAATTTGAATTAAATTTTGATCAAAAAATAAATACATTAAAAAGTTAAAAAATGAAGAAAAAAATCATAATTTTATCAGATATGATTCTGAAGTCTCAAAAGCAAGAACAAAAGATGTGTAATCTATTAGAGGCAATTTCAATATTTTTGGAAGCATATTTTCTAAGAAAAATAGATTTATATTTTTTAGTCGACCCCATGAATCGACTCATGGCTAAAAAAGTTTAACGGCACGTAAAATTTTTGGCTGCCACACTCTGTAAGTCGATCCCTTGACTTTTTTTCTGGTAATTTTTATTTTTAAAATTTTTTAAAAAGAGAGAGAGAGAGAGGAAGAGAGAGAGAGGAGGCAGCTCACCGCGGTGCTGTAGGAGAGACGCCGGAGAAGGGAGAAGAGGGAGAAGAGGGAGAAAGGAGAAGAGGGAGAAGGAGAGAAGAAGGGAGGAAAGGAGAAAACGCCGTTCCCTTCGGTATTTTTTTATTCTTTTTCTTTTCTTAAATTTTTTTTAAATTTTTTTTATAATTTGTTTAATTATTTTTTTTTAATTTATTAAATTTTTTAATGAGGATAGTAATTTGAATGATAATTTTTAATTTAAATTAAAGTTAATTTTTTATTTTAAATTATAATTTCTATTTTATTACCATTTTTTCTCTTTTATTTACTATTTTTATGATATATTTATGTTGCTCCTAGATTGATTTTGATGATTACAAAGCAGATTGAAGGGATACAAATATTTTTTATTTGAAAAAGTCTTTATGCTCTTCAGGGGCAAAAACGTAATTTTACCAAAATCCTGATTTGATAGTATCATTTGGTAGAACAAATGATTTGTGATCTATTGGTGAAAATTTTATTATTTTTGGACTTATATTTTTGAAGTTATGAATGTTTTAAGTGCATGAGTCGACTCATGAGTCAACTCATGGCACAATGAGCTGCTTGGCACGCTGAAATTCCTATTGGCACGCTGGTTTTCTGGCTTGGCACGATCTGTGAGTCGACTCATGAGTCGACCTCTGCTGGTTTGGACCAAAAAATTCAGAAACCCACATTTCTGGCTGTTGCAACAGAGGTCGACTCATGAGTCGACCCCTGAAGCATGAGTCGACTCATGAGTCGACCCCTGCGACGGGAATTGTCCGCAACGGCTAGTTTTTAGCCCGTTTTAGTTACTTTTAATGCTCACTTTAAATGCTCTAACGGCTCTTTTTTTGCCTAGAATGTTTTCCTTTGTTTCTTAAAGCTATAAAAGGTTTCAAAAGGTGAAAAACAAGGGAGAAATACAAGACATACACAATATACACAAGAGATATACAAGAGATTTTGAAAGAGAAAAGCAAGAGCATTCAAGAGGGCATTCAAGAGCATTCAAAGAGAGGGTTTCTCAAGCCAACTTTTCAACCTTAATCAAGAGCTCATTTAAAGCCTTCAAGAAGCCTTCAATCAAAGCTCACCAACTCCTCAAGCGTTCATTCAACTCTTCATCCACTTTGAGGAAATCCAAAAGGGGCTTCTTCATTTGAGTAAAGTGTATTTAATGTTATATTCGCTCATTTAAGGAGCTATTCTTGTACTTATTTGTGCTCTAAACTGTTTTACTCTTTGTGAGTAATTATTTTTGTTTTGGAGGGTTTCCAAAATAAGGGAAGGTTGATCCGAACCTGAAATCGGAGTGTATTGAGTTGGCTTGTACCCGAAAAATAAGTGAACTAGCTTGGGATAGCTAGTGTCGGAGTTTCCGACGTTTGTATTTGGGTTGAATACAAGTATAGTGGTTTGGAATTCTCAAGTAGGAGCTTGGGGAGTGGATGTAGGTGCAAGGTTGGCACCGAACCACTATAAATCCTTGTGTTTGTGGTGTGCTTTATTGTTTCTCTTTAATTCTTCATTATATCCTTGCATTCTTGCTTTAGGTAATTAATCTTGAACTAAAGTCCTTCTCCTCATTCATCAAGCTTTTGACAAATACTTTTCATAAGTAATTAGTTAAGCTTAAAATTTTTAAAACCCAATTCACCCCCCTCTTGGGTTGCATAGCTGGGCAACAATTTATTTAATTTAATTTATAATTTTTATAATTTAAAAATATAATTTTAGTTTTCTTCTATTTTTATGATATATTACGTATTCTTTTCCTTTACTTAAATTTGTAAAGGAAGAAGGAGAAGATCGAGAAGGGAGAAGGGAGAAGGAGAAGGGAGAAGGAGGGAAAAAAGGGGTTTGGGGAGGGGAGAGAATGGCGTTTTCTCTTTTTATTTATTTTTTTTTAAATTTTTTTACTTATCTATTTGTAATCTTTAATAAATAAATTTAATTAAATAATAAAAATAATAATTTAAATGATAATTTTTAATTTAAATTAAAATTAAATTTTTTTAAAATTTATAATTATAATTCTTATTTTATTATTATTTTATTATTTTTTTTATGATATTTTTTTTAAATTTATTTTAAAAATTTTATCATTTAAAATTATAATTTTAGTTTTCTTCCATTTTTATCTTTTTAGCATTCTATTACGTATTCCTTTCCTTTACTTAAAAAAATATTTATTTTTTCTAAAGTTCAATTCAAAAAGCAACATTTGATATATTATTATTTACGTTATAATTTTTATAGTCCTTTCAGCATAATATTTTCTCTCCTAATGTTCTGAGACACGTTCGAGTATGTGTATCCATATGCACCGATCATAATATCCAATCATTTAAAATTAAATAATATAAAATGAAATCAACATTTAATATTATTCAATAGAATAAAAATGTCAAACGTACAAAAAAAAAATAGTACAACAAAAATGTAAAAATACTAAATACAAATACAACAAAGACTAAGTCCCACAAGGACGTCGCGGCGCCCGTGGTCGCTTGGACCTTCTCAGGAAGGTCCTCACCGGCTGCTCCTGCTGTGATGGCTCCTCTCCTATATCAATGGAGGAGATCTGCTGATCATGCTGCTCAGAAATAACTGATGCTGTCGGATCATCTACGGACTGAGAGACCCGTTCAACTCTCTCATCTGGATACACGGATGGACCTGAAAAAAAAGTATCATACTCATGTGGCCAACTGGTACCCGGTGATGGCATCTGGGGGATGTAGGAAGAAGAAGATGCTGCCATCTGTGGATGAAAAGACGGTGGCATCTGTGCAGCATCAAATGATGACATATGCGGAATATGCGGTGATGGCATATGTGAAGCATATGGTGACGGCGTATAACTCATATCTGGCGCCCGAACTGCTCCATACCAAGGCGCACAGGTATGTGGATCAACACCAATCGCCACCAATGCTCCGGAACCTGTTCTCTCCATCTCCCACAGTATCTGAATCCGCTCGTCCTCATCAGTCGTAGATAAAGCACGACGAGTGTCCAACACAAGATCCGACACAGAATCAGTCTATAAAATAAAAATAGAACAGTTAGTATAAAACAATCAGTATAGTGTACAATATAAAACAAAAATATAACACAAATAACATGAAGTAATTTTCATAATCTTACCAAAAGACGTACAGTAGAACTCTCGCCCTCGTATCCAGAAACTGCATACTGAGACTGTCCAATGACTCGCACCGTAATGCTAAAAAACCAAGCCATGTAGTCATCAGTATATGAACGGCCTCTCAAAATAGGATCACCATGAACAATGTGATCTCGACGTGCATCCCAAATATCGATGTACTGTGCATGTCTGATACGCCAGTCGATACGAGCTCTCCCTCGTCGATCAATACGATGAAGTCCCTAGCTGGTATCAAACTACTCTGGGATGCCCTGAGTCTGACCAAACTGCCGCAGGACACGATCGGGAAGATGCCACTCTACCACATCAAAACAAATAAGTGGCACCCTAGCAGTCCATATGTCGTGTCCAACTGTACACATCTACGGCAGTATAGCCAATATCCCATCTGTATATGGCTCCCATAAAAACTGATATAATATAGTTAAAATAAAAAAAAATTAATATAAAATTATAATATATTATGAATACTGTAAATTGATATTTGTAAAAAATTTAAAATTTACCCGTCTAGATGTATCAACTAATGTATCCAACTGGCACCTATAAACCCGTGCCACTCTTGTCGATACGTGATGAACGTTGAATGCAACGTTCCATCTGTTTCACAATGTACTAATATTAAATAAATTTAAAATAATAAAATTTAAATAAAAAAATAATATTTCGATACCTGTATCCTAATGGTCCATCTAGTCTGAATGGAACATCAGGATCCTGCTGCTCTGATTGCATCTCGAGCAACTGTCGTCGTAATGGACTGATAGTCGGCATACGCTCCCATACCCAAATCTGCAAAATTTAAAAATTAAATAAATGATATATCGAATGTAAAATATAATTAAATATTAAAAATTAAAAATTTTAATTCACGTACCTGTAATAATACAAGATAACCGCCAATCTCGCTCTGATCAGCATAGGAACCCCGACACATAGCTCGGTATAAACAAGCTAGTACTGCACTTCCCCAACTGAGTCGACGAGCGAAGTCTAAATCCTCTAATAATGGCAAAAACATCAACTTCATCTTATTCGATGAAGTATCAGGTAACAGGACACCACCTAACAATCGCAGCACCTGACCCCTAACATACTGCTGCACCATCTCCTCTGGTGCATCATCCGCAATATGAAAATGACGATAACGATCATCCAAACACTCAATCCTGAGCCGTGAATGATCAAAAAAATGTGCATCGGGCTCAAACCCTAACAACCGCAAGCACAAAGCCTGCCATTCCGGAATGGTAAGTGTGGGATCAACTCCGATAACTGGATCTCCATCAACTGGTAGTCCAGTAAGGATGCTGACATCCTGTAAACTGATGGTCGCCTCACCAAATGGAAGATGAAATGTGTGTGTCTCTGGATGCCATCTCTCAAGCAAAGCAGTAATAAGACCAACGTCCATCTGTATACGATCGATCCGATATACTCCATAAAATTCCAGATATCGTAAATAATCTAACACTCTATCTGGGATGTCCTCTGTCCTCCAGAAATCTGCATCGGATCGTCGTAGACGAAGATGTCTGGACTCCTGCAATAAAATATAATAATTAGATAACGTACATGATTTTTAAAATAAAAATTTAAAAAGTAAATAAGATTGTAATGCTTACGCCGCCATCTAAAATAGTCTGTGATCGATGGTGCTCCTGCAATGTAAGAATGCTGCTGTCTCGGGGACCGGGATATCGTGGATCGTAAGCCATAATACGCTGTCTCAAGCAATATTATCACAGATGTATTAAAAAAAAAGATAATATATTTTAATTTTTTTTAAATACAATATTATCACACAATACAACTTAAACACAAAATTCAGTTCATCCCAACATATTAAACACGAAAATTCAAATACAATCCCACAGTAATTCATAAAATAACGACAGCAATAAATTGTCGAAGCTTTCAATTTCTTCCACTGCTTGAAGTTGAAGTATGTTGAAATATCCTAGGACAGCGACGACGATCATGACCCTGTTCCCTACAAATACCACAGTGGTTCTTATTTCTTATTTGCCTATCATCCATCTCATTTCGTAGTCTCATTGACTTTGGTCTACCTTTCTTCTTCGGTCTCAAACGATGATGATCAGGCATACATTTGAACATACGTGTATGCATCCAATAATCTTCATGTGGTAGTGGATTGAAATTACCGCTCCAAGCATTCATGTATGCTGTAATTGTATATGCATCATCCAAAAAAGCACTAAAATGTACAGCAATTTCTTGACACACAGCTAAAACATGTGAACATGGATATTTGTACGTGCTCCACTTTCCACAAGAACATTTTCTTTCAGCTAATGTAACAGTATGAGAATTTCCTCCACCTCGTAATCCTCCGCTTGCTCTTCTCGTAAGCACTTCATATATACCTCTTTGAAGGTTGAATGCTGTTACTCGGTGCTGGTTAGCCTTAACTTGATCTTCAGCAATTTTAATTGCAACATGAAGAGTAAAAAGATTATTTTGATTCTCCTCTACATATCTCAAGGCTTGGGCATGCCTCGTATTGAAATATTTGACAAGACGATAAAATATCACTTGAACACAAGCTGTAATTGGCACATTTCTAGCTCCTCGTAAAACACTGTTAAAAACCTCCGATAAATTTGTAGTTAAAATACCATAGCGTAGGCCATCATCATGTGCCAATGTCCACTTCTCCTTTTCTATCTCGGACAACCAGCTCCAAGCTTCTTCATTCACTGTTCTAATCCTACCCATGATAAAATTAAATTTACGAACTTGATGAGCACTTCCTGCTTGCCATACTGCTCTTTTCAGCTGCACATTTTTGAAATGAGTATTGAAATTACTGCAGATATGTCTTAAACAGTATCGATAATAAGCACGTGGTGGACTCCATCCAACAGACTCATCTGCGATGGCATTTAATATACCTGGATGCCTGTCAGAAATTAAGCATATTTCATTTTTATCTTTAACGATATATGTTCTGAGCTGGAAAAGAAACCAACTCCAACTTGCAGTCGTTTCCTCATCGACAATTGCATATGCTAATGGAAATATCCCATTCTCTGCATCAATGCCTGTTGCAATTAACATCTTACCTTTAAATTTTCCATACAAGTGCGTGCCATCAATGCTAATTACAGGACGACAGTGCATAAAACCCTGAATAGATGGTTCGAAAGCCCAAAAAATATAATTTAAAACACGAACATTGGAATTCACAGCTTGAAAAAAATTTCATGAAACAACTGTATCAGGATTTGCATATTGAAGTGCAGCCATATAATAAGGTAATTTAGCATAAGATGGCTCCCATTCTCCATAAATATCAACCAATGCCTTATGCTTTCCACACCATGCTTTTCTGTATGATACTGTATATTGAAATTGATCATTAACGGCTGCCACTATAGCTTCAACTTTAACACCGAGATCTTTCTCAACAATATGTCGGACTAATGTGCTAATCATCTTTCCACTGACATGTTTGTGGTCTCGACTCAATCCCGTAAACAAACAAGTATGAGGACCCTCATATTTTGTGATTTGAAAATATCCATGTTTTTTCAACAATGCAGCACGAAGCCTCCATTTACAATGCTGAACATTATCTGATGATGCGCATCGTACGGACCATAATTTCGAATGCGACTGAACTACATTGTATGTCCGATGCTTCATAATGTGATAAAGATCAACAGCTTTCTTTAGATCATCTTTACTCTCAAACATTAAACCTTTAGAAAATTCAGTCATCGAAGAGTCCCAAAATTGATTGTCAGAATTCAATCTTCGACCTGCACTAACACAACCACCATCATCTAAATTTATATCATTAAAATATTATGGAGGTTCGTGCAAATGAGATTGAGATTCTTCCACATTAATATTAGCTTGAACATCTTCATCATCATTCTCATCTTCATCATCATCATCATTACTGCTACTTCCTCATCCATCCAACTATTTTCATCTTCATTTTCATCTGACTCAAAACCCAGACTATCAGATTTATTCCACCGACTACCCAATCATCATTTCCTATATGAGTGTCGTCTCCCGCACTTGCCACTACTTGTACCAAAGGAGAAGTCACCATAGCAGAAGACACAGGAGAAGTCACCACAGCACTTGGAATAATTGGACAGCTAGGACCGGCAGTAGTGGAATGTTGTTCTGCAAAACCGGCCTCAACACTATCGGTTTGTATCATAGGAGTTACGAAAGGTGAGGAAGGCCCAACATTATTATCCGCTTGAGTTAAAAATCGACTATGATATCCAAAGCTTGGTACATCTTCTTTTTCAATATATAATTCTAAAAATCGACATTCTGAATATTTCAAAGGAAAGGTCAGCATTTCTTCGACATCATCATCGTCATCAATTGGAACCAAAATATATTTACTCTGCATTAACTATCCCGACAGATTAGAAGATCTCCATTTCAATTTTATTTCATATTTTTCTTTGTCTACAGGAATACTGCTGTATAAATGATCCAATAATTCTTGACGTGATAATGATGAAGATATTCTAATCATCCGATTTGCAGGGTGACTATACTGCACACCAGTTTGATCATTCTGTATCATGCCATCATAATACAATAAAACACGAACTTGAGTACCGACCATTTTCTCAAAAAACCTACAATAAAATCAAGATTAAAATATTTAATATTATTAATTATTTTATCATTACAAAAGATTTACATGATACATGCATCATATCATCAACAAATAGGTACAGATAGATCCTATCCCATTCGGGAATTGCATTAATTCTATAGATTAATTACATTAATCAAACGATACGCAAAAAGGACCGAAAGAAATTTCGACAGCATTTTCCCTTAGTTCTCCCCACACGACTCAAAATGTGTGAGGAGAACTAAAGAAAAATACTGTCCGAAATTTCTCTCGAACCCTCCGCATATCATTCGAATAATGTAATTATCTATAGAATTAAATGCAATTCCCAAACTGTCCAAACTGGACAATCAATTGACCAATGTATGTATTTTACGATATCCATATAAAAATATATATTTCATATATATTTTATACGGATAACGTAGAATATTATACATTGATCAATTGACGGGTCTACGTTTTCATGAAATGCAAGATATTTAAAAATTTAAAATACAACTGGATCTAATTAGATAAAGATAAAAATAAAAATAAATTAATGAGATAAAAAAAAACGAGCATCGGAACCCGTGGGCCCCACCGTCATCGCAGCCCATCGCATCGAAGCCATCGCCACGCGGGGCCCACCGTCAGGGCATGCGGCCCCACCAACCGTCTGGGCCCACCGCCGAGACGCGGGGCCCACCGCCGGGAGAGGCGAGGGGCTGAGGACCGCCGTCGGGGTGCGGGGCCTGCCCTGGCCACCGGGGCGCGGGCCCACCACCAGCCGGGGCTGGGGCCGGGCCCACCATCAGGATGCGGGGCTCGCCGCCGGGAAGCGCGGCCCGCCGCCGACCGTCTGTGGCCGGCGGCCAAGGAGAAGGGAGAGAGAGAGGAAGAGAGAGAGGAGGGGGCCTCGGCCCGCCGTCGGGACTCGCGGCCCGCCGCCGGCCACAGACGGTCGGTGGCCAAGGAGAAGGGAGAGAGAGAGGAAGAGAGAGAGAGAGGAGGGGGTCGGGGGCCAAGGACGGGATGCGGGACTCGCCGCCGGGGCGTGCGGCCCGCCGCCGGGGCGTGCGGCCCGCCGCCGGGGCGTGCGGCCCGCCGCCGGGGCGCGCGGCCCACCGCCGGGGCGCGCGGCCCGCCGCCGGCCGTCTGTGGCCGGCGGCCAAGGAGAAGGGAGAGAGAGAGGAAGAGAGAGAGGAGGGGGCCGCCGGCCCGCCGTCGGGACGCGCGGCCCGCCGCCGGCCACAGACGGCCGGCGGCCAAGGAGAAGGGAGAGAGAGAGGAAGAGAGAGAGAGAGAGGAAGAGAGAGAGGAGGGGGCCGGGGGCCACCGCCGGGACGCGCGGCCCAGACGGCCGGCGGCCAAGGAGAAGAGAGGGAGAGAGGAAGAGAGAGAGAGGAGGGGGCCGGGGGCCACCGTCGAGACGCGCGGCCCACCGCCGGGACGCGCGGCCCGCCGCCGGCCGACTGTGGGCGGCGGCCAAGGAGAAGGGAGAGAGAGAGGAGGGGGCCGGGGGCCACCGTCGGGACGCGGGACCCGCTGCCGGGACGCGCGGCCCGCCGCCGGCCGTCTGTGGCCGGCGGCCAAGGAGAAGGGAGAGAGAGAGAGAGGAAGAGAGAGAGAGAGAGGAAGAGAGAGAGGAGGGGGCCGGGGGCCACCGCCGGGACGCGGGACCCGCCCCCGGGACGCGCGGCCCGCCGCCGGCCGTCTGTGGCCGGCGGCCAAGGAGAAGGGAGAGAGAGAGAGGAAGAGAGAGAGAGAGAGGAGGGGGCCGGGGGCCACCGCCGGGACGTGGGACCCGACACCGGGACGCGCGGCCCGCCGCCGGCAGTCTGTGACCGACGGCCAAGAAGAAGGGAGAGAGAGAGAGGAAGAGAGAGGAGGGGGCCGGGGACCATCGCCGGGACGCGGGACCCACCGTCGGGGCGCGCGGCCCGCCGCCGGCGGTCTGTGGCCGGCGGCCACGGAGAAGGGAGAGAGAGAGGAAGAGAGAGAGAGAGAGGAAGAGAGAGAGGAGGGGGCCGGGGGCCACCGCCAGGATGCGCGGCCTGCCGCCGGCATGAGAAAAAGAGAGAGAGGGGAAGAGGGAGAGAGAAAGAGGAAGAGGGAGAGAGAGGGGGAAGAGCTCACCGCCGTCGAGACCTCGCCGCCGTGCCGCCGTGCCGCCGGAGAGACGCCGGAGAAGATCGAGAAGGAGAAGAGAGAAGGGAGAAGGAGAAGAGGGAGAAGGGAGAAGGAGGGGAGAAGGAAGAAGAAGGGTTTGGGGAGGGGAAAACGCCATTTTCTATGGCGTTTTCTCCTTTTTTTTTTTTTTAATTTCTTTAATTATGTATTTGTAATCTTTTAATAAATAAATTAAATTAAATAAAGAAAATAATAATTTAAATGATAAATTTTAATTTAAATTAAAATTAAATTTCTTTAAAATTAATAATTACAATTCCTATTTTATTATTATTTTATTATTCTTTTTATGATACTTTTTTTTATTTATTTTAAAATAGTTATCATTTGAAATTATAATTTCAGTTTTCTTCCATTTTTTTTTTTAGCATTCTATTACGTATTCTTTACCTTTAATTAAAAAAATATTATTTTTTCTAAAGTTCAATTTATAAAATTTTTTTCCACATTTTTTCTCATTTTTTAACTTTACACTGTATTTATTTTTTGATCAAAATTTAATTCAAATTAAATTTTAAATTTTCCTCCCATTTTTTTTCTTTATTTAAAATATTTTTAAATAATAATGTTTAAATTAATTTAGTTATTTAAAATATTATTTTAATTTTCAATTATAATTATAATTTTTCTTTCTTAAAATTAAAAATTATAAACTTTGTTCCTCAATTACAATTATAATTTCTATTTTTTTTCAATTCTTTATCTTTCTATGAAATTTTTTTAAGATATTTTTAAATTTTATTTGAAAATTCTTTTAATTAAATAAATTTTAATTTTATAAATTATATTTAAAAAATATTTTTATTTCAATTAAACTTTAAATTTCTTTTTTAATTTTTAATTTATAATCCTTATTTGTTGTGACTTTTTAAAAATTTTCACTTTTTAACTTTTTAACTTTTCCTCATTCTTTTAAACTTTTTAATGTATTTTTTTTTATCAAAATTTAATTCAAATTTAATTTTTTTAAGTCACATTTATAAAATACCCTAAAAAAGAAATTATAATTAATTTAATTTAATTTTATTCTTTTATGATATATTTTTTCTAATCTAATTTATAATTTTTATAATTTTAAATTTTAATTTTAGTTTTTTTTCATTTTTATCTTTTTGATATTCTATTACGTATTTTTTTTCTTTTATTTATAATATTTTTTAAAAATTTATATTTAAATTAATTTAGTTATTTAAAATATAATTTTTAATTTCATTTACAATTATAATTCTTATTTCTTAAAATTAAAAATTATAAAATTTGTTATTCAATTACAATTATAATTTCTATTTTTTTTCAATTCTTTATATTTTTATAAAAATTTTTTAGCCTATTTTTCAAATTTTTTTGAATCTTTTTTAAATTAATTATTTTTAATTTGAGAAAGTAATTTGAAATAATATTTTAATTTCAATTAATCTTTAAAATTTTATTTTTTAAAATTTTTACATTATAATTCTTTTTTTTTTTGATTTTTTAAAAATTTTAAAATTTATAATTTTTTTAAAAATTTTTAGGACAAGTATTTCGAATGATGTTTTTCAATTAAATTTCATATTTTTATTTCTTTCATATTTCTTTCTCTTTTTTTTATTTTCTATGATAATTTTCTTTTTATTTCTTAAGATTTTTTTTGACATCTTTTAAAAAATATTTTTAATAAAAATTCTAAATTAATTTTTTTAATGAATTACAAATTCAAATCTTTATATTTTTAATTTCAATCAAAATTATAATTTTAATTTATTAATTAATTTTAAATTTTAAAAAATTAATTTTCTCATTTTTCCACGATTTTTTTCCTTTTTTTTTGGTGGAAAAATTTGAAAACGCCATTTTGAATGGCGTTTTTAAAAACGTCATTCAAAATGGCATTTTTAAAGACGTCGTTCCAAATGGCATTTCTTTCTTTTTTTTTTTTTTTTTTGGGGACGATGCCACCGTGGAAATGGGGAGTGACGTGGATTTTGCATTAGTTTGGTAAATAAGTTTCGTTTTGATATATTTTGATATTTAAAATTTTTTTTTTTGAATTATTTTAGAAAAGAGCTCGATTTTGTTGTCTCAAGCCTTACACCTAGAAATAAAATGTAACCCTGTTGTCTGTTCTGTAACAAGAAAAGTTTATGGGCAGGTATTGGAGCATCTACTTCAAATACCATTACCTGTGATATTGGTTGACACATGAAAATCCCTTTTGTAATTCCCCCTCCCCCCAAGAAAAAAAAGAAAAAAAAAAAAAAAGAGAGAACCATAATTCCTAGGCTAATAAACAGGAGATGTGTAGTTTGGTTAATGCATGTACGTTTGGATTTTAGTTTTTAGCTCTGCTCTACGTTATATAAAGCTTGGCTTGCATGATGAGTCCCTGTACCAATCCTTTCTATAACAAGCAACGTCTTGCACAAAGAAGGGATTTTAACCTTTTCTTTCCACCTTTTTCTTTTGCGCTTTTTGGCAATCCTCGCATCAGTAATAATCGACCGGGTATTTGAATAATTTATTATTCACGACGAGGGTAATCTTGTCAACCCAAACACTCTAATAATACAAATCTGGCTTCTGCTAATCCATCCCTATCGATCAAACAGGTGCCCCCCACCACCCCTCTCTCCCTCGAGTTAACAATCTAATCTTAGGCTTGAAGCAATGATTCTACTGCAGTCCCCCTCCAGATTTCTCCTTCAAATCTTGCAAGATCGCGTCCAAAGGTGAGCAACTCTTTCTCTTCTACCTTCCTCTGTTCTTCTCTCTCTAATCATAGCTTGCTCTCTTCATCGATCCTTTTCTATCCAACTGTTCAAAGCTAGCTTGGATCATTCTTTTCCACTATATCCCGCAACCTTCGGTTCCAACAGCTCTCTTTTCTCACTAAATCAGGGTTTTCAAGAGTCTAGAGATTGCTTTTTGTACCAACGGATCCACGAGGATTCAATCTGAAAAAAAACAATTAGGGTTTGTGCATCGCATGTCGGGCTCCCATGGAACGAAAGACCTATTACTGTTTACTTTTTTGATTTAAAATTTTAATTCTTGTCCAGTTTCTTGATATCTAATTATCTCATTGTCTGCAGCCCAGAGAAGGGGGTGGATCTTGATTGCCATTCAGTCGAATTTGGCGATGTCCGCTATCATATCCAGGTGATCTTAAATTGTTTTTTTTTTTTTTTTTAGTGACAGCTATTCGATTCTTAAGTTCAAAGATGCGCATTTTTGGTAACATTTTTGGTGTTGATGAAAGTTCTGGCTGGATCGCAGATCTCCATGAAGAAACCTCAGGTGATGGTGCTATCAGTATCGCTGCCCATTCCACCACCGGAAGCCATTTTTTATAGTGGGCTTCCAGTTGGCGCCATTGAGGCTATTAAGGCGGCGTATGGGCCAATCGTGCAAATTCTTGATCCTCCGAAAGATGGATACAATCTCACCATGAAGCTCTATTTGTCGAAACTTCCATCAGATGAAGGTTCTGCGAGTTTCCTTTCCAAGGTCATTATGAGCTTTTGCCATGAATGGTTGGAAACATAGTGAATCCATTGGTTGATTTCCATTGTGAGGATAATTCCTTAGTGTTAACATTAATTTTTCCATCTTGATAGAAAGTGTGGGTTGGCATTTTGTTATGGCAGTCCAAAATAACATTTTTTCAGGAAATAACCAATTTGTTCTTGCTAGTTTTGTTCGTCTGGTAGTGCTATTATATAATCATTATAAAGTTCTAGGCTAGAAAATTGATATCAACTGTTCAATAGAGTTCATTAAGGCATTCTAAACTTTATTGAGTTATTTGTAAATTATAACTTTGTTAAGACTTGAACATCTGTGAGGGTACTGCTTGCTTTCAAATTGAAGCAACTGTGAGCCTTGAAGGTACAATTGAAGTAAATAAAAGTTGCTAAAACTTAAGTGGATTGACTTGTTGTGAAATTTAGAGTGGAAGATTGTAAATGGGTCATATGTTGTTAATGATGAGAGAGCATAAACTTAAGGCAGCATATAAGGCAAATATCTGTATTCAAAAAGTTCATCTATGACAAAATTGTATGTGGCAAACCCTTTGCAGCTTGCATAATCTTGCATAAGTTGTTAGTGCATCTGTGCATTTGCAAGTACTGGGGAGAAGCTGAAATCAAGCTTTGGAGATAACATCCACTTAAGAATGACATTTAATGCAGGCAGTGCAAAATATGTTGACTTTGTTTCAACTTCTGGAAGAGAAGGGTTGGAGGACAATGTTGACAATTTGTTAGATAATGAACGAACCCTAGGTTGCTAATGTAGTTAATTTGGGTGAATTACATTTTTCGACGTATTATGAATGTTTAAGTGAAATTAGTTTTTTGGATATTCTTTGAAGGGGATTTTGAATTAGGAATGCAATGCTGGAGATTTCATATAGTTTTTAAGGACATCTAAGGAAAAAATAGCTGATACCAAATGAACCTTAAAGGCAGGATCTAGAGGTAGTACCTCCATATGTTGAAAATCAATTTCCTGTGAACTATTTACTGCTGATATCTTCTTAAGGTATGATTGCTTGTAGAGAACTAGAAGGAATCTCATGTATATGGTATTTATATGTCTCACTAAACCTTTTAAAAAAAAAAAATTTTGGAGGGGAGGGATTGTTATTGGGAACGAAAGTATAATTGCTTACCTATTGAACTTTGGATTGCTTGCTAGGTGGTCAGGCTTTTGCTTATGTGAAGCTGTTAAGTGCTTTGCGGCAGCCAAGTAGCAGCTTTTGAATAACTCCATTTGGGGAATTAAGTTTCAATCTATCACATGTGACACATTTGATGCAAGTGAATCTAGGATTTTGGGCTGTGTTTTGTGATGGGACTGAAAAATATTTTTTAGTTCCTGCTTTTGGTTTTATGTATTGGCAATTGGCTTCATTAGTATACATTGACTGATTGTTTTCTGTGCCACGTTGCTATCTGCTATGCGCTGTACCCATTCTAAGAATGGTGTCCTGTTAACTTGTTGCAATCAGCCTGCTTTTTTAAAGCCAATTGGCTGTATTATATGGTCTTGGCTATTTTTGTTATCCATTGTATCTGGACTTAAGCATTTCCTTGGTTAGTGAGTTTCCTAACATTTTAGTCACTTTAATTTTGTCATTTTATGCCTTTTATAATTTTTTTTTAACTTTCTATGATGTTCCAGAGCAAAGGCAAGCACTTTTAGTGAAAATTGCATCTGTGAGAGAAGTTGTGTTAGGTGCTCCATTACGAGTGGTCTTGAAGAAGCTTGCATCGAAGACAGTTGCTCCTGATGTCGATCAACTTATTGCTCTTGTGCACCGGCCTGAAGAATCTTTTTTCCTTGTTCCCCAGGTATAGATATTCTTATATATAGGTTTCCTACTCTGCTTACTTTGGCATGTCATGCACTTGTGCTTCACCAAACAAAAGAAAGAGAAGAAGAAGAAAAGAAAGGAATCTTACTTGACCTTGCTTTTAACTCTCCTAAAGTTCTTTGAAAAACTTATTTGTGTGCAAGTTCATGCTTATCTTTGGTCTGACAGCGGACGGTTAACTTATCAAGTACCAGGTCTGAGCAGAAAATCTGCAGTTGGTTTCTGATTTCTAGAATCTATCATGTTTATATGATTTTAGAGAAATTTTTTGTAGATTAAGAACCTCAGATACTTCTATTGATTAATTTCTGGCATGGATTACAACCTAGCCAAGAGTCGAGGCTTTAAAATCATTCAATCTGGTCTTTTGCAGGCAGAAAAAGTCATCGTGGTGTATCCTATGAGGTTCCAGGATTCGATTGATATTGTTTTGGCATCGTCCTTCTTGCAGGTAAATGGGCCCTTGTAACTTTCCAAAGCTGCATGCAGCATTAGTCTTATCTCATGTGCTGCACAAAGAACTGAGTGCCATCTAACATTAGACAAGTGTAATTTAGTGACAGCTTTGATAAATTTAACAGAATGATACAAAGATCTTGCAATCTATGTAATTTCCTACTGGTGGTTTTGGAGTACAAGATGGTACGATTTCATCACAAAAGTTTTTACGATACTATGCTTTCTAAGTTTTATCATGTCAATCAAAGTTTCATTTGACAACCACAACCATGATCCTGTCCATTAGGCATTATCACAATTCTTTGTAGCTGGCTTAATGGATTCTTTTTCACCATTTCGGGGATTCTTGCAACAGATTGTCCTTATTTTGTACTGCTGGCCACACTAGGCAGCAATATTCAACCCCTTTGTGCCTGCTGGGTTTGGAAGCAATATTATCTACACTTATGGCTAATAAGAAAATTTTATTTTTCAGGAATTTGTGGAAGCAAGGCGCACAGCTGCACTTAATAATGCCCCTCCTTGTATGTGGTCCCCATCACCTCCTTTCGAGTTGAAAGGAGCTCCTGCTGAAGCACTAACTGCAAATGCTGGATTTGTTACTTTCGGTAATGACTGACCATATAGCCATGCGTTTTTCTTTTCAGCCTAATTTTTTCCAATTCTATGACATTCTTATTTGTGCAGTTATTTTTCCCCGGCATGTTGAAGGCAAAAAACTGGACAGAACTGTTTGGAATTTGTTGACGTTTCATGCATATGTCAGTTATCATGTCAAGGTGATCTTTTTAGCTAGCTTTCCACTTTTACTCAGCTCAATATATAGTTTGTTTGTGGTTATATTTCAAGTTGCATATGTTTCTTTATAATTTTTACACTTTGATATTAGAAAATTGTGAAATCCACACCGCCGCCTTATCTCATGTAAATCTTTCTGGTACAACTATGCAAAGCAGAGCCCTTTTTGTACACTTGATGTCTCTATTTCCAGAATTGTTCACCATACACCATGTCTCCCCCTCTTTGAAGATGATGATACAAATATTGTCTTATTGGACCATTGATGCTGTGTTTGCTAAATATAACTTCTTCTTCTTCTTCTTTTTCTTTTTTTTTTTTGTGGGTTGTTGGGGTGGGGGGGGGGTGTTGAGGGAGAGGGAGGATTTATGCTTTCTTTGTTAAAACACTTACTTTTTGTTCAACAGTGCTCAGAAGGTTTCATGCACACTAGAATGAGGCGTAGGGTGGAGTCATTAATTCAGGTAATGCTTGCAATCCCTGTAGTTGTTCGTGTTGATTTTATGCTCCTTTCTTTTCCATAAAAAAAATAAAAAGATTTTATGCCCTTTCTATGAAGCAAGAAAATGATCTTAATATATCCTGCTTTCTGCAAAAGCCTATGATAGCTTTAAAATGAAATGTTAAATTTCTTGTAAAGTCAATTCCAGCAGAAATTTCATGGAGTTGGAATGTTTGAGCATTTGAGATTGAGTTGAGAAAGGACGAAAAATTGCAGAAGAGTGTCTGGTAAGAAAGGGGACCAGATATTGCGGCAAGCTGATTTACCTGCAATGCAATATGGATTTGGCACCCCAGTGGTTACAGAAAACTGTCTCATTGGATATTATTTTTGCTAATTACTCGCTATTGAACCAATTTGGCGAAAAATAATAATATTTGAAATCATGAGTTAATAAAGTCATCAGTTAAAAGGAGCCTATTGAAGTTGTTGTAATTATTGGGAGAAAAATGAAAATATGTCTAGATAAATGCTCAACTAACAGGTGCCTGTTGTGATAAACTGACTTCTTCTAAAGATTGAATCCTTGGCATTCATGATTGTGAAGGTTTTGAATCAAGATTCCTGTCTTTTAATGAAAATTTCGTTTTAAGGCTTGGGAAAGGCAAGCATCATCTATCGCTTTTTTCATACAACAGGCTCTGGATCGTGCCAAACCAGACACAGAAAAGTCGAAGAAGGTGGTGCAAGGGAAATCCTTTAAACGACTGGTTTGTGTTATTGTTTTCCTTTTCTGGGAAAAAGACTAATTTTATCCTACACATTGCTATTAAAGCTTATGTCGTCTTCTCTCATTTGATACAGAGTCTAAAGGAAGCACGTGGCATTTAACGTTCACATCAAGGTTAGGGAGCTAGAAGAAGTGGAAATGGAACCCATTTCTCCATTAACTTTAAGATCTGTTTCTTCCTGGGATGCCTCTTTGAACCAGCAGTTGGTGCATGGATGCTATGCCGAGCTAGATTGTATCAGCTGCTCTATCTTCTTGTCTGACTCTTAAAACTTTTTGGAGAGTAGTTTGAGAAAACACATCAATGTGATTCATTTGGAGGGGGAAAAAAAAGGACACCCCACGGACATTTGCCTGTCAAACGGTGGTGGTGCTTAACCTAGGTACATTTCACTTTATGATTATTTTGCGTTCCATGTAGTAAAGGGGTTCCCCACCATCACAGCAGAGCAGAGCAGAACAGATAATTAATTGCCTTGTACTTGCTGAGGAAATCTTGATTGCTGCGTTGCTGTGAGTTCGCTTCTTTTCTGCTTTGCGGGGTCTCCGTACCCCTAGGTGCTCACATGATTGTATGGGAAGATGTTAATCTTGGTTTTGAGACGATAAGTCTAAAACTTTCACAAATTATGAGAAGTTTTTAATCTCCTTTCGTATAATGAAGTGGCAGTGCTCGAGCGTTTTCCTGTACTGCTAGTCGGCTTGGAAAGGCTTATTCATATCTATGCGATTGATTGAGCTGGATCGGCTTCATCAAGCAATTTATGTAATATTACTACAGTGACAATGATGGAATAATCTTTTTTTTGAAATTAAGATGTCTGCTGTGGCTGGTTGGACAACACTATCATTTAATAAAATGACAATTCTACTTTTGGTGTTCCATTTTCCTCTCTTCTTTTGGCTTCGTCAGGAGCTGTTCGAACCTGACCCTCTTGCTCTCCTATCTGGTTCCAACCTCGGTTTCGGCTCCGACGCTTGTGGCGGCCACTGTGTTAGCCCCCAGTCTCGGCCCCGGCGATGCTCGCCCTTTCTGCCAGTTTCCATTCCTCGACCATTCGCATCATTCCCTTCTTCGATCTTGGAGGTTCAGGTGGTTCTATCCCTGTGCCCTCCTCTCTCGTGCATTCCTTTACCGCCCTCTCTCCAGGGTTGCCGTCCAGTCCACCTCCGTTTGGTCCCATCATCTTCCTCTTCGTCCGCCTCTACGCGTTTCTACCCTCCTCCAATGCTGCCGGAGAAACTGGTCCACCGGCTGTGGCATGGGGTCTTTTTTCAGGTGATGAATCCATTAGTAAAGGTAAGTTCTAATTTGCGATAATTTTGATACCTGGAATCTATTGATTAAACTTCATTTTACGCTGTCAATAAGGTATTACGATGTGAGGTGAAGATTTTCCGTTATGAATGGCACAAAAATCTCAATTTTTTTTTCTTTTTCAACGACACTGTTTGGATGAACATGACGTGAACAGTGAGCTAGGCACACATCATCATACATGCCACTCATCAGACATGCGAAACATACATAATAAGGGAGGTAGATGGACATCATAATAAGGGAGTTACGCATTCTCAATTAAACCGAATTAAGCCCACAAAGGCTGGCCTGAGAGTCTACAAGTGTGGTGGTGAACTATTGCGATTGTTTTCAGTTGCCTGTCTTCTGAAAATAGCTCAAGGAGACAAACTTGCATTGCAAACACAAGCACAAAAGAAACGAGTGAGGTGCGACGCACAGAATGGAGGTGGCGAGTTTATTACGTTCCTCTTCTGTAACTTCTAGTATCTGAAAGCAAGTCACACTAGCTTATTATTACAAGCAGGCTACTATAATTAACAAGTAATTACCGAAACCATCTTCGTTGCAAAGATCGACCTTTGCAGCAGCCTTTTAGTTGTTCAACCGGTGCCGGTGACGCCGAGGTCGGCTTTGCCCTCCTCCTTTCCGGCACCAAACACGGGGCCACCCTTGCCGGCGGCATCGTCGACCTTGTCCTGGAGGTTGTCGATCTGGATGGGACCCTCGTCCTTATCGGAGCGGAGGCCTGTCCTCGTCCTGTTATCCCCTTCCTGCACCGATTCGTATGTCGTCGCCGTCAACGACCCCTTGGGCTGTGCTCCTTGCGCCCCTGACATACTGTTCCGATAATTACTTAATTACTTGATCTCTTTCTCTGTCTCGTGCTTTACCTTGAGCTTTACACACAAACTCCTCCTCGGCACTGATCAGCTGGTGATGTCCATGAAACGGAAAGCCGTCTGAGGCTTTTTTTTGGGATTTATACCCCGAGAGAGGCTAGCATTTTTGGCCACGTTGATGCATGGGCGTTGCCACGTGCATGTAAGCCGTGGCACTAAAAACCATGTACGAAGCTCTTGGTAACACGTCGATAACAGCTGAAGATCCAATTGATGTTAAAATAACATTGTTATACCTGGAGGCCACGGGATAACCCTTATCCAGCCATCCAGCCACCTGGGGATCGGACATAGGAAATGTGACACTGTTTTGGCTAAGACAAGCGGAAAGCGTTCCACTTGATAACAAATAAAATATAAAGGGTGTTTGATTGGGGAGAATTGGGAGTTTGAAATTAGAATTGGAATAGATGACTCTCATTTTAATCGTTTGATTGAGAAGAATTCTATTTCGATTTTAATTTCGGGATGGAATGAGAATGGCTCAATGTATATAGAACTCAATCTCCATTCTTCTCTATGGATTCACATTTTCATTTCAATTTTGATTTCGATTTCGGTCATGAACCAAACATTTCGAGAGATTTTGTCATTCTGATTCCGATTCCAAATCATTCCGATTTTCATTCCTATTCTGATTTTAGCTGCGAACCAAACATCTCCATAATTTATTCTTTCTATTGATAAAGAAAAAAATATATTTTTTTATCATAAATTTTTGAGGTACCGGCAACTGGCCAGTGAAGTTTAAGCAAAGGCGATTTGGTTTCACTGAGCCGGTTGCTAATGGCCCAAAAATTCATAGTACCAAAATGCATTTTTTCCTATAGATAAACGTATAACAAAACCCAAGAGAGGACCAACTATGACTTGGTCTCTATTTGACAAACTGATATATTGAATGATATTCATGTGTTAAAAGTTAATTTATAATTAAATTTATAATTAATATTAGTAAATTTAAAGTAACCTAATTCTAACATTTAATATACTGAGAAGTCAAAAGAGTTATCTTAAATAAACTAAAAGTCATGAAGATAAAAAAATTATAGTTACGTGGAGATCAAAAAGTTATTTTTGTATTCATAAGGGATAGCTTAAGAATCATTTTTATATCTATACGTATAAGTAGATGGATTAGAGCTTTTGGCATGAAAAAGAATCATTGAAAGCATCCTGTACCATTCTACTCATATTCATGAATGAACTTTTCCATATATCTTATTTTCTATATTTCTTCTTGTACTCAATATCATGGTGGTACGATACCTCTGGTAGTTCCCGTTTCTTGTTATCATGACCTGCGCTTGCCTCCCAAGACGATCTAAATAGACAAAAGTGTAACCATAGAATTTACATTTCAAAAACTGCACAGCCTTCCTCTATTTGGGAGAGCAAATAGCAAGAGTACATGAAATAGAAAAAGAGTATAGAACTTATCACTTATTCAAAGATTAAAAAAAAAAAAAAAATTGACAAAGTCTCACCTGGGAAGAAGGTTGTTATGATAAAATATTTGTTTAATTTACATTGACCTAATTACCCGGATAATCTCACTGGCATGCCATAGTCTATCATTGTTCCTATCTGACGACTGGAGGCTCGAAAGCTCCCACATAAACAAATGCTCCGTCATATGTCAGCATAAATATCAACTTCAATATTAATGTTGTCAATTAATAGTTTAATATAAGGCACCAGTCCGCGTCAAGAAAACTTATTACCGTTTCAAGTCTCTAACAAAATTATAGTTGATAGAAGAGGCTCTAGCATTTTTTAGCATACAGCATCCAACAGAGGTGTCACCCCCCCACCCCCCACCCCCACAAAAAAAAAATAAAACAAAAAAATATCAACCCATTAGCACATCAGAAAATTGCACCATCCACTGGAAGAAGTACAAGATCAATTAAATTATGGAGTTACAATAACTAATTGGATGAGCGAGTGCTGTTAAATAATTTCTAAAGTTGCAGTGAAACATTAAATTTTGCATTCAAGGCACAGAAAATTCTCTCCAAAAATTAACAATTCGGTTCCATGAAACAATGGGGACTGACCAATGTTTCCCTTATTTAATATCAAAACCTCTCCATCACACAATGGAAGAATCATTTTCTGCATGTTGGCCCTACCCAGACCTGCAATCAATAAAAAGCAGAACAAAATCAGTCAATATTACATCGCACAACATGAAGGCACACTCAAAAGAGTAACTAGAAGTAACTATCACATTGGTGACAAGTGTAAAAAATAGCACACAAAGCGACAAAAATCTAAGGTTGTGAAGCCAAATTTACAAGTTTCATTTGAGTCTTGCTCTCAGCTCCTCTGCCACCGCATCAATGAACTCCTCGGTGTTCAGCCACTGGTCCCTAGTCACCCTGCATGAGATGAAAAGGTTTGCGTAACATTATTTATTTATTTATATAGTTCATGGTTAAAAACAAAAGAAAGGTAACATTGTAGAAACAGCAGAGGTGACATGAGATCAGACGGTACTTGGATCCATGAATGAGGATAGCAAGATCTTTGGTCATCCTTCCAGACTCCACAGCTCCAACACAAGCAGCTTCCAGTTTTGCAGTAAAATCAAGTAGTTGAGCATTTTCATCTAGCTTTGCTCTGTCAAAAAACCAAAAATATTGTCAGATTCAGAATGTTCATTAAATTGATGTTAAAAGCTGAAACCTAGGCAAGCACAGAGGTCCTGAAATGGAATATAGTTACTTAATTGGCTGACTGTTACAATTATAAAGATACAGATCGAGTTTCTCTAGTGCACAGAAAAAAAAATTGAAGACCTTACAGATTCTTGAAATACATCTTTAGTATATATTAACCATATGGAATATGAAAAATACATAAAAGTAATCTTTCTAGTTTGTACTTGCAGTTATGACCACTACTGTAATCCAAAAGAAAGCTAAAGATACCTGTGCGCAAGCCCACGTGACCAAGCAAAGATTGAAGCAATGCTATTTGTACTGGTTTCACCTCCCTTTTGGTGAACCCTGTAATGACGGGTTACTGTGCCATGTGCAGCTTCAGCTTCAATAGTTTTTCCATCAGGGCACACCTAGAAGAGAGAAATTTCAATCACTCTAGATTAGAATCACTTATAGCACCGTCAATTCAGACAAAAAAACAAATCTGCAGCATGAAGTGTGTCTGCATAACCACCATGAAATAGACAGGGTTAAAGATACAAAATCGTCCAAAGCAACGGAAACTTTGACATTTACAGGTCCGCTGTGTTTCTTATAACTAAGCACCACTTTTAAGGAGTACAGGTGAATTAGATGATCATTAGTTCACAGAAAGACCAATTCGATAAGATGCTCAAGTCCCCAGAATACAAAATTAGATGATCATTCAGTTCACAGAGACCAATCCCATAAGATGCTCAATTCCCTGAATACAAAACTCGCCCTCCACAAAAACAAAGCCATAAAAACCAGTACATATTGAAATTGCTTCTTTTCTTGCAGATACTGAAATATCTTCGTCCATCACATAAACATTAGATCTGAACAGCATAAGCTATACAGCAGTAATATCTAAGTAGAAAAGATAGCAGTTCCAGAATAAAGATTTAAATAGTCAGCAGACAAGAAATAACAAAAACATGTGATGGAGAAGTTCCTACAATCAAAATTATCATAGATACTGATTATTATGCACTTATGTTCTGAGTTTAGAATGCTTGATTGCATTTCAACAATAAAAAGGAAAAAGTCCTTTCTCCTTTACAAACCTCTAAAGCCCTTGTCACACTAGGTAAACACAGTCTGCAATACAAATTCCAAAACAAACAGGCATGCTGCCCCTACCATGTGCTTATTTGATCATAACCTATGTTTACAGTAATCTAAAGACATGACAAGCATTTCCTACATACATGCACACCAGGTTCGCTATGAAGATACATACCAGAACAGATGTCATCAGACCAAGAGATCCAAAACCTGAAAATATAGGGAAGAACATCTGGTGATTAACACATACTAATCCTAACTTTGGTTTTCGAAATTTAACAGTAAATAGTTTATGAGAACTACTTTTGTCTTCTGCACTAAAACATTCTTTTTAAAACAAAGTGCTTAATATGATGGATGATGACAGAGTACGAACCTTGAGCTAAGAAATCACTCTGTACGTCTCCATCATAATTCTTGCAAGCCCATACATAACCACCTTCACTCTTAAGTGCATACGCAACCATGTCATCAATGAGGCGATGTTCATACCTGTTAAATATCACAATACCATAAGAAACAAACTCCAAAGATTTGTACAGTTAAAAAAAAAAAAAAACTACAAAGATTTGAATGTGCTGATGAGCTGAAGCATTTGGAGACAGCTCACCAGATTCCTGCAGCCTCGAATTTGGATTTCCATTCAGCTTCATACACCTCCTGGAAAATGTCCTTAAACCTACAGAATGGAACAAAAACAGTGAGCACAAATAATTTCTACATCCTTAAACCTACAGAATGGAATTAACTATGCAATAAAAACAGTAAGCACAAATAATTTCTGCAGATTTAGGAGGTGAAAAATATATAAGGCCAAAATTCAGGCATTAGTTGGATAAATGTGTAAGAGATGCTCGTTATATTCCATACCTTCCATCGTATTTTTTCAAAATAGTATTTTTGGTACTAAGATAAAGTGGCCACTTCTTCTGGTAAGCAGTAGCCATTGAAGCTTCAGCAAAGGCACGAATTGACTGTACAGAACATGTGATAAAGAACAATATTAGCAGGGAAAAGATGCTATTCAGTTAAGAGAACATCATCAATGGAATAAAAAGGGTTACATGTTCACCTCATCTGTATTATACATGGATAAGGCAACTCCTCCAGCACCAGTAAAGTTGAATACCTGTAGTTCAACCTCCTCTTCTTTTCCCTCTGGAAGAGAACAAATTGGGTAAAAGGGTACTGAAAATAGTAGAGGGAAGTAAAAGAAAAAAAGTCAAGGCATCATGAAAATAACACTGTAAATTCATGAAGCTGAGGCTTTCTCCCTCCTAATACAGAACTTCATCATAATGCAACATGAACTATGATTGTTCGTACCAAATACTAATTTGAGCTTGCCAGGCCCTTTGATGACTGTATCAGTTGCTCGGTACTGATCACCAAATGCATGCCTTCCGATGCATATGGGCTTTGTCCATCCTGAGAACAATAAAAGCAGGTTAGGCAGGCATATATGGTATAGTTGCACTAGCACAAGAATGACATCATTTTTACAATACCTGGAATCAGTCGTGGAATGTTTTTACAGATAATTGGCTCTCTAAACACCGTACCTGCAACCAAAACAAGTATTGACACAAAAATGAGCTACCCCAGTCGCTATTGACATTTAAGATGCAATTATGGAATATTGACAAACCATTTAGGATGTTTCTGATTGTCCCATTTGGGCTCTTCCACATGGATTTCAGGTTAAACTCCTTGACCCGAGCTTCATCTGTCATGTTTTTAAAAAATTTGGCCACCAAACAAATTAAGATGTAACCATCAATAATAAAGTACATAATCATGTCATTGCATTAGCATGAAGCAAGATGTTACAGATGTGGATTTTACCAGGAGTAATTGTTGCGCATTTGATTGCTACGTTATATCTGCAATCGAATAACAAAAATTTGAGTTCTATGTGAAGACATGAAAACTATGGAAAGATAAAAATAGTCATAGGAATATATTTTGCTGCAAACATTATCAGGAGACCATCTTCAGCAACTCTATTTATATATCTGGTGACATAAAGTGGGGAAAAATTCTAAAACATCCATAATATTATTGTAGTTCATGAGGAAGAAATGAAATTGAATTTCTAGCAAGCCAAAGTTTCCAATTTTAAGCAAAAGGCTGGAATAAGTGAAAGCCACAACCACTACCATCAATAAGACCGGAAAAAAAAAAAAGAGAGAGAGATGGCATCCATGAATGGAGGAAGGCATTTCAATCATTTGACAAAATATATTGGTTCAAAAAGCAGGGAGAGAAAAAATATTTCAGTGGTAGATGAAAAATCTGCAAATGATGTCTCCTAACTTGAAAGGACTATGCTTACTTGAGAGTAGCTTCTGCGCTTTCTACTGTAACTTTATCATCAGTTGCATCACGATTAGGTAGGCCTAAGTCGAAGTACTTTATATCCAAGTCCAAGAAAGGAAAAATAAGCTGCAAGATCCATCAAAAGATCAGTTTCAGTAAAAATTAATATTTAAAATAATTGTAACAAAAAAAAAAATTACAGTATGATATTCAAGGAAAAACAAATAGAAAAGGGTACAGAAAGCAAAATGGATTTAAACAATTGAAAATTTCATCAATCACCTTCTCTTTGATTGATTTCCAAAAGACTCGAGTCATTTCATCCCCTGTACCACAGATATAATAAACAGTGATGTCAGACTTCACTTAATATCTAGATGGCACGAGCACATCAAATAATTGGACAGCTAACAAATGCATCATCGTAGTATCTTCTAGGCATTTTTTTTTTTTTGCTGAGCAGCAGAAGCTGCTTTTCAGGATGAAGGGTGACAGATGTCTTCTTCTTAGAAGACATGTGCTTGATGTTTCAGAAATGGCGGTTCCTTTCTTTCTTTCTTTCTTGCCTTTTATTCTTCTCCTTTCTTTCCCTTCTTGCTCCCTTACTTCCTTTCTTTACTTTTGTTCCCCTTCCTTCATTTCTTTCTTTCCCTTCATTTCTTCTTTCTTTGATTTCCTTTTTTAGTTACTTGCTTTCTTTTTTAGTAGAATCCAGTCTTTATTTTTGTTCTCCTTTTCCTTCTTTCTTATCTTTTTATTATTCTTCTTTCTTTCCCTTCTTGCTTCCTTCCTTTCTTTCCTTTTGTTCCCCCTTCATTTCTTTCTTTCATTTTTCTTCTTCATTTCTTCCCTTTTCTTCCTTCAATTCTTTCTTTTTATTTCCTCTTCTTTCCTCATTTCTTTCCTTTTTCTTCTTTCTTTCTTTTAATTTTTCCTTTTCTTTTGCTTTCCTTTATTTTTTTTCCTTTTCTTCTTCTTTCTTTTCTTTCTTTTTTCTTCCTAGTTCTTCTGCTTTCCCATAAATGGGTTTTAGAGCCGTACCCGTCCACCTTCACCGATTACCGAGACACGCCATCCCATCAGGATTTAAAACCATGGTCCAAACCACTTTTAGAATTATATCAAAGTCAAACGAAACAGTGAACACATTGCAGATCATCTTCCCATAATCTGTTCATCTTTTTTTGATGAGATCTTTCATAAATCTATTCATCTCTTCTATTAAAGTTAGATTATGAATTTAACCTCGATTCAAAGCAACAAATGTTTGAAAAGCATAACAGCAGGCCAAACAAATTTTCCAACTTAATTTACCTGTGTTGCCGCTTGCTTCACTAAAATCTCATTCTTGCTTCCTAATATATACTCCACATTCATTTCCCTGACTAAAATCTATTACCGATCCAGCATTCTAAACCCTAAACAATATAGTCAACGGAATCGCAACTGAACAGTAGATGTGATAACGATAACCATACAAATCTAACTTTGGAAATCAGGTGACCACCAAAAAAAAAAAAACCAACTACTATTTGGGATCCATCCACATCAAATCAACCTCCCCTAATTTTTAGGATATCAACTGAAAACTCATTCGCAACAGCGCGAAAAGCGTTCTCAGACACCTAAAAAGACCAGAGACTCCCTCTGTATTAGATTCGGCAAAAATCACTATAAAGAAGCACCAAGATCACTTATAAACCTTAGAATCGGACACCAAAAACAAAAAAATAGATAAACAAACTATTATCTAGCATTCATGAATCATAACAATAAAGTCAAACAAACACGAATAACATCGAAACACGAGAAAGCACGGATCCGATGACGGTGATGCTGGAAACCGTGCATCAGGGAGTCTAAACATTAATTGGATCTAAGAAAGAAGGAGAGAAAAAAAGTAGGTAACAAAAAAAATGATGGAATTGAAGATAGAGAACGGCTGAGATGGGTGATGGAGGTGGAATAGAAGGGTTGCTCACCGTCCATTTCGACAACGGGGTTGGCGACCTTGATCTTGTCGAACGCCATTTTGCTGCAGGTGGGCGCCGCGACGGAGAGAGAAGCGAAGATCGGAGGGAAGAAGGAGAATGGGGAGTGAACCAAATTTATAGTCCCGGAAAAGGGTTATTACTTGGAAAAAACATGGGGTGGGGGGCGTGGGGGCGGGCGCGGGGGCCGTCTGAGAAACTGGGACTCGGGCAACCGACACGTGTCGGTTTCCGTATTTCTTGCTGGCTGGCTTTTCTAAACAGACCTGTTTGTTGCTTAATTTACATGTAACTTGCCTCCTCGGTTTTTTTTTTTCGTTCTGCAACTGGGCTGACTGGCCGGTGTGGCCTTTCGTTACACAATGCTAGGCCCAACTGAGCTGTACACTGGCATGTAGGGCTGAAACAGGATTGGATACCAGTGTGTCCTTATGTATATTTGTTTGATCTAATGAAAATAAATATAGATATTATTTAAATATAAAAATTTATTTTTATATTTATTTTAAATAGATATAGATATAATTTAATTATTAAAAATATAGATATAATTATAAATATTATTTAGATAATTAAATTTTATGGTTACGGAATCAAAGATATTACTAAATAGATGATAAATCAAGTTAATGATATATTTATATGGTTGTATATATTTTTTAAAATTAATAAATATTACATAAAATTATATATAGATTCGAATATGGATCGGATAGTTATTTATCCTTATTCTTATCTATTTTTCTTTAATGGATATGGATACGGATATGATATTAGTCAGATCTTCAAATTTTTGTTTATATTCAGATTGATTCGGATATGAAAACGAATTCGAATGGATAATATCTATACCACTTTTATCTCTATCAATATATCAAATATTTAAAAATTATAAAAAAATTCAAAAGATATAAAGTATCTGCATGCCCGTATAAAATGGGATTTAACCCATACATCAAGACGAGGAATATTTCGAGCAGTCTTGCACAAAGGTTTTCCTGTGCCACATGTGCAAAGTTTTTACAGTCCGTGTGATTGATGCTTGGAGTCAATAAAGGAAAAAGGGTTATACCTTCGCAAACAGTTTACAAGTGATTCCTATGTACCCAAAATGGTATGTAATGGTTAAAATTATCTATAAAGAAGATATTAGTAAAGAGTAATCAAAATTTTACTTTGTGGCAAATAGGATTGATTTTCTGGGCACGCAATTATAGTTTGGATGCTTGACTTATGCATGCCTTTGTCATGCATGAAAAACTTTAGTTCCACTAAGGAGAGCAAATGTCAGTATATTCATATATATTGTTCATCCATATGGGTGAAAATGGATCCCATGCATCCATATTCATTTCCATATCTAAATCTATCCAAATAAATATACAAATTATAGTATCCAAGTAATATTTGTATTAAGAAAAATTCTTTGTGCACCACAGGTGGTGTAGAATCGGACGTGGAGTGCATAACTTTATGTGATTGGTATACATAGTCACTACTTTCCAACACACATTTAATGTCTATAGTTCTGTTTTTTTCATTTAAAAATTTTGCATGACAAAAATATTCTTATTTTTTAAAAAAATTATGATATCCTGTAGCATATTATGACTTCCTATACGCAGGATATCATAATATGACCCAAAAAATTATAGCATCATATGGCATATTATGACGTCCTGCGTTAAATTATGACTTTCTGCATATAAGATATCATAATATGGTCGAAGATATCATAATATAGAAGGGGTATTTTTGTCTAATCACTTTTCAACGCGTATTTAATGTCTGCAGTTCCGCTTTTTAGTTTGAAAATTTTAAATGACGAAAATATCCCTGCTCTTTAAAAAAATTATGACATCCTATTGCATATTATGACATTTTGCGTTAAAATTATGACTTTTAGTGTACAAGATGTCGTAATATAGACATAAAATATCATAATTTTTTATAAAGGATAGGTGTATTTTTTGTTATTCAAAATTTTCAAACTAAAAAATAAAATTGCAGACATTAAATGCGCGTTGAAAAGCGATGACTATATGAATTAATCACATAAAATGACGTGCTCTACGTCGAATTTTCTATACCACCCACGGTGCACAAAGGATTTCGCTTTGTATTCATGATTATGTCTATCAAAGAAAAGCATATATGTACCCCAACATCTCAAGTGTATTGGAATATTCAATTCCATCTATATTTCTGCCTAGTTTTATATAAATTTTATAAACTTTGATGGAAAATAAATGAAAATATTGATTTATTTTTGGTTTAACAATTTGATATATTAACATTTTTTATTTTGTTGATTGCAACCTTGAGGACCAATTTTTTTTGATCCAAACAAAATCAGATGATCAAGTGGATGCATTTATAGTTTTATTGCTTCTCTATGCTGATTTGTTTGTTTTTAATGGGAATAGAAAAAAAGAAGGGATGTTTATGTACTTAGAATTAGTTTAAAAAATATACAACAGAAAATGTTTACCTATAACACTAATTGATTTATATGCACATTAATAGTTCTATTTATTGGTATCCATTTCGTATTGTAGTCCATTGAAAATAAAAATGGGCACAAAATTTAGCACTAAATTGATAATCATATTCTTATTTTTATTCAGTGGATAAAAAGATATGAATCAAGCTAATATCCTAGCCATTTTTTGCCCTTGTTTTTCCATATTTTTTGATGGATTGGATAAAATTAAATCAATCTAAACTAAATATATTGATAAGAATCAAAAAATAAAATACTCAAAAATTAAGATGAAAGATCAGATATAGAATCTCATAATACTTCTGGTATGACTTGCCACATAGATGTTCCTTGGATATCTTTGATTGACATATATATAAAACTATTTTGCATAATATTTTAGGTATCTTACCGTGATTCTGTGAGGTTAAGAAAACCTTTCAGATAACTAAATCAACTCAGACGATATAAATTATTGATAGGCTCCACTCTTTATGTCATCTACTACTACTAAAATAGGAACTACTCTGGGGGTCGCCTCTCTGTCCCCTGGTTCCACTCCACTGTAGGACCTGCAAAGGAGGAACGCTAAGGTTGGCAACTCTGCCTCAAGCTCCAGTTCATTGGGGCCATGCCAAGAAATGACTCCATTGTTTTCTCCTTATCCTCGTTCTTAGTGATATAAATCAAGTACAGAAGACATACAAAGCAAAGATGGACTATGTTGGGATATACCGACCGACGATCGACGGACGACTCCGACGGATGACCCCGACGGACGACTCCGACGGATGACCCCGACGGACGACTCCGACGGACGACCCCGACCGTTCCCGACGGACGAATCCGACGGACGACCCCGACGGACGATCCCGACGGACGACCCCGACCGTCCCCGACGGACGACTCCGATGGACGACCCCGACCGTCCCCGACGGACGACTCCGACGGACGACTCCGACGGATGACTCCGACGGACGACTCCGACGGATGACTCCGACGGACCACTCCGACCGTCCCCGACGGACGACTCCGACGGACGACCGACGGACGACTCCGACAGACCGATCCCGACGGACGACTCCGACGGACGACCCCGACCGACCCCGACGGACGACCCCGACGGACGACTCCGACGGACGACCTCGACCGTCCCCGACGGACGACCGACGGACGACTCCGATGGATGACCCCGACGGACGACTCCGACGGATCACCCCGACCGTCCCCGACGGACGACTCCGACGGACGACCCCGACCGACGATCGACGGACGACTCCGACGGACGACCCCGACGAACGACTCCGACGGAGGACCCCGACCGACCCCGACGGACGACTCCGACGGACGACCCCGACCGACGACCGACGGACGACTCCGACCGACGATCCTGACAGACGGCTGCCGACAATATCCGACCGAAGGTGTGTCGGATAAACCGAAGGTGTGTCGGCCGAACCGACCCATGCTGTTCCCGACCGACCGAGCGGTCGAACCCATATTACCGACTCACTGTTGGGGGTGGCAGCCGACGTCCGACTTAAGCAAGATACCAGACCAGCCGACGGTGCCGCCGGATCATCACCCGACGTCTCGGCAGCCGAGTACCGACGTATGATCGGCCAGCCCTCCCAAACACCATACGACTGCCAAAAACTGTCAGTCCTGACAACAGCATGTGGCACTGCCGCCTAGGGGCATTATCCCACCTAAGGCATGGGGCAACCCTAGCGATTTGACAGCCCCACGGTGATTTGACACCCTTACGGCGACTCTGACAGTCTTCAGTGAGTTGACAATTCTTCAATTGTCCGCACCATTAATGACGGCGCCATACCATGCTCCACTATATATTGGGGAAGGCAACAGTGCTAGAGGTATCTTCGAAACTCTTGGGCTTGCTCCCTCTCTCTCTCTTCCTCTCTCGTTGAGCTCCTTGTTTTCTTTTCACTGTTGCCTAGTCTCCTCTCTGACTTGACCGTCGGAGGGTCCCCGCCGGAGCCACCTCCGGTCAGTGCGGACTTTCTTTTGCAGGTGCTCGTTCCCGATGACCAGACGACGAGGGGATTGGCCGCAACAGATTGGCGCGCCAGGTAGGGGGGATGACAAAGACAAGAGCTCAGCGATCGAGGGTCACCGGGTCGGCGAGGCACTCTTCCCGTCGGGAAGAGGCCTCTCCTCCATTCTCCGCGGCGGAACCCAGCTCTCCGCACCCTGCGGTGACCACGGAGGTGCAGATCGCGATGATCGTGCGGCAGATGACCGTGCTGACGGACGCGGTCAAAAGCCTTCAGCAACAGCCGGTCCAGCTGCCGCCATCACCGGTCGAGCAATCGACGGCACGTTCGATGCCCTCAAGGAGCAGCCACCGACACCCGCGTCGATCTCTGTCGCCTCCGCAGGAGCACCTGCCACAGCACTCCCACAGGGAGGAGGAGGGGCGGCCACGGTGCGACACCCATCGATCCCGACGGCATTCTCCCTCCCAGTTAGAACGAGCGAGGAAGGAGAAGCGACCGCGAACGCCATCCGCCTCTCTCTCGGACTCTTTCGGAGACTCCACTCCTGGGGTCTCCCAGCACCGACGGGTCGACGACTACGAACGTAGGTTCGAAGAAATCGACCGTCGGCTTGCCCAGCTGCAGGTGGACGGACAGAAGTCCTCAAACGATGTTGACTTCCAGACCACCCAACCTCTCTCCCGACTCATCCTCGACGAACCGATCCCCAATCGGTTCAAGATGCCACACGTGGAGCTTTACGATGGCTCCACCGATCCAGTCGACCACTTGGAGAGCTACAAGGCTCTCATGACAATTCAGGGGGCAACCGACGCTCTTCTTTGCATCGGCTTCCCCGCCACACTCCGCAAAGCTGCCAGGGCCTGGTACTCCGACCTCCATTCGGGAAGTATCCACTCCTTCGGACAGCTCGAACATTCCTTCGTGGTCCATTTCAGCACCAGTCGGAAGCCGCCACGAACCTCGGACAGTCTTTTCTCCCTCAAGCAGAGAGAAAATGAGACTCTACGACACTTTGTGATGCGATTCAACGCAGCCACGCTTGAGGTTCGGGACCTCAACAAAGACATGGCTATCTCGGCCATGAAGAGGGGGCTAAGGGAGTCCCGTTTCACATACTCCTTGGACAAGACCCTCCCCCGGACATACGCCGAACTACTGGAGCGCGCGTACAAGTACATGCGCACGGACGAAGGAGCTTCCGACCGGCGCCTGACTTAAGGCACGGGCCGAAAGGAAAAACGGAAGAAAGGTCGGGCCCATGCTGAACCCAGCAGGCCCTCCACCGATAGACGGGCCTTGCCCCGACGACGGAGTCCGAGACTGACGCATCGCAGGTATGACTCCTACACCCCTCTCCCCGCTCCTCGTGCGTAGATCCTGATAGAGATCGAAGGAGCGGAGAATCTACGATGACCTCGGCCTCTGAAGGCAAAAGGCCCCGACCAACATGGTCGATCGTCGATCGCCGAATCAATGGCTCGATCACCGATCGCCGAACCGACGACCTCGGCCTCTAAAGGCAAAAGGCCCCGACCAACACGGCCGATCGTCGATCGCCGAATTAACGGCTCGATCATCAATCGCCGAACCGACGACCTCGGCCTCTGAAGGCAAAAGGCCCCGATCAACACGGTCGATCGTCGATCGTCGAATCAACGGCTCAATCACCGATCGCCGAACCGACGGCCTCGACCTCTGAAGGCAAAAGGCCCCGACCAACATGACTCGATCATCGATCGCCGAATCAATGGCTCGATCACCGATCGTCGAAACCGATGGCCTCGGCCTCTGAAGGCAAAAGGCCCCGACCAACACGGCCGATCGTCGATCGTCGAATCAACGGCTCGATCATCGATCGTCAAACCGACGGCCTCGACCTCTGAAGGCAAAAGGCCCCGACCAACACGGCCGATCGTCGATCGCCGAATCAACGGCTCGATCACCGATCACCGAACCGACGGCCTCGACCTCTGAAGGCAAAAGGCCCCAACCAACATGACTCGATCATCGATCGCCGAATCAACGGCTCGATCACCGATCGTCGAAATCGATGGCCTCGACCTCTGAAGGCAAAAGGCCCTGACCAACATGGCTCGATTGTCGATCGCCGAATCTACGACTCCGTCGTCGGCCTGATCGTCGAATCGCCGAACCAATGGCTCAATCTACGTCTCGATCGTCGAGGACACATCGGATTCTACGACGGAGATCGAAGGGGCGGAATATCTACGATGGCCCCCACCTCTGAAGGCAAAGGGCTTCAACTAATGCGGCTGGCTAACTTGCCGACCTAGCTTCGACTAAGAAGGGCAAAACGCCAAGACGACCGCAGTCGCATTCGCGACATACCGATCTGGTCACGACCGATCGAAGGATATTCGGCTTGCCACCGTTTATCATACATCCCGATGCATACGTCCGACCAAGGGCTGGACAATGGATATTCGACTTGCCATCGTTATCCTATCCGAATACGTCGGACGCTACTCGACCATCAGATTCTGCGGAATGATCATGTCGACGAGCAACGTTCGGAGGTTGGCCGACCTCTGACCCGACGTGCATGCTCGACCTACAGTCGGGACGACCGATATTGGATCGTTCGTTGATGTGATCGTCAGAGTCGGGGCAAGACGAGACGGAAAACCACTCCTTTCGTCCGAAGCCGTCGCCCACGTGTTCATGCGAGCCAACACGACATCGGACACAGGAGTGGGGGGGCAACTATTGGGATATACCGACCGACGATCGACGGACGACTCCGACGGATGACCCCAACGGACGACTCCGACGAATGACCCCGACGGACGACCCCGACCGTTCCCGACGGACGACTCCGACGGACGACCCCGATGGATCACTCCGACGGACGACCCCGACCGTCCCCGATGGACGACCCCGACCGTCCCCGACGGACGACTCCGACGGACGACCGACAGACGACTCCGACGGATGACCCCGACGGACGACTCCGACGGACGACCCCGACCGTCCCCGACGGACGACTCCGACAGACCGATCCGGACGGACGACTCCGACGGACGACCCCGACCGTCCCCGACGGACGACTCCGACGGACGACTGCGACAGACCGATCCCGACGGACGACTCCGACGGACGACCCCGACCGACAATCGACGGACGACTCCGACGGACGACCCCGACGGACGACTCCGACGGACGACCTCGACCGACCCCGACCGACGACTGACGGATGACCCCGACGGACGACTCCGACGGACGACCCCGACAGACGGCTGTCGACAATATCCGACCGAAGGTGTGTCGGATAAACCGAAGGTGTGTCGGCCGAACCGACCCATGCTGTTCCCGACCGATCGAGCAGTCGAACCGATATTACCGACTCACTGTCGGGGGTGGCAGCCGACGTCCGACTTAAGCAAGACACCAGATCAGCCGACGGTGCCGTCGGATCATCACCCGATGTCTCGACAGTCGAGTACCGACGTATGATCGGCCAGCCCTCCCAAACACCGTACGACTGCCAGAAACTGTCAGTCCTGACAACGGCATGCGGCACTGCCGCCTAGAGGCATTATCCCACCTAAGACATGGGGCAACCCTAGCGATTTGACAGCCCCACGGTGATTTGACACCATTACGGCGACTCTGACAGTCCTCAGTGAGTTGACAATTCTTCAATTATCCGCGCCATTAATGACGGCGCCATACCATGCTCCACTATATATTGGGGAAGGCAACAGTGCTAGAGGTCTCTTCGAAACTCTTGGGCTTGCTCCCTCTCTCTCTCTCTTCCTCTCTCGTTGAGCTCCTTGTTTTCTTTTCACTGTTGCCTAGTCTCCTCTCTGACTTGACCGTCGGAGGGTCCCCGCCGGAGCCACCTCCGGTCAGTGCAGACTTTCTTTTGCAGGTGCTCGTTCTCGGCGACCAGATGATGAGGGGATTGGCCGCAACCGACTATAAAACTGTAAGGGAGTAGCACGAAGCCCGATCAAGCTCAAAAATGAATCAATGACCTGATTCATGTACATATACAAGTGGCTGGACCAAAAAAGAACTGTGAAGAGGTCTGCTTGAAGTAGCCATAAACAAAAGAGGTCAAGCTCAAAATCTGTTAGCAAGAGAACATATAAATGCCAAAGAAGATGAAATGGATTGGAATCTGACATATGGCCAAGTATCTGGTGTGAAGTTCCGAAAAGCAACCAAATAGCTTTGCGATGACCATATTATGCAAGAGCAATTGTAGCAGAAAATAAGAAATAAATTATAAAATCAATTGAACAGCACCTGCAACCTGACAGAGTAGCAAAATTAAGGAATATAGAGAAGCAGACTAACAAAGAATAGAAAATTCAAACCATCACAGAACCAACAACAAAATAGAGACTCCAGAAAGCAGCAGCATGTGGAAATAGAAACTAGCTAATGAAGCATAGGATAAAGTGGATGGAAACAGCAGTGGTGCTGAAATGCAAATCCATAAGCATCATCTTGGAATGAGATCTCCAGAGTGCAGAGAGCATTGGTTGTCATATAGTCAGCCAATCGATTGGCTTCCAGCAATGTATGAGAAATCTTAAAATTCAATTGTTTGCGTTCTTTTGTAACTATTTCCTTTCTTTTATAAAGGTTGATACAACTTTTCTATAATTTTTGACTTTTCTTGTAATACAGCTTTCCTTTTATCAAAAAAAAAAAAAAAGAAGACAAACTAAATACTAGTATTATAATTAACCAAACCATCAGATCTCTTCTTTATTCAATACCAGATTTGCGAACTTTCAATTACCAACCATTTCTATTCAGAATAAATTTTAAATTGTGAAAAGCACAAGTGCAAACATGAATCTGCTGTGGATGATACGGAGATCAAGTACAGGCATTAAAACACTGTTGATTAATGTAATCTATAGTGAAACCCTAAACAAAGGGTGCTTTGGTAATTTAACGCGGACTAGCCGGTTTCCTATACCTAGGGGTCTATGGGTTTGACCGGAACTGTACCTGCCTCACCTAACCTTCCCAACTCCCGCGACCAGCTGCCCAAGCCACCGGTTAAAGAGGCACCGCGCGGTTGGTCCACTAGGTCCGATGCCAGCCAGTCTCTGCCACTTTAATTTGGTACACCAACTCCAACATCGTCCCGCGTATAAGCAGAGTGCACTGTCCGTCTGATCGATATCGGTCGGTCGATAGCATTTTCACCCCTGTCCGAAAGTAATGGATAAGAAAGGTGTCGGCTGTCACGGGTGGAAAATATCGCTTGTTGCTGCTGACACCGATGGAACCTTTTCTCGTTCTGATCGGCGAGGCGGGCGCACGTTTTCTGATTCCGGTAGCGTCCGATCCGAGACATTCGTAGCCAGGGATCCGACCGTGACATGCACGTGGTCTTGCTCAAACGAAGGGTTGAAGGGGAAATATCTTTGGAGCATAATCCGAAATGACGTGCTAATTGACACATAACCGAAACAGTAATTGACGATAATAACGATTATAATTGTCTCAAAAATATATTTTAAATTTTCAGTATTAAAATAGTCACTAAATTAATGACTGTTATCCAAAAAAACAGAGATGTTATTTTCTCGTTATTTTCTATGAGATAAAGTAATATCTTCATTTTATGCCAAAATTTTTATTTTTTTTATATTTATAGAAATTGGTGTACATTTATTTCGACAAGTTAGAGTTGATGACATTTGAACTTTGGAAGGGTTTAGAGAATTTATATATATATATATATTTATTTTAAATACTCATTTTTTAACAGAATCTGAGCTGCTTTATTCATTCATTTTGTAGATCAAATTTTATGTAACTAAATAAAGCCATGAGACATCACATGAAGTCAAAATACTATAACCATGATACAATGTATAAAACGGAAGCACAGTATTTTTTTTTTTTCAAAAATCTCCGACAAGGTTTTTTTTTTTCCTTTCTTTTTTTCCCTCGAGGCCTTCCCGCATCTCATAGACTCTTTTCCAACCTCTCGCGGATGCCCGCCTCCACCCTGTCCTCCTCGTCGCCACCTCTCATCGGCCTCCGCTGTTGCCTTCCTCCCCATCGTTAACGGTCTCGGGCCCCATAGATCTTCGAAAAAGAAGACGCCGATCTCATCCCTGCTCTCCTCGCCATCACCTCCCGCTGGTGTCCGCCATCACTTTCCTCCTCATTGTCATCGGCATGGGCCTTCCTCTGACCTTCCTTTCCTTCCTATAGATCTCTTGGATTTTTTTTTAAAAAATCTCCGACAGCTTTTCTTTTCTCCCCTCGAGTCCTCTCGACTCTTCCTGACCTCTCGCGGACGCCTGCCTCCTCCCTGCTCTCCTCACTGCACCTCCTGTCGGTCTCCACCGTTGCTTTTCTCTCTATTGTCATCGACGTCGGGCCTTATAGATCTCCGAAAAAGAAGACGCCGATCTCATCCCTGTTCTCCTCACCGTCACCTCCCATCGGTGTCCGCCGTCGTCTTCCTCCCCATCATCAATGGTGTGGGTCTTCCTCTCTGGCTTCCTTCAAGTTCTTTCCTTTCCATAAATCTCTGGAAAAGATAGAAATAAAAAGAGAAAAAAAAAATAACTTACCCAGTCCAAAACCACAGCCTCCATCTAAGCTTCCAATTCGGCCGCTCTAAGCCTCCCAACCGGTTGGGACTCCTGAGAAAAGAAAAAATTGGAAGAAAAATGGGGGAAAACATAAGAAAAATTAACAAAAAAAAAGATGGAAAAAATTTAAGGGTAAAAACTTTGCCCATGATTTTTTTTTTTCTTTTCGCTTCGTTTTCCTTTCATTTTATTATATTTTTCAGAGATACGTAGGAAAAGATAGTATTTGAGAGAGGTTAGAGGGATTTCTTAGTTCCGATTGGGTTTTTTTCGAAAGTACGTGGGATTTTGTGCGAGTTGCGGCGCTGTGAGTTGGTTGCTTGAGGTTTTGAGAGCTTAATATTGGTATTTTTGTAGGTTTGGGGATTTTTGATCTAAAGGATTCTTCTTTGCCTACAATTTTTCAATTTATGGGGCTCTGTTCTCATGATAATCAGGCATCGAATGCATATCACCTGTCAACTCAAGAAGTTAAACTAGAGACATGAAGATTCCAGATGAAATTTGTTTGTTTTAACTGCCGCATTTCTGCTCGATATCCAGCTATGGAGGGCTCAGAAACTTACCATAGAAACAGGACTCCATGCATCCTTCAGATGCTGCTGCTTCGTTATTTGCTTCAACAACATTTCTGGGATGAACAAGTGCAGAATCGAGAACTTTATTCTCTAAGAAGGAATCTTAGACATGGTAGGCCTCATTTCATCACCAATGCTATTTAACACATGGTTGTTGCAGCATGCAGTATGCTGCTTTGGTGACATCACAGCAACGTCGTTGGAGTCACTATCCCTGGTACCATGTCCACATGATGTGGACACTGGTTTGGGAATGTGAGGTCTTGGTTTACCTTCCGGCCAAGGTACAGCATTCCCACCAGAACCAAGAGACACACTGGCAACCATGCGATGGTGTTCATTTGGTAAATATCCTGCAAAAGTAAGTTGTGTTCTCATGATATTTTTCAGAGAACTGTGCGAAAGGAGAGCACTTGAGAGAGATTAGAGGGGTTTCTTAGGTTCTGAATGGGCTTTTATCTGAAGTACATGGGATTTTGTGCGAGTTGTGGTGCTGTGAGTTGGTTCCTTGAAGTCTTGAGAGCTTAATCTTGGTAGAAGCATGATATTTTGTAGGGTTTGCTGATTTTTGATCTAATGGATTCTTCTTTGCCCACAAAATTTTCAATTTATGGGGCTTTGTTCTTATGATAACATTATGGGGGGCTACCTGATAGGGATCGCTAAAGGGTGGCATTTTCAATGGAGGCATGGTAGAGATGAATGGGGGCCATTGTACAGTTTTTTTTTTTTTTTAATTGTATAGGGAGAGTTTAGAACTCACAATGTTATCCTCTCCGAAAAGAAAAATAGAAAAAAAATTGATCAATCTATGCGGGAAAAGGTCTTGCTTTTTAATTGGTCCATTTTCTTTGGTTTTAGTTGATTTTTTCTATGTTTTTCTCCCATTTTTTCTATGTTTCTTTTCCATTTTTAGGAGTCTTAATCGGGTGGATTTTTTTTTTTTTACCTTTTCATGCAGCGGTAGCACCTTTTTTTTTTTGGTTCAAACCATTCTCGAGCCTTGGTGGATGTCCATCTCCTCCCCACTCTCCTTATTGCCACTTCCTGCTGCCGTCGCCTTCTTCCCAATATCGGCCTTTCCTCTTCAATCTCTTTCAGGTGCTTTTCTTCCCATGGATCTCTAAAAAAAAGAGACACCGACATCCTCTTTGCTCTCCTCACTGTCACCTCCCACTGATCTCTATCGTCGCCTTCCTCCTTATTGTCACCGATGTCGGCCTTCCTCTCTGATCTCCTTTAGATGCTTTTGTTCCCATAGATCTTCGAAAAATAAAATCTTATTAGATTTTTCATTTGTGTTAGTTTAATTCTCCTTAATTGATAATAGAATTTTTCAATACATTTACACCATTTTTTAAATGCTCTTTTAGGTTTTCCATAATTTTGGTCTGATGTTGAACGTTTCCAGAAAAAGTAATCATCTTGGTCAAAATGCCTCATTGTAGCGTTGACTGATGTTGAGGATTAAGATCTTTAATGGATAACAAATAAGATTCCTTGGTTCCGATCACTGTACCATTTGGTTCTTACTATTGTTTCCTTCTTATATTTGCCATTTTTCTATATGGAATATGGTAGTCCTGCCATATTTTTTATCATGATAAAAAAATAGCAAAGTTTGATGCTTTATAGCTTATATCCATTTAATTTGTGCCGATATCAAAGATCTATCGATTGCTTATGTCTTGGTGGATATTTACTAGTCTCACCCATATCATCCCTTAGGATATTTTGCTTTTTTCTTGGAGTTTTGCAGGGAGAAAACTTAATACTTTCTAGATGAAGCTTGTAAGTTCTTGCAGTAATACATTCCAGGTGTTTTGTTGAACGTTGAAATGAAATATTTGAGAATTTTAAGTTGTTAATTTTATATTTGACATAATAATATGATAATACAAGGAAAGAATATAGCAAAAGTGACTTCAGATATATAGCAAGATATGCTAGAGTTGTTACTATTGGAGGAAACACCTATCATAGAGGGTTCAACTAGCTTTCTTGCTATGTAAGACTTTGATCACTTTCATTGCAATTGCAATCTTTCTTGATTTGCTGGCTTTGCTATTTTTTTGATACATGAAAATAGAGTAGCTTGACATGTTATTTAGTTTGAAGTATATATGTAAATGAGTGATAGATTAAATGCTTTATAGCTTTATATGTATTTAATTTATGCTGATATCAAAGACTGATAGGTTGCTTATGTGATGATGGGCATGTGTTGGTCTCACTCACGTTATCTTTGAGGGATATTTTGTTTTTTCTTTGGAGTTTTACAAGGAGAAAACTTAACACTTTCTAGCTGATGTATGTAAGGTTTTTTTGCAGTACACATTCCAGGTGTTCTATTAAATTTTTGGGATGAAATTTCCAAGAGCTTTAAGTTGTTAATTTTATGTTTGGTGCTATAATGTAGGGAGGGAATACAGCAAAGGTTAATCTGCATATGTAGTGAGAGATGCTAGAGTTGTTACTGTTAGAGGAATCACCTGTCAAGGAGGGTCAACTAGCCTTTTTGCGGTATAAGACTTTGAATTATTCTCATTGTAGCCACATTTTTTCTTGATTACTGATTTTGCTGTCTTTGCTGTCTTCATGATACATGAAAATAGAGTAGCTCGATAAGTTATTTAGTTTGAAATGTCTGTGAAGCTTGGAAGTATAGTTATACTTTGCCTCCACAAAGGAATAGGGCTACAAGCATTTCAACCTTCATATTCAAAGTAATTAGCATGCAAAACTTATTCATTTAGATTGAAGCTTTTGCCATTAGATCATGTATAACTTGAAAGTATATTTTAATTTTGACTTTGGAAAGGACAGGGCCTGATGCACTCAACCCTAATATTTAGGGTAGCCATCATAATAAACAACATCCGTTTAACTTTAAGTTTTTGTCATTCAGATTAGGTTTAATTTGGAAAAATAGTTAAATTTTGAGTCTGGAAAGGTATAGAGCTGCATGAATCTAAATCTTAGCATTCAGAGAAACTAATATGCGAAATTACATTCATTTAGATTTTAGGATTTTGCCATTCAGATTATATTTACCATTGGCTATTTTAGGTATTTTCTCATATTCATAATGCATGTCAATGATTTAAATTTATAGAGGATTTTAGAGAGTGAAAACACTAAAAAGAGGAAGATAAGCTTTGAAGAAATTAGACATATCCAAGGTATTTTAATTGATTAGGTTTCACATGTAGTGACTAGAATAGCTTTTGAGTTTTGTTTTAGATATTATATGGTATATCTTTTTTAAGTTGACTATTCAAATTATTCTCATGCACGACTAAGTACTTTATTATCGGTTAACGACATGGATATCAATCATGATCTAGAGTGAGTCCTCTCCAAGGACATTGCATGTTTCACAATGGAAAGCTATATACACTTCTTTATTTCTCTCTATTTTAAGGATGAGCTATCTCAACATGTTATTATTTGTTTTATTTTTTTAAAATATTATTAAATCATGATTGAGTGTTTTGCTATGAGGTTATTTCAAAATAATATGGTAAAGATGGCCTCCGAATTAATTTACTCATATATTTTTATGTATAGTTTTTGGAAGAAGATTTTGGTGATGTTAGCTGTCCGTTTGTGCATGTTTCTTTTTGTAACAGAAATCTTAAGAAATAGTAAGTCCTCTTTTATCTTTTAATGTCATTAGATATGCTTTCTTGATCTTGATTTGTTCATTCTTTTTATTGAAAAAATTTTGTTCACGCTTCTTCTTTTTTTTTCGGGATGATAAATATTTTTGGTTGACTTACAAACAATATTTTTGGTTGAGCAAGTAAAGCTTTTGTTTGTATATTGGTATATATTCTTTGATCAGATTGTTGTAGATGATGGGTATGTTCTGTTTGTATATTTGTTTATTTTATCTTGAATGATTGTATGGTGTTGATGATGGTGGAATTTTGTGATCTACATTATAGATTTGGTTTATAAAGATCGAATTTTGTTCATTGTGGATGCTTTAGCCTGGATTTCTTCTATGTGTAGTAGTTTATTTTAGAGTGATTTAGGGAATATCTTGTGCTTTGTCAAGAAGGGATGAGAAAAATGAAAGGACAACTTGCTGGAATTCATTTTTGAGAACGAATCTCATCTATAGGATTTGATTGTTTGGATTAGAAGTTTTTAGGTAGAACTTGCTTTTTCTAATAAAAATTCATCTTAGCACATGAGGTGGATGGAGGTGGGTGGAGCTCTATTAGGAAGGAAGGTGACGGTGGAGGTGGCCGTCCGTGAGAGCTCGGCAAGGAAGGAGATCAGTGAAGACCAGCGGGAGGCGGCGG